>NC_081567.1:10541293-10541358 GCF_022355385.1 Mustela nigripes | reverse complement strand
ACCAACCATCATCTCAAGGAGTTTATGTTCTAATGGAGGAGATCTACCAACCATCATCTCAAGGA
>NC_081567.1:10516663-10541283 GCF_022355385.1 Mustela nigripes | reverse complement strand
GTTTATGTTCTAATGGAGGAGATCTACCAACCATCATCTCAAGGGGTTTATGTTCTAATGGAGGAGATCTACCAACCATCATCTCAAGGGGTTTATGCTCTAATGGAGGAGATCTGAACCCTCCCACACAAGCTGACATGTTAAACTAGAAAGAGAAGTGTTATGAAATTCTAAGAAAACTCAGAGAAGGGAGAGCTCTGTTCTCCCTACTGGGTGATGAGAATGAAGTGACTCCAGGGGGATAAAAAGGCGGGTTTCCCAAATGGAGAAGAGGAGGAAGGTGTTGGCGTAGAGGGAACGGGCAACCACCAAAGAAAGGAACTGGCACATGTAGGGATTGGTTAGAAGTCTGAGAGTGCAAGGAACAAAGGGCTAGAAGCAAAGCATGGAGAGACAAGGCTATGAAATTAAGGTGGGGTCAGATCAGGAAAGGCTTTGTAAACTCAGAGTCTGGATTTTCCCTTGAACACCATAAAGACCTAAGGAGGGGATTTGGGCAAGGGCATAGTAGAAGCAGATTTGCAATTCCAAAAGAACAATCTGTCTGTAGTCCTAGAGTCAAACCGAAAGGAGGGCAAGCTAGGAATCTTTTTAATAGCCTGGTCAGGAGATGAGGGGGTCCTGAAACAGGGCAATGGAGCTGCAGAAGACATTTATTCAGAAAACTTACAAGTTCTAGTTGGAGATCCATTGAGTAGGGCAGAAAATTAGTCAAGGGTGGTTCCAGATTTCCGGCTGGGGAGGTGCCATCCAACCAACCAATAAAGACAGCAGGCAAAGACATGAAGTTGGCCAGACAGAAATCCCCTTTGGTCCTTTTGGGACAGCTCTGACCTGGCCCCTGGGACATCCAAAACCCTGATTCCATTTCAACCATTCAAACACAGCCATGACATCTCAAGCTTCCTGTAGGTGTATTGGCTCAGGCCTCCTTGTTCCCGTGGTCTTGTTTCTTCATTCCCAATAGGATCAGAACACATATCTGACTAATGGGGAACGTCTGTTCTCCTAGCCCCACGCCAAGAAAAGACAGACCCTGTTAAGGTTTTTAATATCTTTCTAAACGTCTCTTTTAAAGATTACACCATCAACATATGGTGTTGAAAATACTTGAACATACATAAAAGTACAAAGAATCATACAAAAATCACCCATAATCCCACTCCTCCAAGAGATTATTACTATTGGGGGATATTCTCTTTCAATGTTTTTTCCGTTCATACATATTTGCTTTATCTGATTAATATTGTAGTATGAGCATTTTCCTGGGTCTCTCGTATTTCCTGGTAAACATGCCTTTTAAATGATTGGACAGAGTCCAACAGGGATGGACCTAAATTAAGTTAATCCCTATAATTGGACATTTGAGCTGTTTTCATCATGTGCGTGTGTGTTATGTTCTGTATTTTGTTTTTATTTTTGCTGTTATAAAAACCTTATGTCAAGCATGTTTGTGGGTAAATCTTGGGTGTTCTTTTCTAATTACTTCTCTAAGACAAATTACTGGAATGGTCCAAGAATTAAAAGATTTGAGCGTGTTGAAGTTTTGTCGGTCCTTATGACAAAGTTCCTCCCGTAATATCAAAGGCTGGTTTTGTGTGGTTCCCTTGCTTTCTGGCCTTCCCCAGTCAACTGTGGGGGGAAACACGTGGTCACACTTTTTGGAACCTGAAGTTTCTGGAAAACATTTGCTGACTCTTTCTTGGTGGAAATTTAAAACGCTTTCCTCCCTCCCCACCCCTCCTGGGATAGCCCTACCCTATGATTTACAACCGGCCTGAGCCGGCTCACATACCACAACACTGTCATCGCAAGCTGTCCACCAAATGGAACAAAACTCCAAGGTCATCCAGCCTCTGCGCAAACACCAGGGAACAGTGGCCGTCTTTTCTGCTTCCAAAGGAACATACTGATTTAATAACACCCGAGAATGCTTTTGTGAAGTCCTTCTGCTCCCCAGAACTTTCCTGTGAGGGCCGGGAACTGGCCAGCTTATTCTCTGGGCCTGTCTTTCCTGAAATGTAATGACCAACTAGCCAAGTCCCTGGCTACCTCCACTGATAGGCTCCCAAGCCTGTGCAAAGGCCCTGGGGCATGCTAATAGACTGGTGTCCAGGGAGTAAGAACCATTGCCCTGACCCAGACTTGGACACTCCAACCAAGGATGAGAGCTTCATGGATGAGCTTCAGCTGGCTGTGTGCAAACCAGCCCCTCTCGACCTTCCTGCAAGATGCGTGGAGCATCTCCTTGAAACCAGACTCATTGCTTAGCAGGGGCAATAAGATGATTTTAATCTCAGGCAAGTGTGGATCACTGTAGAACTGTCAAGTAAAGACCAAGAGAGGAGTGCTCTTCTCCAGGCAGGATCAGAATCCACATCAGGGGCTCAGCCAGCAGGGGGAGGGCTTGGCATGGGGAGCTGGACAGGACCATCCACTTTTTTTTAAGAGGTAAGCCCAGAAGGCTGGCTGGTAGACAATGGCACGACCAAGTGGAAACAGACGATGCACTAGTTGCACAGGGAGCAGGGGAGGGGGTGGCTGCATTCAGGACAAGAGGCCAAAGACAAGGGGAATGCCTTCATCTCAGACTTCAGTCAGAGCTGGACCGATATACCAGTGTTTGATTTTCGGAAGATCTCTCAGTGCATCGAGAAGACATGCAGAAGGCAAGACCTTGAAGCCATAGGCTTTTGTAAGGGAGCTACGATTGTCAACAAAAGATGCCCACGGCCATACTGGAGAAGGATGAGGGGAGGAAGGGAGAGAGAACTCAGGAGACAGAACGTGATCAATGTGGGACACTCGGCTGGGGACGGCTAATGGGCCATGACCTAAAAGCACCTGCTATCAAGGGAGTCTGCAGATCAGGCTAAAGGACATGTGTATGGGGCTTAGAACAGTGTCAGCCTGCGTCAAACTCATTAAAGGTTAGGTCTTAAAGTCAGCATGATTCAAACAATATCATTTTTAGAAGTCTGCAGGTCAAGGCCAAACACAGAGTCAGGAATCAATGCGTAGATAGCAGGTCAAGGCACAGGAAAGGACAAGGGTGCCTGAGGCAAGCGTGTGCGGACCCAGGGGGATGGGGTGGAAATGCAGCGGCACTGATGCTAACCAGCTGCCTGGGAGGCATTCGTGGAAAAGCTCAAGTGGAACCAGGAGAGAATGCATCACAAAAACAGGAAGAGCATCTTGGGAAGGAGAATTACCCAGTGGGGCTGATCAGCCAAATAAGACAAAGAGGGATTGGGGTCCATTGGATTTAGCCACAAGGAGGTCACAGGGCAGGATGTCTCCCGTGGTGAAGGCGAAATTGCAGTGAATGGAGAGAACTAGAACTTGTGCGCATGAGAGATGCTGGTCTCCGCATTGTACATCAGGGAGTCAAAGAGGCATAACCTAAGTGCCCGACCATAGGGGATTAAGTATGTCATGGAACAACTCTACTGTGCTACTCTTCACAGCAATATCTAATAATCATTATAAAACTTCACCCTCGTGCAGCAGAGTTATGAAGTAGAGGTGGGTTAACGGCGAAGAAAAGAAGCCAAAAGACACAGAGGAAACACAGAAGATTATTATGACGATATTAAGTGAAAAAAAGCAAAATACATAAATGTGGCATCGAAATTAGAATTGTGACCATTTAAACATGTACACAGGGAGAGAAACGACGTAAAAATTTTAAGAGCGTGTTAGGGTCTGCGATTGTGAATGTGGACCTTTTATCTTTTCTTTATGTCCCTAATTTTCCATCCTGGGTTTATCTTACTTTTGTAGTGTGAAAACGAATGCCACAGACCAAGCTTTGGAAGGGAGTTAATGGCTGGTAATCTCCCTTATCTTCTGTGTGGCTTTATTTTTTTAATTTAGCTTCTCATCTGACTTTGCTCCCCTTGGAGAGTTGATAAAGATAGTCTGGGAGATGAGGTTCAAGGAAATTGGTATATGATACCACGCTGTGCCCTCCAGTCTTCAAATGCATGTTTTCAAAACACGTGATGTCCGTCCGGTCACTAAACCCTCAAAATCACTGTGCGAGGTGTGTATTGTTCCCATTGTTTGGCTGAGAAAACTGAAATGCAAGTGGTAAAGTGTATTGTCCAAAGGCACACAGCTATTTCATGGCAAAGTCGACACCAAGACTAGCATTCCTCTCCCACAACACATTCATCCCCAGGCAGGACCAAGCTCCAGGGCTGTCCCCAAGACCTGACCTGAGGCTCCAACTCAGTGTTGTTGGCCACATAGCCCAGATCTCACGGCAGTGACTGCAGAGCCCAAGAGGGGCCAAAGTGAGAAAAACACTTCCAGAATAAGGAGGCTGAGAATCTAAGGGAGAAGGGTTGGGGGGCCATCAACGTCACAGCAAGATAGGGTCCCATCCAATGTGTGGCTCCCACACTGCCCCTGCTGTCCCCTCTGTACATTCTTGGATGGCCTCCTTCCACAATAACAACTCCTCTTTATTGCCCGCATGGGGTCCTAATTGCACCATGCTGGACACTGCTCCCCCATCCTCACCTGGATGGAATGATTCATGTTGAGGCCTTATTGCATGAAAATGGCTCCAAGGCCCTATTTCCCATGTTTGCATTATGCATGGGGACTCCAGAAGACACCATGTTTGCCTGGATCCCCACAAAAGCAGAGCCTGAGGCAAGGAGTTGGATGCAGGGAGCTTACTGGGGAGGTGATCGCAAGAAGCAAGAAAAAGGCAGTGGGCAGAGGGAGGAGAGAAGGAAGGACAAACTGATAAAGGACGAGTTAGGAAGGTCACCATTACGTAGAGGATAACAGTTAACATGTGCTCTGCTGTCCCTTAGAGAAGTCAGAGATGAAACAGCCAAATCACACTTTCCCGCACAGCAGAAAACAGTCCAGACATTGGACCTCTGAGAAACATCCAAAATTCCCTCAGAATTGTCCTTCAGAAGGACAGGGCCTGGGATGTTTATCCCCAAGGCCCCAACCCCATTGACCCTATAACATTAACTAATCAAGAGAATGACATCCCATTATTTGTGCCATATAATATGGGTTAGGAGCAAGTCACAGGCTTCACCTGCACTCTAGGGAGGAAATTATGCAAGGCCATGGCCCACTGGGGACCACCTTAGGATGTGTCTCCCTTTCTCAACTGGGCCCTACAATACAATCACCTGGGAAGTGTTCTCTCAAACCCAGCCTAGGCCATACTCCAGAGACCCTGATTTAATGGTCCTGGCATGTGTCTGGGCATCCACATTTCTAAAAGTTCCCAGGTGATTCTAGTGTGCAGCCAGGGTTGAGAGCTACAGGCTGGGGATATGGCGGAGGAAATAGAGTTCCGAGAAGAAAGCGGTCTTAGCCGAAGGGATGAGTCTCAGCCAAAACAAAGCAAAGTCTTAGGTCCAGAGCAATCTCCATTTTTCATTCCCAGCAAAACTAGCCACTCACTGCCAACTTCTTGCACAAAGTTCCTGTTTCTGCCTTCAGAGCTGGCTAGGGCGCCTGCCCCCCTCACTTTGGGCACATTCAGTCCTATCCCCTGCCCATACCTTTCCATGGCTACCCAACCCTCCACCTCCATACTCTCTTCTTGTACCATTATTCTCATTCCCATCATATTCTCACTTTTTCCCTTTCACTTCCTACACCAGAAGCAGCAGAGAGCAGAGAATGAGAACCACCAGGAGATGTGCACACAGGGATCTCACCTTGTGCACCCGTGGGAGCTGGTCACGTGGACCATGAGAGGATGTTGTTTCCATGTCTGGTGCAGGAGCCTGAAGTCCACAGGGCAGGTGGTCAGGAAGGGAAAATGGATATAAAGTAAGGAAGAGTAAAGACCATCCTATGACCTATGAGGATGGCCCAGAACTCACACTGACCTTCCATCCCCTTCAGTCTCCACCTTCAATGGTGGGGCTGATCTACAGGAGAAGCTGCTCTTTCTCACACCCCTGGCCCAGGAGTCAGAGAAGCCAGAGCCAATTAGGTGAGCCTGAGACCAGTCCACAGGAGCTGCAACAGGGCCTCAGGCCTGCTCCAACCTGCTGGCTGAGCAAAAAATGTGGCCACTCTTCCACGTGCACCTTCCACATATCATGTGGATGTCCCTTGTGGCCCAGGCTATCCTGGGACTAAGCTGGGAAAGGAATCCAGGAAATAAAGCTCCAAATTAGCTAAGTCAACATGGCCCAAATCTACCATACTTCCCTCCACTTTCTTCTTCTCCCATCCCTTCTCCTCTCATTTGTCTTTTTTCCCTGCAATATGGAAATACCTTTTCAGTTGTAATCATTCCTCTACGTGAATCTAGATATTCGATAACTACCTATGGGCATTCAGCGTTGTCCTAGTCCTATTGGCCAGTGGAAGCTAACTGCTATCTGGAGCAGGGGACAACCCCCAACCACCTTCAACTCCTCACCCATCCTGGAGGTGCTACAGGGGTGCACATTGATCTAGCCCTGTTGGCTACCTCCCTGGGCCTCCCTGGGCCCTCCGGTCTGGGTCAGGACCCCTCACCACCTCTCATTCCATCTTGGCCAATGTAGAATAGAGTTTTCTTGGGTCCTACAAAACTGGGACATTGTCCCCAACCTGGGGCTGGAGGATATTTGCTGCTACTGTGGGTTTTTTTTTTTTTTATGTTCATACTTTTTAGCTGATACCCACAGCAACCTGGTGTCCACTGTTCTCAGCAACACTCACCTCTGAGAAAAGTAGAAATTATATACCCAGTGGGCACCAGGTCTTAAACAGATATGTTTCGTAAGTTACAAAGGAGGAAATTGAGACATTGGAGAGTCACATGACTTGTCCAAGATCATGGCGGGTGGGAAGCAACAGATCCCATGTTTCCAATGGAAGTGTCCTGACTTCAGGCTGGCGATCTTTCTCCTCTGCAATGCTACTCTGTGAAATAAAGACTCGGAAAGTGATGCGGTTCGGTCCCCAGAGAGCAGGCCACGGGAGGCAGCCCCACTCCAGATCTAGAGCAGACGTTGCTTTGAAGTGAGGGTAACACCTCGGAAGGAAAATCTGGCTGCTCAGAAGAGATCATTCGGAATGTGGGGCCCTGTTGTCAAATCCACTGGCCTCTTAGCTCAAGCAGTTACCACACGCCCCGGCGGCCCCGAGAGAGCTCCAAGATGAAACACAGCTGGCTGCCACACTTCCCCGGCACAGCTGAAAACGGTGTGCAGGACCCTGTCTGGAGCAGATCAGTCTCACCGGAGTGAAAAACAGCAGATGTCAGGGTTCGCCGGCGGCCCCGGGAAACCTGAGCCCTGCTGCCCTCAGCTCTGCCCTCACAAATCATCCTTGTGCAAATCACTCACTTATGCAAGGCAGCCTCCTGGCTCCCAGCTTCCCTCCAACCCCAGAGGCTCCATCCATGGCTGCCAAACAGGTTCGCAAGTTGGAAAGGAACCCCAGCATCTCCTCAGGGCCTCCGGGAGGGCTCCTGCCTCCACGTCAAAGACTCATAGACTCCTAGGACAAGCCAAGCTCGCCTGGACCCTCAGGGGGCCCCTGGTCCAACTCCACGAGCCCACAAATGAGGAGACTGAGGCCCGGGCTCAGCCAATCGGCTCTAAGACTTTGCCCGTGACCCTCACCGAAGCCCATCCAGAAAAAGCTCAGAGCTCGGTGAGGTTCATGCCTCCTTTTTTTTTTTTTTTTAAGTTTTTATTTATTTATTTGAGAGAATGAGAGAGAGGGCATGACGGGGAGAGGTCAGAGGGAGAAGCAGGCTCCCGGCTGAGCAGGGAGCCCGATGTGAGACTCTATCCCGGGACTCCAGGATCATGACCCGAGCCGAACGCATTTGCCCAACCAACTGAGCCACCCAGGCGCCCCGGTTTGTGCCTCCTTTAAATCTCTTCTGTAAGGGCCAGGGATGAGTGGGTAAAGAGGATGGACGGGTGGACAGATGGACAGACGGAAAAGGGGAGAGAGAGACAGGGAGAGATCGACAGACGAAAGGCAAGGAGAAGAAACGCCCCTTCTTATCTTTGACCCACGGGGAGGAATAGCAACACCCAAGTAGCCTCCACTGCAGCTCTTTTCATCTTGTCCCCTAGGCCCAAAGGCGTTACGGGGCCTGGGCTGACCTATCCCCCGGGGGTCGCCTCCCTGAACTGCCAGGCCCAGGACCCTCCCCACCACAGCCCATGCCTAGGGATTCCGTGCCAAAGGCCCACACCAGTGAGAGTTCACCTTGTCCTTGGACTCTGCCAGGGCTTGCTTCCCAAAGGGACCAGGCCTCCCTCACTGACCTCCCAGACAAATGATGCCAACGTGACCGTGTCGGCTGAGGCCAGGCCCCTCTGAACTTCCGCCCCTACCCACCCACCTTTCGCTGCCCCTCCTCCCGGCTCATCAAAAGGTGCTCCCCAGCCGTGCACATCAGAGGGGCAGCCTGGCCTCGGGGGCAGACCCATGGAGTCCAGGAAGCTGGAGAATTTTCAGGGAATCATGTGGTCCTCACCTATCCCCGGGGGCTCTGATACCCAGGGTTGCTGGGAAGATGGCATGAGATTAAGGGCTTAGTGGAGAGCCACACACACACAAAAGGGCTTGACGAACGGAAGAAGCTTCTAGGAGATCACCCAGCAGGAAACCCATCAGAGCAGATCCCAGGCAGCTGTGAGGATTATGGGCTGTACCTCCCAAGCGTGTGGCCCCTGCAACCCAAAACCACATCTGGTGCGTCCCAAGCCCTCCCAGACGGATGGGCTGTGGGCTGCACCCCAGTCTTCTCCAGCACGCACCCGCTGAGGAAAGGAAGTCCTCTGGCTTTGATTTCTTTGCAGCACAATGGCCAACTTTGCGAAGCCCGTGGGGTACAGCTTTTTCCCTAAGGGAGCACAGTTTCGGTCTCGTGTCCAAACCCCTGCAAATCATTAGGTACTCCCCGCACCGCATGCCCCGGGACGGTTAGGCACAGTTCCAACAGCAGAACGTGGAGCAGGAGCAGCGGTGGGGGGGGGGGGTGTCTGATGTGGACCGCCGAGCCTCTGCCCCGGCGTCTGGGGGAGAGGGGGAGGGGGCGCTCCATCAGAGTGTGCCGGAGCGGGCGGGGAGCTTGTGTCCAAGATTGACGATTCCATCTTTAACCTGGAGCTGTAAGGAGTTGGGGGTTGGCAGGTTCCTGGGTTCTCCTCGAGATGCTAAGAAGAGCTAAGACATGAATGACAGACGATTTCTTTCTAGGTATCTATTAAGCACCTACTGCGTGCCGGGCCCCGTGGGACCCTAGAGGGGTCCATGGTCTACACACCATACAGTTACAGACACACACAGATCATTCGTCTCTGGTCCATGCTGAGAAAGGTGGTCAAGGAAGGAAAGGATTGAGTAATCCTTCGGAGTCACCTGGGCCAACATGACACCAGGTAACCCACCAGACACACAGGCACGTCTCGTCTGGATCCTTTGCAGCATCCTTTCCTTGGGCCGCCTGAGCACCAGGACCAGCACTCTCCCAAAGCAGGCACGCCTCTGGGGACCAGGTGGGCTCCCTAGAGTCCCCCCACTCCCACGGGCTCGCTGTCTGATGCATAAGCGTTCCCAAGAGACCGCGGCGCAGCTCCTCCCGGGACATGCCTATTTCTGCCTCTGCGTTTTGCACATCTGTGCTCTGCCTCACACCGCTGAGTGGGAGGTTGTCCTCCCTCAGGAAGCAGAGCTCTGCTTTCCCTCATTTGTGCTTGGTCTTGGGACCCCCACGGTGTCTGTGCCGACCTCCACTCCCCTGGGTTCCAACAACGTGGGATCCCTTGGAGACCGCTTCTCAAAGCTGCACTCTTTCTGTCTGGTCCACCTGTCTTCAAGGAGAGAGCTCAGGAAGACGCCACCCAGACCTCAGGAGGGATGCCCCTGATGGCACCTGCCCTAGACCCCCTCCAGGTACCCTAGCCAATCACCACTGGGGCCGCTCTGCCTCGTGGTCAGTCCCGGGCTCACCCTACCTGTCGCTCCCTCTGATGCCCTCACCTCTGTGGTCTCTTAGCTCCCTAGCCTTCCCTGGCTCACCTCTTACAGAGAAACCCTTGACCCGTTCCTCTGCTGGCCGCAGAGACAGAGACTCTCTCTTCTCCTTTCTCCTGCTCCTTCCACAAGAGCTGGCGGCTGATACTCCATGGACGATGGACCCTCAGACACGAGCATACCGTAGGATCACGGACGCTTACCCGGCCTGCTACCTACCCGCCCGCCCCGGTTACAGCGGGTCCGTTTCGGGCAGGTCTAGTCTGCAGGGGGGTTGTAGGAGGAACCGAAACAAGGTCAGAGAGAAGAATGCCAGGGGGAAAACCGGGGAGAAGGCTTGGGCAGGATCACGAGGGCCTCAGAGGGACTGGGGCCTCTGTGGTTGCTTCAGGCTCTGGTACCAGCTCCCCATGACGGATATGGTCCCTGCAGGGGACATGGTCTGCATGGCTTCTTGCCACCATCCTGGTTCAGAGGTCAGTCCTGCAGCTGTCGGGTCTACTCAGCCGCCAAGGGATTAGCTGAGCATAGACTCCAAAAGGGTTCCCCTCCTGGGAGCCAGGAGAACCACAGCCTTGGTCCAAAACAAAACCAGAACAGCCTGCCCAGGCCCCCAGAATCTCGTCACAGGTTCTGGCTGTCAAGTCTGTTCCACAAAACCCCGGGTGAGCTGGTAGGAGTGCGGTCCACAGAGACCTGTCCCAGCCAAACCCCTGCGTCCACAGGGACCCGCACCCAGGCCGGCGTAATTCATGCGTCTCAGTCGGAGGAACGTTCCCCCTCCAGCCTCAGAAGATCTCTCTGTGTGCCTTACGAAATGTGTTCCTTTCCCATTGCACGTCTAATACACATCCACCGTCAAACAGTGGGGAAAAAAAATCCAAAAATTAACAAAAAAGATAGCATCAGCAGGGTCTCCGGAAGCTGGGTTCTGGGCTCTTCTAGTTGGCTGTCCACCCACGGCGTCGCGGCCTATGACGAGGCCCCCTGGTCCTTCTCACCCATCCCCACTCCCTTCTTTTCCTGTGCACCTGCCACTTCTTCCGGTCATCTCTGTCACCGCAGAGAGGTGTCTGCAGCCTGCCCGGGAGGAACCAGAGGGCTGTCCCCAGGGCCTGCCCAAACCCACCCACGGCTGGCCCAAGGGCCCCAACCTCAGGGTCAGCATTGAATAGTCTTGCGTACCCTCCCCCTCCAGAATACAACGTGAGGCAGTTGGTTTTGTCCAGAAGCACCTGTAAGGTAAGGCTCTCTCTGGACCACGCAGTGTGGCCTGGCCTGGCCGGCCAGTGTTCGCTGAACTGGGAGTTTCGCCACAGAAGCCCTGCTGTGCCTCTCCTGCGGGGACGGGCAGGAGAGATCTAGGGCAACTTGGCGGGGGCGCCTGGGTGGCTCAGTCGGCGAAGCGTCCGACTCCTGATTTTGGCTCAGGTCGGGTACTCGAGATCGTGAGATCGAGACCAGGGTCGGGCTTGGGCTCAGTGTAGAACCTGCCTGAGATTCTCTCTCTCTCTCTCTCTTTCCCTCTGCCCCCTCAACCTGCTCCCTGTCTCTCTCCCCCTCTGTCTCTCTCTCAAATAAATCAATCTCACTAAAAATATTTTTTGAATAAGTAGGTTTGGCTAATGTTTTCCTCCTCCCGTCTCCGAGCACCAGCCTCCATCCTCCGAGACTCCTTCCCGTAGACCTGCCCACCGCCGTCCTGCTCTCCACGCGCAAAAGGTCCTCGTCGGCACCTCCCCAGTCCCCAGCTTCTCCTCCCGCTCCCGCCACCTCGACCAAGGGCACGTTCACCGCCTCGTCACCGGCCACCTGGGAAACCTTGAGGTCTGAAACTGTCCCCCAACTCCGCCTTCTGTCTGTCCCTCCACCTCTGGCCGAACGACTCCTGTAACCCAGTGCCCCCGACACATCTCTGGCGCCGTCTGCTTGCCCCTCCTGGCTCTGGGTCTTCCCCAGCCCAGCCACGCCACTGCCAACCGCTCTCTCCACCCTCCAGGGCATGCAGGTGACCCCATGTGGCTTTTGAGGCTGGGTCACAATGGGCCACAGAGCTCTTGCCCGGCTCCCTGAGGACATGCATCTCAGGGCAAGGGGCAAACCCAGCTGCCTTGGCAGCTCCCCATTGAAGGTACCACATGGGGACCGACAGATGCCCGTGGAGGAAGCCCAGGTGTCCTCACTCTCCTGCTGCCCCGGACCCATCATCTGCCTCGCTCACTTTCCACCAGCTCCTCCCTCTCCCGGATTTCTGATGCTCTGTCCCCGGACTCCTTGGCTGTCCAGCTGGACCCCACTTCTCCTCTGGCTTCTACTTCATCACCGCCTGTCACTCGGGGCTCCCTGCCATCTGGCCACAGGGAACAGGGACAGCGTGAGGGAGCTGGGGACATGTCTGGATGCCGCCACCTGGATCCGGGTGACTAGGCAGGGACGCTGGGGACAGAGAGAGCGGGAGAGGGAAACCACTGACTACTGATGGGGATGGGGCACCCGCGGGAGAGGAACCCAGCAGGACCACCAGGCGTGTTTTCTCAGATATTAGCGCCATTTTTCAAGAGGACACAGGAGGACATCCAGGCTGGAGGGGTGCAGATAGAACATCTCTGACACCTCCCTCTGGCTTCTCCAGCCTCCACTCCACCTGTCCCCTGCCCCCCGGACCCCCGCCTTCCAGCCACCCATTCTAGGGACCAGCCCAGCCAACAGCCATGCCCCTATGAGGGTGCGCTGCCCAGGGATTCATGTGCACCTGTTCCATTCAGAGCGTCACAGAGACCCATGAGGCTCCCAGCCCCCCCCCCCCAGTTTTCAGGGGTGGGAACATGGGTAGCAGAGCAGGGGTGTGGGACCCAGGCAGCAGCTGCCATCCAGGCTCTTCCACTCAGAGCTCACCCCACGAGAGGCCAGCATGGGGTCTGTGTTTTAACCTGGAAGCCCCAGGACAGGCAGAGGATGATGCAGGGGCAGGGGCTCTCAGCCTGGAGGGTACATGAGCATCCCCTGGAGGGCCCCTTCACACAGGTCGCTGGGTCCCACCCCCCAGAGTCCCGGCCTCCTGACGTCTGCCCTGGAGCCCGAGAATCTGCACTTCTAGCAAATTCCAGCCGCGGCTGCCGGCACTCGAAGGACGAGGGAGAGAAAGCCTGGTTGCAGCGGAGGGTGCGGAGGGAGGCGTTCCCTGCTAATTCCAGGGAGCAGGGACTCCGTATCTCTCATCACTCTCCCTGTATCCACCAGCCAGTCCCCCGCCCGGGGCGGGACACAGAGCGAGTCTTCAGTGAACACTCATCGACTTGACAACCGTCCATGGGAAAATAAAGGCCCCAAAGCCCAGGACCAGACTCCTTCCTCCTGGCGGGCGGAAGGCGGCTTGGAGGCAGAGGGCCAGGACCGCCATCCAGCACCACGCGCCAGCGCCGGTCGCCGGGCTTCAGCTGGAAGACTGGAAGGCGTCCGCCGGCCACCCCTTCTCCACCCCCTCCCCTGAGCCGGGAGCGGCCTCATTGCCATGCAGCCCACGCAGCTGCAGGGCTCGCTTCTGGATCACTGAGAAATGGGTCCGATTTGAAAATGTCAGGAGCTCGTTAGCAATTCCAATGGCCGCAGCAGTAATTACGCCTTTTCATGTTCCGGCGTGTTACCCCGCATCAGAACTGACACAAACGCCTGGTTTTATAATATCACGGCCTGGAAATAAATGTCCAAAATGATATGAAAATGTACTAGGAAGAGATTAATAACTGTTCTTCCAGGAAGAAAGATAGCCCTTTTCAACCAGTATATTATATATTTTTTCCTCTTAAAAAAGCCTCTCTGATAGCATCTCTCCTTGAGGGGAACTGAATTATATTATCACTCACAGGCAGTAATCAGTTCTGTCAGCTGCAAAGATGAGCGGCTGGCAGGAGGGGGGTTGCAGGAGGCTTTGGAGGGAGGCGGTTTCAAGGGGCAGGCCCTGGAAGGGACACCCCCACCCCACCCCGCACCATCGCCAGCCCAGAGCTTTTCTGCCCAGAATCGACAGAACCTGGATCTGCTGGTTTAGATTTATGAGCCCCGTATTAGCAAGGAGGGAGGTTGGACGGGGGCGAAGGGGCGTCTGTCTCCTCAGTTCCAGCAAGGACTGGCGCTCTTAAGGCTCAGTCCATGATCAGGAGCTAGGAGATGCGTGCCCAGAGAGGGGCCCAAATTAGCAACCACTTTCAGAGCCCCCAAAATGCCTGGAAGGTCTCATAGTCCAGCTGGGGTTGACAAAAGAGGGCCTACCCCATGCCAGCAGCCGGCTGGACCTTCATAGGCATTACCTCGCCGAATGATCTCCACGGCCCCAGGAGGTTGGCATAGCCTTCCCCATCTTATTGGTAAGGAAACCGAGGCACGATGAGGTAGGAGTCACTTTCCCAAGGCCACGCAGGGAAAAGAGGTGCGGGGCCTGGAATCTGAGCTGCTCCTTCGGGCTGCAAAGGCCCCTCCCTCTCTCCCAAGACTCAGGATTACTTCCAAGGCGGCAAACCCTGAAGGCCATGCAGGGGCCCAGACAGGAAGCAGATGTCTGAGCCGGAGGCAGCAGACTTCAAGGAGGCATCACAGCCAGTGCTGGGCTGGAGGAAAGATCAAGATTAAAAGGAAGTGTCCGTGGGTAGGAGGTGGTGTGTGTGGTTGGGAAAGGACCATGCAAGGGATCCTTCTGGTATGGTATGGCTCTGACTCTTGACGGCAGTGACGGATACTGGAATTTACACGTGGTAAAATTCCATAGAAGGAAACACACATACACATAAATGTGTGTAAAGCTGGGAATAACGGAATAAGGTCAAGCTCAAGGTCAAGGTCCTGGTGATGACACTGTACTCTAGCTTGCAAGACGTCACCATTGGGGTGAATGTGGAAAAGGGTATACCAGATGTCCAAATGATTTCCTACACTTGTATGTACATCTATAATGATCTCTGAATAAAACAATTCATCCTTTAAAAAATTAAATGGGGGAGGGGAGCGCCTCGGTGGCTCAGTGAGTTAAGCCTCTGTTTTTGGCTCAGGTCATGATCTCAGGGTCCTGGGATCAAACCCCAAATCGGGCTCCACATTCAGCAGGGAGTCTGCTTGAAGATTTCTCTCCCTCCCCTGCCCACCTCAAGCTCGCTCTCTCTCTCTCTCTCTCTTTCTCTCTCTAAAATAAAGAAATAAATCTTTTTTAAAAAAATTAAATGGGGGAAGCATTCCAAGCAAGGGGCGTGCCATGACCAAAGGGGCACGGACCAGAGGTTGAGTATGGACTTAGTCCAGCTTCTGAACTGTTGTCTGATGAAAACAGAAACCTCACATAGTAATAGGTGACGTGATTGATGGTTCTCAACGGCAGGGACCATGCCTTCTTCTTCTTGTGAACCCTCCAGCTCCTGGTACAAAGTCTGGTAGGTTTCATGCTTGTTTGCAGCCCACCTCCCGGCGTATATTGGTGCCAAGCTTGCCATTGGCCATTGGCTTGGCAGATGGTTTGACATTATGGGAAAGTCAAGATTTAGTCACACAAACCTGGATTTGATTCTTGCCTCTGCTCCTTAACCTTGTTGGCCTTCAGGTAAAATATCTAACCTGTTCGTGACTTGACTTGTTCATCTGCAAAATGGAACGGGTCATCCCTACCTCCATGGATTTGGAGGACTCGGGGAGAAAACGTCTGTAAAGTAGGACGCCCGGCACATGGCAAATGACCGCCGTTGGTAGTACCACTTGGTGATTCACCTGGATAAAGGCGGGGGGCAGTGAAGGGAGCTTCTCACGGGTTACAGGAGAAGGGGGCCTGGCTCACTTGAGAAGAAGTCATCTGACGTGTGTGTGGAAGAGAAGGGAAGGGTCGATCCCGTGTGGTGCAGTCATTTGTTGGGATTTGTCTGGAGCCCACCAGAAGCCATCAAGACAGAACATTGAGAACTCAGTTTGCAAGTCTACCTCAACCTCTTAAGACAGACAGTAATAAAAGATCTGAGGCCAGAAGTTAGACCATCAAATGGAAGAGGGGAAAGAACGGGGCCCAACCCCTGCCCAGAACAGCACGAGCTCAGCCTGGTTTAAGGTCCAGAAATAGAGCTCGGAGCATCATGAGGACCAATGTCAAACGCCAGCCCCGCCCCCAGGGAACTTATTCTAAGGATCCTGGATCTCATGACACCCTTGGCTTTTTTAGTCTCTCTGCATCACCAGGCACCCAACGAGGAAAGGAACTCCAATGTTCCTTCCCTTTTCCCAGCCCTGGCTCTGTACTCAGTTCTGTACAAACACACATAAACACACACACACACACACATACCACACGCATGCATGTAATCACCCACACACCCATACACACATGCATACGCACATACACTTATACACAGACTCCACCCTGGGCCCAGGATCCTTGCTCACACCCCATTCCCAGCCTTAACTTGTCCCACGAACTGGACATTCAATACCACCCGCCCAGCCTGACCTTAGCCCACTCCTTTATATACAGATGACCCGACCCTTGAACAATGCAGGGGCTAAGGGTACCAACCCTCCTGCACAGTTGTAAATCCACGTAAATCTCTTAACACCCCGAAACTTAACTAATAGTTTACAGTTGACTAGACACCTTGCCAATAACAGAAATAGTCAATAAACACACATTTGTACATTATATGTATTACATACCATATTTTTACAATAAAGCTAGAGAGAAGAAAGTGTTAAGAAAATTGTAAGAAAAATACAGTCACAGTACTGCCCTGTATTTATCTCAAAAATCTATGTATAAGCAGACCTATGAAGTTCAAAGCCATGAACACAAGGGTCCACTGTCTTCATCTGTGACCCTCTCCTCTCTGTTGCCTCCGCCTGCCCTCGATAAACACTGTCCAAGTCATCCTGATTCCAGACCTTGCTACCGAGGCACCTAAACACCGCAGGTGCCCCCGCTGGCCCCACTACCAAAGAGTTCCTGAAAAGAAGGAATAGGATTGACAGAGACTGGGCAGGAAATCCTGGACAGCTTGAAACCCCAGCTGCAAAACGTGGTGGGAGAGCAGAGTAGGGAAGGTGGCCATCATTACATATTTAAGTAATTATTAACTGCAGGACCCTGGCCCAAGGGAGCCAAGACGAGCCAAGGCAGACCTGGGTGGTGCCCTGTGTCCTGTCTTCCCGCTGTGTGACCTCACAGGGGAGGCCTCCCAGCATCTCCCAGAAGTGGTGCCTTCCTCCATCCCAGACCTGGGAAGAGGTGTAAGGCCCCAGGGGGGCATTAATGGGACTCCCAGGTGTCTGGCCACATTCTCCCTGCAGAACGGGGGCACCAGAGTGAGAGGTGGGAAGTGACGCTGAACAGAGCATCATTTCTAAAGCAAACCGGCAATCTTCAAAAGATGGGAATCAGCAAGATTAATGAGGCCGATTATTGCCAGCTGCTTAAAGGAACTTGAAGACTTTCAATGTCAGTACATTTATGATGACAGAGTAATTAGAGCTAATTAAGAAAAAATGAAGCTGAGAAGAGCGCAGTTGGCTCGTGCTGGCTGAGTGTCAAGGTGTCTCGGACCCTCTCTGGGGTCCCCTGCTGCTGCCGGCCCCCTCTGGCCCCTAGAAATTCAGGATCAATTCAGCAAGTATGGAGCCATGGACGAGGTACCCCAAGATTAATAGGACACAGCAGGGATGAGAGGCCCACTTTCATCCAAAGTCAAAGCTATTTCGTCCAGATGAGAACCAGTCACCTTCCAAAGAGTTTCTCTTTCAACCAGGTAGATGGGGGTCGTGCAAAGTTAGTAAGAGAAAGAGCTCTTGGTCAGATGTGTCCTGCGAGGATTGACTAAAAATGCCACATTTCGCTGCCCAGAAGCATCCCAAGGCATAAGCAGATACAACATGTAGCAATGGGCTGCGGTCACGGGACAAGCAGCATTTCTAACGGATGGACGACTTGCCCAGAATCAGCAACACTCCTTCACTACAGCTAACATTTCCAAGCAGAGACACAGACCTGCACAGAGGCCAGCCAGGACCGAGGAAAGTTCTGGAAGAGAAGAGGGAACTGCTCTACCCTGAAATTTAAGATGCAGGAAAGCAGATGGATTGACAGCTCGGGGCGGCTCACGAGCCTTGGTTCATCTGGCTGTTCTCCCCAGGCTTGTTCGAGAAAGCTTCCCTGGGCCTGAGCCACAGGCTAACCCAGGGAACACGGGCACGGGAAGGTGCGGAGAGGCCTGCAGAGCTCCCAGACTGCCCCACCTACCACTGGTTTCCTGATCGTTGAAACTTGCCAACCAAGAATCAAACCCTTTACCCCACCAAGGGAACCCCCAGCCTAAAATGTAAATTTCCCCAGGCATGGGAGAAGAGAAACAAAATTCTAACTCAAAAGTAAATGGCTGTTACTCCCCATTCAACCAGCATGCAGGAAACCCTACCCTGGGTCCTGCCGTCGGACGCTGCTCTCACCTTCCCCACCACCGCAGGACCGGGGCAGGCCAGGGGCAGGGCATGGTTCTACTGGGCTGAAACCGGGGTCGACTTTTTCATCGCAATCGAAATAAACACAAAGAATCCATTCCAAAGGTCATGTTGGAAAGACCCGCCACTCCACCAGATGGAAGTAATATGCACCTCTGAACCTCTTAGTTATGGTCTGCCTTTGTGCTCCAAGCTCTTGAAGGCAGGAGTAGAGTGAACAGTCAACTCGAGCTCATAAACATAAAAGTCAGATTCGTCTTCAACGGGCTGGGAAAACCAAAACACATGTGCTGAGGCCACTGCTTGCCCTCCCCAGCTGCTTCCACAGGCGGGTCCCTCTGCTCCCATGGCCCAACTCGCTCGTCTGGAAAACAGCAGGGTGGCACCCCGTGTCTTTGAAGTTCTAGTCACCTACATGAGCCTGACATTCTGCACTCATCTCCGATTCTTAAATATGTTAGCTTAAGGGGGAGGAAAAAACACAGGAGGAGGGAAAAAAACAATGCCCCTGCAAGAATCAATGGCTATTATGTCTTGGCTAAAAAGAATGATGCGTTCTGGAAAACGAACTACACCCTTGATATGGCCATTAAATCAAGCAGCATCCTGAAAGCACATGCTCAGGGCCCGGGAGACATGTGAGTCCAATTAAAATATTTAAGCTCGTTTTCTTTCTTCAGAGAATTGCAAAGTCTAACTATACACACATGTCTGGTATTTGCCGAGGCTGTGTGATGAGGTTTTTGCATGAGTTGTTTTGCGTTTAAATGCGACAGGATCAATACCAGGTGTGGGTCGTATAATTAAAAAAAAAAAAAAATGGAAAAAAAATCTGGTGCGCTGTTCCTTCTTTATGGTTTTTGTCCCTTCCTTTTATTTCTTTAGCCATTCCAAGCGTACAAAGCTTGTTCTATGGTTCCTGTCAGCCTGTGCTCTGTTACCTCGAGCATTCTTATTCTCACGATCAGAGTTAGAGATCTGTGGTAGGTATCAAGGTGATGCTCTATCTCCATACCAGGACAGACAACCAGGAATGCTGCTGGGTGAGGGCCTGCTGGACTCTCTAAAAGAAATCATGAAGAGGAACAGGCATGAGGAGGAGACTCCCATCATATAGTGAGGATAAAAATTGTCCTTCTATTTCTGAGGCATGTCCTGAAAAAAAAAAAAAAAAGCAAAATAATGCATATTTCTGTTCTGGATCTTCGGCCAGCTAACTAGTTCATCAGTAGCGGGAGTATAGTTGTGAAGGGACAGTCTGAGCTGTAGTACAAGAAGACCCAAAACACAATGCCTAACCAAGTCAGAATCGTATTTATTTCTCACATAACAATCCAGGAAAGTCATACCAAAATCAGAAGGCTCTGCCAACCTTAACATGCAGCTTCCTAATCTGGGTCCAAAGTGGCTGCTCCAGCTCCTGCCATCACATCTGCCTCTTAGTATCTTTGGGGATACTACATTTGCCATGGGACAAAATTGTCTCTTATACAATGTAAACAGAAGTGGAAGATTAGGCAAGAGGATCTTACAGGCCACTGAGTGAATGACAGGCCTTCATTCTGTGCCATTTCACTGGCTGAAGCTCAGTCACATGACCCTACCTTCCTGCAAGGGAGGCTGGGAAGTGTCGTCTACTTGTGTCCCCTGCCCCAGGTTCCCTCTGCCTCCATGACTCAAACATCCCTGTGTGATGGGCCTGGGGCCAATGCTGATAACAGTATCCTCTGGAGGATATTTGCTCTCCAGATGAAGCCAGGAAAGTGATCCTGGAAGGGGTCCAGGGCTTTCTGAGTCACTACCCACAGGGGACACAGACCCAGCACCCTTCAGGAGACTGTGAACCTGGGCTCGTCATGCCAAAGGCCCGGAAGAGGAGGGGGTCAGAGGAGAGGTGTATTTTTTTTTAAGATTTTTTTAAATTTATTTACTTGACAGACAGACATCACAAGCAGGCAGAGAGGCCGGCAGAGAGAGAGAGGAGGAAGCAGGCTCCCCGCTGAGCAGAGAGCCCGATGTGGGGCTCGATCCCAGGACCCTGGGATCATGACCTGAGCCGAAGGCAGAGGCTTTAACCCACTGAACCACCAAGGCGCCCCAGAGGCCAGGTGTATTTACAGCACCAGGATGGTAGGGGTGAGGGTCGTGAAGGAAACCAGCCGATGCCTAAAACAACCCCTTCTCCAGAACTCCAGCCCACACAAACCAGACACACCACAGCCTCCGCTGCCAGGCCCTGGGGCTACTGTGGCCCGGTTCCAAGGAGACTGCTGAGCTTCTGGGTACATAAAGAACCATCTCCCTGATTCAGAGAAGTGTGGGAGAGCCCCTTGGGCACAGATGAGTTAGTACAGATGAGCTGTACTCGTCCTCCGGGAAGCCCAGATGAAAAGGTTGAAATGGGATGGCTCATCAGTCATTTTGTTCCCAAGCAGGAGAGCACAGATTTTGGAGACAGAGCTCCAAACTCAGCTCCACAACTTCTTATATGCGTGACCTTGGGCAAACCAATTACCTTCATCAGGCCTTCATTTCCTTGCCTGTAAAGTGGGAGTAAGAGACCCCACTGGCTCCCAGAAACACTTGGAACACCCCACATCTCGGGCATAGGGGCTTTGTGGCATGGGACACTTCCGTTTCCTTCCGGAAAGGTGGGACCTTAAGACATCACCAACGTTCATCACGGTTCCCAAAGCCTTGGATGTGTTGCTCTAGAACATCATTTATCCTTATTAGGCTGAGGGAAGGAAGTGGACGTATAAAGTGTTTTGCATAACTCCTTTATCTTGCTCTTTAGCTTGAAAAATTGTGCACACTTGCTACTTTGTTATTTTCTTGTTAGAGAATAGACGGTCTTTTTCCTCAGGTCCTGAATGAGCGAGGAAAGCTGTGATTGGCTGCAGCCCCTGCCAGTCATCTCAGAACTAAAGGCCCTCCCCCAGGAAGGCTAGGTCAGACCCCCAGATCTTGCCCAACTACAGAATTTTCTTTGTTTTCATGGCCCTTCCACTATTCAGACTTTGGGGGGTAGGGAGTGGGGTGATTCATCCAATACAAGACTGATCAACCAAGGAGAATTGATCACATTTCATCATATTGAGTAGAAAAGAAAAGGGACTCTCTTTAAAATCCCTTTGGTGTCATGTGTATGTCTTAGATTGGCATCATTTGCTCACTGGGTTATAAAAAGAACCAAGACACTAAGTAGAGCCTGACAAAGTGATAGGGCTTCCCTGATCTCTGGCCAGAATGTCCCCAAAGGCACCCTAGCAGTGGCCATAAGATCTGGATGACGTGTGGTCCACAAAAAGTGCCCTGAAGGGATGTTGATGTCAAGTACTTGAGGGATGATAACAAATGTGTCGTTAAGTCAGTACCTGTTGATTGCTGGTCCCTGCCCATAAGACGTCACAGTCCAGGTACCCCAGGCGGCAGGGACCATGGGAAGAGATCAGAGAATGTTCCCCAGGAACATTCCCATACCTAGCTCCTGAGGAGGTATGGGAACCAGAGGGGCAGAAGAATTCGAGGGAAAGCCCTCCAGGTGGACCCAGACACCACTAGAGCACTTGGAGGAAGGCAGGTGTTTCCAAAGAGCTGGAGCAGAGGGTATGAGGGGAAGTGACAAGTGGGGATGGGTCTGAGATGAGGTCCCCAAGCCATAAAAGAGAAAGAAGGGGAGCTTTTCAAGAAAATTAAAGGATAGGACTATTGGTAAAGGAGGAGTTGAGATAGGAAGGAAGGAAGACAAAGTAGTAGAACTGGAGATGCTTTCTTAGAAGCAACACTGGAAGAGGCCAAGCCACTTGCCTCCAAGCTGAGGTGAGGTGAGGGCAAAGAGAGCCCTAGGTGGGACCTGTTCTGTTCCACTGGGCTCAGAGTACAGCAGCAAACTTGGCCACCAGCAATAAAGCCATCAGTTCTCACAAATAAAAGAAGCCTGGAGTGTGCTAGATTGTGTGCAGTTCTCAGCCATGTCATCAGAAACACAGCCTCCTTCCATGCCCCTGCTTTGCCAGCCACAGGATGTTGGCTTTCTGTCCTTGAACTTATCACTCATGGTCACAAAAGGGCTGCTGAAGCGCTACACAACCACATTCCAACTTTGAATGTCTGCCAAACGCAAGTGACGTGGCTGACTCCCTTGTTATAGAAGCTCTGAATAAAATAGCCTCTGCCAGTCCTTTCTTACGGTTTTGGAGGCTGGGAGTCCGAGATCACACGATGAGAAGACAAACACTGAGCCCCGCTACCTGAGCACCAGCCCTGTCTCTCTACGGCTTTACCTGCTGTGGGACCTGTAGCCAGTGCCTTAACCAGATGGTGCTCTGTTTCCCCGTGTGCCAAACGGTAGTGACCACCTCCTAGGGTTGTCATCAAATCAAATAAATGAGCCAGTACCATCCAGAGGAGAGCCCCTGGCATAGAGGAAGTCCTATATAAATATTATTTCTTATTATTAGTCACAGCTATGTCCTGTCGGGGTTTACTTTTCCAAGCTGAAATTGCTCTCAGTGATCCTAAGGAGAAAACAAATAAGATCAATAAAACAATGGCAACGAACGCAATCAGACATTGCCACAGTGTGTTGGCCCCAAGAAGCATCAGCGAGAGGCGCCAAGTGTTTCTGCTGCTTGAATCTTCGAATTCCTGCTTCTCCTGTCACCTTGCTTGAATCTCAACACAGGCCGCCGTCTCAAAATGGTCTCAGTTTTTAAGAGGCCATTTTCTATAGCATGGAGGACAAGGGGAGATAGAGAGGAGAAGGGAGTTGGGGGAAATTGGAAGGGGAGGTGAGCCATGAGAGACTATGGACTCTGAAAAACAATCTGAGGGTTTTGAAGGGGTGGGGGGGTGGGAGGTTGGGGGATCCAGGTGGTGGGTATTGGAGAGGGCACAGATTGCATGGAGCACTGGGTGTGGTGCAAAAATAATGAATACTGTTACGCTGAAAAAATAAAAATTTTTTAAAAAAACAGAGGCCATTTTCTGGCAGGTCCCAGCTAGAAAAATGGAAACTGGTAGATACAATTAAAATTAAAATCTGCCACCGGGTCACAGTAAATATTGGTGCCAATGATGATCTTAGGGTCGGTGTTAATTATTTGAAAGAGGATGGCATGGTGGACAGGTCAGAGCATGGCTTGAGGATGACATCCAAAGGCCTGTGGTCCCTGGTCCCAGCTGAGAGCTGGCCAGACCAGGACCAGGGAGAGAGACACATTCTGAAGACAATGTCATTCTTCTCTCTCTCTCTCTCTCTCTCTTTTTTTTTTTTTTTTTTTGCACATGTGAGCAGGGGGAGGGGCAGAGGGAGAGTGTCAAGTCAACTCCCCACTGAAAGCAGAGCCCGATGCAGGGCTCAATCCCAGGACCCTGAGATCATGACCTGAGCTGGAACAAAAGTCAGACGCTCAACTGACTGAGCTACCCAGGCGCCCCCAAGACAATGTGCTTCTTGCTGTAGATATGGGACAGGCCTCTGAGTACAGCCAGATCTCTCAAGACGTCCTATTGTGCTCACCATCTGATGGCAATACCTGACGTGCCACCTTCGTGGGTCATGAGCCCTAGTTCAAACCAGGGTGAGGCAAACCATGCATGCCCGGGTGCGTTCCTAGAGCAAAGACCGTTCTCCCCCACAGAGTTACCCTGTTGGGGGCACTTACCATTTCCGTGTCACGGCAGCAAAGTGGCATCTTCTGAGCTGCGCACACAGTAGGCACGTAGGAGAGATCTGGGGTCCAGGCTGGGAGAAGAGCAGAACACAAACAAAAGGCCTCCACCCTCCATCCCCCTCCAACCATGCCCGCTAGCGCCGATAAGCTTCCCATGTCTTACAGCTTCAGAAAGAGAAATCTTTAACCCAATTATGTCAAACCCCACTGGATGCATTTGATCCGGGAAAAATATCATCTCTGGCAATCGTAAAGAATATTAAGGTATTAGCAGTAGTCATTTTAGAATTGCATCGGAAGGGGAGCCGGAAATAATTGCACATCAGTTGCTCAAAAATCAGCAGTAAAAGAAATTTACATTAGTGTATAAATTACCCTCTCAGCAATATAAATTAGGATTTTATACCTCCTAATGACAACAGTCCAGGCTCTGGCTGTGCTAAGTAGAGATTTCTTGGAGGAACGGGGGGGGGGGGGGGGGGGGGG
>NC_081567.1:10515607-10516563 GCF_022355385.1 Mustela nigripes | reverse complement strand
GGGGGGCATGTGCTCTGAATCCAGCAGGCACCTGGGCCCCAGTGCTGAGCTGGGGAGCAGAAGTGATTTGAATCTGACTGTCACCCGCCTGGAAGCTGGCCCTGCTGGAAGATTCTCCAACTCAGTGGAGTACTGGGGAGGCACACAAACCGGGCACAGGGTCTCTGCAGAGAACAAAAGTAATTTGCCTCCGTTACCCCCGCATATGCAGCCCTCCCCACCCCCTCCCCTTAGAAACAGAAGGCTCCGGATTTACTTGGAAAGCTGTGCTATCAACACTTTTGTTACACACATTAGGTGGCTTGAGCTGCTGTTCTGCAGGCTTGGTGCTTTGTGGCCGGGCAGCCTGCAGAGTTTGGAATCCTAAACCATCTTTGCTGGAAGGACCAGCAGAAAACAACTGGAAATGCCTTAGAGTCGGGAGGCCAAGGCCTAGGGCAGAAAGAGGGAATAGAGGCAGTGGGGAGGGAGAGTGGCGGAGGGAGGGCTCTTCCTATGGCAAAGGACAGAAGTCAAAGGCAATTTCACTTCACAGAGCAGGTGGCTAGAACATGAGCGCTCACTCTGGCTTCAGAGAGAGAGGTTTCCTGAGCTACAACAATGGAGCCAGAACTCGATCTATCCACCTACCTCCTTGGTTATGTACCCGTCCATCTATCCATCCATCCATCCATCCACCTATCAATATAGTCATCCAACTCTCCATCTACATATTAATCTATCTATCCATCTATCTGTCCATCTCTCCACCCATCTATCTGTTCATCTATCTCTATCCATCCAACCATCCATCCATCCATCCACCCATCCAAAAATCCATCCATCCAATCATCCATCCATCCACCCAACCATCCATCCATCCAACCAACCAACCAACCATCCATCCATCCACCCATCCATCCATCCATCCGTCCATCCATCCATCCATCTGTCCATCCATCCACCCATCCAACCAT
>NC_081567.1:10513008-10515507 GCF_022355385.1 Mustela nigripes | reverse complement strand
ATCCATCCATCCATCCATCCATCCATCTATCCATCCATCCAACCATCCATCCATCCATCCATCCATCCTTCTATCTAACCATCCATCCATCTACCCATCTGTCTATTCATCTATCTACCAATCTATCAACCCACCTATCCATCTTTCAGACCTGCATGTCTCGATGCATTGCCTTCTTTCTCTCCTAGTATTTGGACTGACTTTTTCCATTCAGCCAAGTAAGGTGATTGCCAAACAAAAGAAAAACAAAACAAAAATGCAAATAATCCACTGTTTCTTCTCAGTCTGAAGGAAGGACTCTGACTGGCTCTTCATAGTTACATGCCTACCCTCTGGGCCAATCACTTTTCAGAGAGGACGGAATATTACCACAGGCTAAGCTTGGGTCACATGCTGGCCACTGTCATTGTGTGGGCCACAAAATACATCCCCAGGCTCAGATGGTCTGTGCATCTATGATAGGAAACAGCTTCCCCAGCAATCCTCATATACAGCCAACACTTAAGGTTCTGAGCTAAGGCTCTAGAGTCTCCTGTTTGAAATGCAAATGGAGTGAAGGCACAAAGTGAGAAGTCAGCGCCACATCACACAAGCTGGTGCTGCGAACGTCTCTGGAGATCCATGCTGTGTCAGGTGGTTTCTGGGGGATCTCCAGTACTAATGCATTAAAGTGAACCCTAGCATCACAGACTCCCAGCCTCTCCCAGGTAGGAAACTCTGTTCCAGCAGCTCTGAGACCAGGGCAAGGAGCCAACAGAGGTCATGCTCAGGTCTTAGCTGAGGTGGGACTAGAACCTACATCTCTAGACTCCCTTGCCAGTGTCTTTCTAGCCACAGAAGAGAGAGGGCAGCAAAGTGGCAACCTCTGACCACTATCCTCCCCTCATTCCTTTCCCAGCTTTAGCCTGAGGCTTCCCTGCCTGCTTGTCTGTGGGGCCCAGGGAACCTGACTGGGCAGTGGGAACGCCCCCAATTCAGGGAATCAGGGCCAGTAATAACCTGGAGTCATGCCTGCCTGATTCTGCTATGTTGGGGTCTTGTGTCCCCAACTGGATAGGAAACCCTTTGAAAAGCCCAGGATGACCATGAGATTGTGGGGAAATGTGCCTCTGCTTCCTGCCTCCCCCGGAAGGCCAAGTCCCACCCTGTGTCCCCCACTGACTGGTTGATTAATTAATGTGGAGACCAGGTCTCCATGAGGATGTCTTCCGATGATAAAAATTTTTTTTTAAATCCCTGGAGAATGAAATGTTATGTGTCACTTGTCAACAAAGCCCAGCACTTTTCAGTGAAATAAGCATCTGATTCTGGAAAAACTTAATTAAAGCTGCTGTTGGCGCTCAAGTGATTTACACCATCATTCCCAGCCTGCGCCTGGTGATTCCCTGGGGAGACACCAATTATCTCCTGGGGATGTTGTGAAATTCTCAAAATACTCCTTTAAACAACATGAATCTTTAATTCATTATAACTTAGCAAAAAAAAAAAAAAATGAAGAAGGAGGAGGAAGGAAGGAAGCAAGCAAGCAAGCAAGCAAGGAAATAAGGGAGCAAGAAGAAAACCAAATTATGTAGCACTTGTTCCAGGAAAAGCTACAAAGTTTGGAACAAAGAGGAACTAGAAGAAATGAGAGGAAGAGGAGTTCTCTCTTGCAAACAGGGCCACAAGGCATCAATTCAAACTCTAGTTGAAGACCCACTGTCTGCTGGTCACTGGGAAAAATTCTAGACTCACTCTTTTCCCCTTTGACTTGAAAGGCAGTGAGCTTTGCGCACAGAAGAGGTCAGGCTCTTGGTTTCTTGGTGCCTGGTCACGAAGCCTGGATTTAGCAACCCACAAACCCAAGAATTGGCAAATGCCCACAGGAGAAAATTGGCTGTAAATCCTTAGTTCACCTGCCATCTCTACCACCCAGAGACCCAACCTCCCTGTTTCTGGTTGTTTCCATTGTTCTCTTGCCTTTAAACAGATAGTTCTGTGTTTTTCCACATAACAGTCAAGGCCTCTGAGCCAACGTCACTGAAGATCTCCTGCCACAGATCTCAGCACGGACCTCAGAAAGCTCCAGCGACCATTACTCCTCCCCTGACATCCCTGGAGCCTGGAATCACTGGAGGCCAGAACAATCCTTTCCCACAGCTGCCCACTGTGATCTCTAAGAGGACAGGGACTCTTCAGCTCCTCCTTCATGTCACCACAGACGCAGGTCCTGCAGCACACAAGGAGCTCAAGAAATGCTAGATGGGTGGATAACAGGATGGATGGTTGGGCAGATGGATAGATAGCTAGATGGATGGACAGATGATGGATGATGACTGGATGGGCAGATGGATGGGTTTATGGATGGATGACTGGATGGAATGATGACCAGATGGATGGTTGGATGGATGGATGGATGGATGGATGGATGGTCAGATGGATGGATGGATGGATGGACGGACGGACGGATGGATGGATGGATGGATGGATGGATGGATGGTCAGATGGATGGATGGATGG
>NC_081567.1:10496788-10511788 GCF_022355385.1 Mustela nigripes | reverse complement strand
CCTTCAAAACTCAGAATTTCTTGAACGATAAGAGTGTCTCTTATTATTCATAACAAGTCCCTTTCAACTCCTGGTGGAGGGGTCCCTGGACAGCTTCGGGATGGAGAGTGAGAGGACGCAAACCCAAAAACCAATTAGATTAAAGATCTGGAACTTTCAGCCCCCACCCTGATGTCTAGGGACCTCCCCTCTTGGGAGGGGTTGGAGATGGAGTTTAATCAGGCGGCCAGTGATTTAACCAATCGTGCCTATGGAATAAAACCCCAGATAAGAACTCTGAAACAATAAGGCTGAACCAGGTGACTGAGGGCATCCACGTGATGGGAAGATGGCTTGCTCCAAGAGGGCTCAGGGGCTCTACCCCCTCCCATACCTTGCTTCATGCAGCTTTACCACTTGGCTGTTCTGAGCTGTATCTTCCCTAATAAAAGTGTAATCCTAAATATAGTACTTCCCTGCATTCTGAGAGTTGTTCCAGCAAATTATTAAACTTGATGGCGGGGAGGGGGTCACGAGAGTCCATGAATCCGTAGTCAGCCAGGCTGAAGAGTGGGTGGCTTGAAGGTACCATAGACCTCTGGAGGGGAGGCAGGCTTGTGGGCTGAGCCCTTCACTTATGGGGTCTATAGGGTCATGTCAGAACTGAGATGAATTGTAGGACACCCAGTTGGTGTGGGAGAGTTGAGGTCAGAGCCAAATTATATGAATGGGGAGCAGACAAGTAGCTTGAGGGCTTGAGGACAGGCCCCGAGATGGGGGGAGGGCAGGAGAGCTCCGAGGTAACGATGTTGAAAGTCTCCTCACTCCTCCCGTTCCCTGGGCTCTTGCTCTCCAACATCCCTGACCCCCTACATACCCACCCATCTACCTTCACTGAGTCCCAGGAAACAGAAAGATGTCTATGAAGAGGAGACGTGACCGGGGGCCAGGACTGATAGGCTGATGGGAGAGGGAGAACCTCAGACCCCATTTGTCCATCCCCAGGTGAGGACAAGCTCCGCTGCCTCGTTCTCCTGGAGCTGCAGCCCAGCGATGCCTGGGAGAAGGGAGTGGGGCTCAGACAGATGTGGAGAGCCAAGACGGGGAAGACAGATGCCGCAGGAGGGAAATCTCACGCTCTCGGCGACGTGACAGCTCTCAGACAGATCTATTCCAGGGAGGGTCTGTTCCATGACATATTCCCCCCCAGAGTAAAACTCCCTTTAAGTGTTAATAGCAGAATCCATAAGAAAAAAAGGTTCCTGTGAACACAGCATAATCCTGAGGGGCCGCTTTCCTTCTTGCTGTGTAGTTACGACCCTCCAAGGAAGGATGTCTTCCCATCAATTGCTTGTTTCCAGAGAGCAGAGGGCCAGAGTTTGACAGAACAGGACAAAGAGCTTTCAGCCAGCAGGCAGCAGGAAAACCATGCCAGGGGAGCGGGGAGCGGGGGCCGGTAGCCAACAGGGTGCACCGAGAAGTGGGTCTGGGGGCACCTGCTTTTGAAACCCCCTCATCGACCGGTTGTGACCTTAAGCAAGCAAGCCCTTCTCTTGGTCTCTCCGGTGGCCAACTGGAGGTACTGTTACCCACGCCTTCAGTTGTTAGAGCAGAAAATAAAATGATGCATAGATCATCTCCGGCCCAGAAGAGACGCTCAGTCATGCATGTTGACGGCATGGGGCATGCAGCTCAGGGCTGTTCCAACCGCCCCCCACGTCAGAAACATTGGGAAGCACGGAAGATACAGATGTCTGAGCGCCGGGATCACAGATGCAGAGACGGGGCCAGAGGATCTGCATTTCTAGAGGGCTCGGCGAGAAAGCCCTGAGCCCGCTGGGGAGTCGGTGGGCTGCAAACCGTGACCGTCCCCTAATTCCATTTCACAGAGAAGCAGGTGGAGGCCCAGAGAAGCTGAGCAAACTTGGCAAGCTCACACAGGTCGGAAGTGGCAAGGCCAGGACTGGAAGCCGGGTGATCCGGCTCCCGGAAGCCGGTCCGCTTTTAAAGCCACAGACCCAAGGCTGCTCCTCGCATCGTTGTGACTGAAATGCTGCCGCGTGCTCAGGACAAGGGAAGGCAGGAGGCACACGGAGCACGCTGTGACGACACTGAGGGTTGAGGGGTGCGGGTTTCCTCGTCCTGAGAACCCCCAGAGAGCTGGAGGGGGTCCTGGGAGAGGTTTGCCCCTGGGCGGTGGGTAAGGATCACAAAGGCATGAAGAGAGGCAGGATCCACTAAGAACCTCGGACTTTGGAAAGGGTCCCCGATGCCCTTTGGTTCCTGCAGCCCAGCCAGGCCATAGGGCGAGGATAGTTAGGGGTGGAGAGCTTTCAACCAGTGGTGAAGACAGACGGTGACCGCAATGAGCCAGGACAGCCCAGGACGGCCAGCTCTGGGAAGGGGACCTGGATTCCTGGCGATATACGTGAACGGACACAGCACGGGGAGATGCTGGGGAGATGCTAGTGGAGAAGCAGGAGGAAAGAAAGAACGGCTAACGTGACCTGCGTTGTGCGGGGGGGGAGGGAACCGGAGCCGCCGGGCCATGATCAGAGGAGGAAGGGCGGTCATGCCACTGGCGTGTTCCCACCCGGCCGCTCCCCCTGCATGTTCCTCAGCACCCTTTGAAGCCCAGGCAGCACTCCCCAACCTCGAGCAGCCGCCCCGTCCGGAAGGCTGATTGCTTGCAGAGCTGTGTGCAGATCTGAGTGGGAGTGCAGACGTCCCCACCGCCGGACACCCGCAGCCAGCTGCCCGTGGACGCCACCAGATGTTTCTAGTTTCTGCGCCAGTGGGAGCTTTGGGGGGCATTTTCTCGGCGCTCATCTGTGGCAACGAGCAGGATAATGAAAGCCAGCCAGAGAGGGCCCTCAAAACCCACAGCTTTGGTCAGAGCTCTCGGGAGTGGGAAGGTGCAGATCATTGGGGATTTAGGCCAAGAAAGCCAGCTGGAGGGTTTTTAAAAGCAGCCTGTGGCCAAGTGGGTTGGGAACGGCCCTTTGGTGAGCCCACAAAGAGATTCATTGTTGAGTTGGGGGATTTCAGAGCTCTCAGGAGCCTAGAGGTCATCTCGATGGTACCCTGTCATGTTGTGGATGGGGAAAACGGAGATGCACAGGGAAAGAGAAGCTGATTTAAGGAGAATCGTCCCAGTCAATCTGTGAGAATTAGAGAAAGGTACCCCCTCCGGGCAGACACAGCCTCATGCCAGGGGGCAAAAGTTGCTGAGCAGAGTGCAAGCTAGACCTCAGCCACTACTTGCCCACGGAGGTAGGCCATTTTGTGCTGTAAACAACCTGGGCAACTGCACATGGTAACCCTGCCTCAAGGTCACACAGTTCCCCACTGACGGAGGTAAAATCAGAGGTTACTGACTTCTGCTTACGCCCCTGGAGATGGTCGAGATGAAAAAGTAACTTCTGCCCACACCACTCCTGTGTGTTTGTGAGTCTGGGTTCAACTATGCGAGGAGCAGCCTTGGGTCTGTGGCTTTAAAAGCTGACTTCCGGAGCCGGATCACCCGGCTTCCAGTCCTGGTCTTGCCACTTCCGACCTGTGTGAGCTTGCCAAGTTTGCTCAGCTTCTCTGGGCCTCCACCTGCTTCTCTGTGAAATGGAATTAGGGGACAGTCACGGTTTGCTGGAGGACACTCGGTGAGTTAACCCGTGTGGAGGGCAGAGAGAAGCCCCTGGCCCACAGTGGGCCCCGTCCACGTGTTGCGGTTAGTATTGTGCTCCTGGGAATAATAATGACGTCTTTGTCCAGTCCTCTCAACACCTGTACCTCCCTGGGGCCTCCTGACAGCTTGGTGGGAGAAAGAGCCACCCCCATCTTCCGCTGGGTGGGAGCAAGGCTCGCCGAGGCTCATGGATTCCCTGCAGACCCTCCCACTGAGCGGGAAGTGTGGGCTCCAGACCCTGCCCCACAATTTCCCCCAGCAATCTAAATATTTATAGGAAGACTCATGTGCTCGGTAACAGGCTGGGTCTTCTGCGGGTACATTTTTGACAGGGGCTCCCGAGGGATGCCATTAACCACCATCAAAGCTTCCCAACACTTGTAGCCAAGATGACAAGTCTGGCAGAAACGGCCATAGAACCTATTAGGGCACAGAGCTCAGATCTGGCAACGCAGCAGCCGTGGCTTTGTCTTCAGGGCTCTCTAGCTGCCTCCCGGCTGCCTCTCCCTGCTCAGTCTTCCCTTCCCTCCCCTGCTCTCGGTCCCAGAACAAGAGCATTGACGTCCCTGTTGCTAGATCCATTCTTGAAGGGCTACAACATTCTCGGCCTCTCTGAATACCAGATCTGGGGAGAGGAGCTCAGGGACTGGGCGCAGGGGAACCGGCAAGCCCTTCTGAAGTCTACACGCCCTTCCCATCCCACCGCTTAGAGACCTGCAGGCAGCCAGCCAACCCCTCCCCCTGCTCCACCTGCTGTGGGCTCCACCTGGGCTGGGTAGACAGAGCTCCAAGGCTCCCTCTCCCCAGCTGCAGCTCCCAGCCTCCCTGTGCTGACCTTCTGAATTCTCAGGTCGCCTAAGAACAAACTCACATAGAAGGATGGAGGGCAACCCTACAGGAAATCTACAAGGGCCCCCTCTAAACGTCGATGAAGCTGGGGCTCCTCCGCAGTGTTGAACTTTGATTTATCATCATGTTAATATCTTAGCAAGTGAAGGGCACCCCTGTAAAGCATTATTGCAGCCTGTAAATGGAGAGAAATCGTTTCCTCTGTACCAGGGCAATGAAACTCCGCTCTCTCGTGATCCGCAGTCCAGGAGGAAACCCTCTGCAGAGGTTAAGAACATTAATACAAATTGAGTAAGGCTTTTTCCTATCCTACTGAGCAAACCCCTTCGCCGCCGTTAGCATGCCCAGATTTAAACAAACTCGCCTGCCGTTAAAAAGCAGGCTAGGGGAGCAGCAGGTGGGTAGAGGGCATGGGGGAGGGATGAGACGGCAGCCTCTGGGTCCTCCTTCCAGGGGGCCTTGGCTGCCCAACCAAGAGGAGCATGGTTAGAGGGCAACCTTCAACTCCCTGGTCCTTCAAGGTCTGCCAAGAACCAAGGTCACACCCTTCCCAGGCAGCCTGTGCCCCGTGACCAAACGAGGCAGAGATACAAAGGCTCAGCCCTTCTGGCCCAACATGGGACAGCTCTGAAGGGCAGTGCTTTCCCTGGAGGTCCCCTACCAGACTGGCCGGGGCTTCACGGGGTCCGTGCACTCCCATTCGACTTCTCTGGTCAGAGCTGCTCCTTCCCCCTTCTTGCCACAAGTGGGATCCCCAGAAGACGCAAATTCCATCTCAGCATCTGCTTCTGCAGCACGAGACAGGTTGAGGATGCTAAAAGGGAGCTTGGAGCCACTGCTGGCCCTGCCCCGCACCGGCCTGGGGACAGAGGAACATGCAGGGTGTGTGGTGAGCCTGATCTGCCCTGGAAAGACCACCAACCTGCTCAAATTTGCATGACACCAAGAAATCCCCAGGACGCACAGGCCATATCAGAGAGACAGAGAGGCAGTCTTAGCCATCCCCCTAGGATGCTGGGAGTGGGAAGAGGAAGGGCACACTGTTATTACAAGAAGAGGAGTTGGTTGGGAGAGAAAGGAAGTGATCTCAGTTCGGACAATATTGATTCCAGCAGGATCCAGAGTTGGCAATGGGGGGCAGGGAGAAGAAAAAGTCTGGGAGGTGGGGGATAAGGGGCCCCGGAACACTGAGCAGCAACTGTCCTAGAGATACGGATCTGGGAGGCATCCACATTCTGATGATGCAGTTTGGAGCATCTAAACAGAGGAAACTCCCAGGGGGTATGCAGTGTGATAAAAGGGGAAACACCAGGAATGGGAATATGTTGGTCCCAACCGTGAGGCTATGGGAATCCAGAGAAGAAAAAAATTCCTGTGGGTGGAGGTGGCCATCCAAGAATCCCCGCAAAGAAGCAGAGGGATGGTAGGAGAAGATACCACGTAACCCATAATGGAGGAGGCATGATTAAGAGGTGAGCATGATAGTTTCTGGGGATGGATGGTAGTACATGGAAGGTATTTTAATATCGCCGAACTATACAATGGCTATAATGATCAATTTCGTGTTTGTGTATTGCACCGCAATAAAAAATTGGGAAAAAATAATTGACAATACATGGCATGATACAACGGAACAAACACAGGCTGAATGAGCTTTGGGGTCTCAGATGGGGAAGCCAGGAGGCTAAGAAAAGCAGTAAGTATCGTAGCATCTCTTTAAATCCAGATGCTATGGAACCACGAGCTGCCCTTGTGACCTAGATCTTCGCGGAAACAGAGAGGAGCTAAGAAATACAGAGCAACTCGTTTCAAAATGGACATTCAAGAACCATGGGAATGAACGTCCATCCCGAAGTGGATTCAACTTTTCCCAACTCAAAGACGTGAATAGAGTTCCAAGCCTATCACAAGAATCTGAAATCTTGGTCAGTAGTTAAACATTTTAAGAATTGTGTTTCCTATAAAGACAAGGAGGCAGAAAATTTTTCCTTCCCTTCACAAAAATGCTGTCCCATAGTTACTGTTTAAGTGGTCCTCTCGAAGGTGTCCCAGATAAGGAATAAGGTGTGATGCCCTCTAAAGCAATGGGGTTTTGTGGTGGCATCCACTCACTTTTCTGTGTCCTTGGGCCCCATATCCCCAAGGCTTATTCTTCATCCATAAAGTAAAGCCACAATACCTTTATTGCAGATTGGTATGAGGATGCAAGAAGTCTTGACCTGGTGCCTGCCAAGTGGCAGGTTCTAAACAATCACATCCTTCCAACTTCTGCTTCTGTGGTCATGTCTCCTTCTGTCTCTCTGCTTCCCATGGTCCCATCCCCTCTGACTTCAACCCCCCTGCCACCCCTCTCACAAGGACCCTTATGATTGCATTGGGCTCTTCTAAATAATCCAGAATAATCTCTTCAACCCCCAATCCTTGAATGATCACATCTGCAAAGTCCCTTTACAATGTAAACCACATATGAGCAGGTTGTGGGGGTGAGGACACAAACATCTTTTGGTGGCAGGAGTGGGAAGGGAATGCATTCTTGCACACCCAGCACACCCACCTTCCTAAGTTGCTTTTGTGCAACAGATGCAAACTGTATGTTTCCAGCTTGGCTGTGTCCCTCTTCCTACCGCAACGCACTTTCCTTTTGGCGTGATTTCTATTTAGCAGCTGAATGCTGATCTTGGTGCTTCTACATATTCTGGCCACTTTGGATTGAATCCAAATCTTGGGGGTATAACTCTTCAATCAAAGATGAAGATCAGTGACTTTGATACTGTTTGTTTTCCTCTCCCAGCTTCCAAGGAAGGGACATGAGTAGACAAGGAGTCAATGAGTGGGGAGTGGCACGTTCCTGACTGCTCTGAAGTCCCACAACACCCCTGTGCCAATCAGGGCCCTCCAACAATTCCAGGTATGGGTTCACAGGACAACAGCAAGGGAAGGGCCACAGTTAGTCTGCAGGATGCCTTTGTGAAAATTAAGAAAAGATGCCTTTGGAGACAGATGTGTTCCCTGTTAGGGCAGGTGGTATTCAGGCTCCTGTGCCCCCACCATTTGTCCGGGCACCTGCACTGAGGAATGAGGGATAACAGAGGCTCCTGGTCTTGAGCAGCTTCCTCAGACCCTCCTCCCATGCCCCTGTTCTTCAGAGGCTCCAGCCAAACCCCCCTCCCCCAAAATGCCATCTTCACAGAGAAAATGTAAGGTTTCAAGGAAGAGGTTAATCAAGCTCAAAATCCTAAAGCTCTAGACTGTCAAGGTGGCAAAACGAAGAAGGAAAAAATTAAACTCCAGGCTACAAGCATATTCATCAGCACCAGAAAAAAAAAAAATTGCTTCTTCCAAGCCTCAATCAGCAAGGAGCACAGAGCAAAAGAGAGAGCATTCACAACAGCAGTGAGCACTGTATAAATCCCAGATAGAGGCTGGTCAGTTGGAAGGGTAAGAATCATTTATTGCCAACAAATGAGAAAAACTCCTCCATTTTGGGAGATCGACTTCTCCCTGGACTATCCTGCTGATGGGAACTCAGGGCAGTGAGGTTCCCAGCACAGGCACACCTACCTACAGCTTTCTCCTTCTGACTGGCAGCTCAGAGGACTCTCCTCTATCCCTGTCTCCCCTGGGCCAATGTCCCCTTGGCCCATTTCCTTTGCCCGCCCCCCAGGACCATACTTCATGGTTAAGAGGACCAGGGAGTCAATGTATTGAAAAAAGGGTGTGGACACTCAATTGTGCAGAAGAATGTATCATTCCCAAGGTTCTGGCATGGAGAGTGTATGTGTCAGGGTAGGACAGGAGATGCTGTGTAACAAATAACACCAAAGTCTCAGGAACATAAAACAATGAATGTTTGTTCTCTTTCTTGCTATGGGTCCAGCATGAGTCAGCTGGGGGATTTGCTCCATGTCCTACTCATTCTGGGATCCAGGCTGCTGGGGCAGCCAACATCTCAACTGTTACTGGCCACTGTGGTTGGGGAAAAAGAAGCAGACTGCACGCACACTGGCTTTTGGAGCTTCTTTTGCTCACACTTCCCTGGCCAGAATGAGTCACACAGAAAAACGTCACTCCAAATGGGAGGAGAAATGCAGGCAGAGAGCAGAGAGCCTGTATGTTGTGAACCACCCTAATGATTACCCCAGGGAGGGGGGAAAAAAGAGGGTGCCTGTGTGGCTCAGTAGGTTAAGTGTCTTCCTTCAACTCAGGGCATGATCTCAGGGTCCTGGGACTGAACCCCACATCGGATTCCCTGCTCAGCGGGGAACCTGCTTTTCTCTCTCCTTCTGCCCCTCCCCCCGCTCATTCTCTTTCTCAAATACATAAATAAAACCTTTTTAAAAAAATAGAAGGTAGGGAGGGGAGAGGGAAGAGAAACAGAGAGGAGAGGAAGGGAAAGTCCAGTTGCCCAAAGCTAAGATGTCCCTCCCATGAAAACACCTGGATAATTGAGAACATGCTTGGTTCCTTTGATTTTGAGGGAAATATGAACATTTTTACCTTTGTTCTGGCTCAGTTTGAAGATGCTGACCAAAGGTCCCCAAGACGGCTCCACTACCTCCCCCTCTAGAGGAGGGGGGTCGGCCACCACAGGCAACCGCCCAGATCGTTCTGTCTGATTCACCTTGCCTGTCTCCTCCCTCAATCCCCAGAGGCTGCTTTAGCCCACTGAATGTCTTTCTGGGAAATCTCATTCCGCACCCTGGCAGCATGCTCAATTCCTCCTGTCACATCCTGGTGGCAGCCCTATAAATAAGGCCCAGATTCTTAACTGCTGGAGTCAGCAGAAGGCTTGCACACAGGATGTCCTCACTCACACTGTAGGTATATTTTCATAAAACCTGTGCATAGAACTTCCTATGAAGAGGGACATGACAGGGAGGTCTCTCTTTGCAGCCAGCACTCTCTCTGTTTGGGAAGTTCTCAGGCTGGCATGGAAGTCTAGAAATAGAAAAGAATGTCAGTGACCTCGTCCGCTTTTAGACAGAAGGTATGTTGGATGATGATCCATGGGACTTCTCGAACAAGGTTTGTCTTGTCTCCTGGTAAGCCAGGCAGCATGTCCTTGTATAAACCAGGCAACCAAGGTCTAGACCCAGACAACTTCATGCTAAACTCCCCACTTTCTCTGGCTGGAGACCATCTTCCCACCTACTTCCAAAAAGGCAAGCAAAGTGCCAGCAAATTCTTCATATATTCAAAATCAAGGTCGCAGGAGAACTTGAGTCCAGTCCTTCCAGACTCTACTAATAGAGCAGGAAGTGGGCTTCACAGACCAGCCAGAGCACAGAGCAGGTAGTGGCAGGTGGTAAGAGTGGGAGGGAGGTCGGTGAGCAGGAGGCAAGGGATCCTCAAGGTCAGAAGTCTATGGCGACATTGCTGGCATTCATCAGTTCATCAGGGCTCCTCCCCTCCAGGTAGATAGATCACTGGAATTCTCCATCCCCTAAAAAAAAGCAGGGCCATGTTCTAGAGACCAGTAATAGCCAGTGAGTTGGGGAAGAAGTGCTGCTGTTTTCAAGCCAACACTTAGAAAAGGCAACACAGTTACTATGTATCTACCCTCTCCCCTCCCATTGTTGGATCCTAAAAGAGGGCTCCTGCTGAGATGGAGTCACCAGATCAAAGGAGGCTGGATCACTGAATCACCACATGGAGGAGAGTTGACTTGAAGAGTCACAAATCCCTCAGTGAATGTGGCATGAGCAAGAAATAAGTATTTGAGGGCGCCTGGGTGGCTCAGTGGATTAAGCCGCTGCCTTCGGCTCAGGTCATGATCTCAGGGTCCTGGGATCGAGTCCCACATCGGGCTCTCTGCTCGGCGGGGAGCCTGCTTCCCTTCCTCTCTCTCTCTGCCTGCCTCTCTGTCTACTTGTGATCTCTCTCTGTCAAATAAATAAATAAAAATCTTTAAAAAAAAAAAAAAAAAGAAAGAAAGAAAGAAGTATTTGAAGGTTAAGCCACTGAGATGTCGGGGTTGTTTGTTACCATGAAATGTAACCTAGCTTAACCTTGCCTGATACTGTCTTTCCATGATGGACCAAGCCTCTTCCATGAGGTGGGCAGCTGGGAGTCAAGCCACCTATCCTCCAAGAAAGAACTAGACTCAGCTCTGGATCTCATCTTCAGAATCAGATACCAAAGCTGAACATGAAAAAAAAAAATCTTAGCCAAAAAGATGTCACTGTTTTTCTTGTGATTCAGAGTGTGCATCTTAACCAACACTCCTTCTGGACATTGGCTGTATCTACTGTGGTATCTGAGATTAGATTTGGCTGTTCAGCAGATACATAACAACGTGGAGCCAAACCAAAATTGTAGAATCTTATCTTTCCTGTACTCTTCCTGTGAAAGGCACCTCTCCACCATTCCCAAAAGAGAAAAGTTTTAAACCTCAGGTCATGATCCACTTAAGGGTCAAAAAATTAACTTGGTGGTCACATCTGGCATTTTATGGAATGGAGTGGAGTGAAATGGGCTAGGATAAGTATTCATGGATTTTTTTTTCTGTTTCATGCGAACTCATATGTACATGTGAGCACATAGATCTAAATGCAAAATCTATTTCTTACACTTTAGATCATGGTCAAAATAGTTCCAGAAAACAACCATGGGCCCATTGACTGGTGAGTAGATGAAATGTGGTATAGTCATTCAGTGGAACGCTACTCTGCAATAAAGAAGGAATAACCCACTGATACGCTTAATAATGTGAATTATTCTCAAAAACAGCACACTGAGCAAAAGAGTCCAAAAGAGCATACACTCTATGATCCCATTTATAAGATGCTGTGGAGCAAGAAAACTAATTTACAGTGACAGAAAGCAAATCAGTGATTACATGGGGTGGAGGTGTGTTCTCCACTTGTAGTAGGAGTTGAGCTGTGTCCTCCCTTCAAAACTGGGTGATCCTAACACTCAGTAGCTCAGAATATTATCTTATTTGTAGACAGGTTTCACAGAGGTAATCAAGTTCAAATGAGCTCATTAGATCACTAATCCAATATGAATGATACCTTTATAAAAAGGGGAAATGTGGACCAGAGACACACATAGTGGGGAGACAATGTGAGGATTCCATTTATAAGCCAAGGAGAGGGGCTTGGAACAGACCCTTCCTTCAGAAAGAACCTACCTTGGGGAACCTTGATCTTGACTTCCCGTCTCCAGGGCCATCAGACTATATCTGTCTGTTGTTTAAGCCACTCAGTTTGTGGTACTTGCTACAGCAGCTCTCGCAGACTAATACAGACTACAAAGAGGCTTGGGGGAACTTCAGAGATGGTAGAAATGTTCTATACCTGGGTTAGGGTAGTAGTTACATGAGTATACATATTTACCAAATCTTGCCCAACTGAATCCTTAAAGTAGGTATATTTTATTGTAATAATCCATTTTATTTCAGTAAAGCTGATTTGGGGATGCCCGGGTGGCTCAGTCAGTTAGGCATCCAACCCTTTGTTTCAGCTCAAGTCATGATCTCAGGGTCCTGAAATCGAGCCCTGCATCAGGCTCTGTGCTCAGTGGGGAGTCTGCTTTTCCCTCTCCCTCTACTCCCCCCCCCACCCCCCATGTCTCTCCTGCTCTCTGGAATAAATAAACAAATGATTTTTCAAAAAATAAATAAAGCTGATTTTTAAAGTGTTTTAACAAAAGACTCAGGGCCCCTGAATCAGGTCACACTGAGAAGCAAGGAGAGCCCTCCCCCCAAACTACTAGCCATGGGCCTCAAATACACCATCACCTGTAACCTTCACAGTGGTCCTTTGGCAAGGGTGCTGTCTTTATCATTCAGGGAGGCTCAGATGCTCTTTAACAGACAAATGGATAAAAAAGATGTGGCCCATATATTCAATGGACTATTACGCAGCCATCAGAAAGGATGAATACCCACCATTTGCATCAACATGGATGGGACTGGAGGAGATGATGCTGAGTGAAATAAGTCAAGCAGAGAGAGTCAATTATCATATGGTTTCACCTATTTGTGGAGCATAAGGAATAGCATGGAGGACAATAGAAGAAAGGGAAAATGAAGGGGGAAAATCAGAGACAGAGACAAACCATGAAAGACTACGGACTCAGGGACACCAGCTGAGGGTTGAGAGGGGAGGGGGGTGGGGAGGATGGGTGAGCCCACTGATGGGTATTAAGGAGGGCACAGATTGCATGGAGCACCAGGTGTTACATGCAAACAATGAATCAAGGAACGTTACAACAAACACTCATGATGTACTATATGGTAACTGGCATAACATAATATAAAAAAATTATTTAAAAAAAAGAAAGGTTACTTGCCCCAGATCACACTAGCTGAAAAGTAGCAAAGCTGCCTGTCCCTTGTACCCAGCCTGTCTGACTTCCTGCTGCCTTCAGGCCAACCTGAGGTTCAGGTGTTAATGGGTTCGTTGCAATTTTATTTCTTCCCCAATATCCTGGAACTCTCAGGATCCTATAAATACAGATAGCTCCTAGGCTTTCCGCTCTGCGGAGAAACAGACTTTGACAGCCTTGCCTCCACCATGATAAAGGACTTTATGAGACCAGGAATAAAAATGCCTGGAAGCCAGCCACCACCTGCCTCGGGGATGCAGGCGTGACTCAAAGAAGATGCCTCCGTCCTCTCTTGAACTCCCTGTGTACGAGAAGGGGAAGGGGCCCTGCAGGAAAATAAACTGGAGAGATGACCCTGAAGCATCGAGAAATAATTAAAAGAAGATGAAGGGAAGACAAGACATGGCAAGGGAAGGCCCACAGGAAGTCGGGCAGCATGTTACGTAAGGACTATCAGGCGGTGTTTGGTCTAGTTCGGGGATTTTCCGATAGGACCTGTTTCCTTGAGCAGACTGGAAGCTTCCCTCGGTTCTGGCCTCTACTACCTAATGAGTTTCAGCCCTGTACATCTCATATGAGAAGCTGTTTGCTCACTCAGGGAGGGTTTGGGTACCAGCCTCTTGGGTGGGGTCCAGAATGTCTTGACAGAGTCCATTGCACAAGCTGCAAAAAGCTGGCAGTTGTCCTGGATCGAAGGGTCACACAGAGAGAGGGAGGGGACCCCACGGCCTGAGCCCAATTGCCAAGTGTATTCATCCAGGGGGACTTAGAATCAGAAGAAAACTCTGAACCACAGTTCTGTTCATTTGCTCCCCCAGAAGCAGAGCCTGAGACAAGGATTGAGACCACAAGTAGCTTCTCGGGGAGGTGGTCCTAGGAACCTCTGGTAGGAGACAGGGAAAGCAACCAGCCTCTAGGACACTGTGTAGAACACGCGTCTTGGAGTTTTCCCATCTGAGGGATGAGGAGGCTGGGGCAGTTTTCCCTCCGACCCCCACCAACATTGGTGAGGACTGTTGGGGTCATTCTCCAGAGCTTAGGGTCCATTGGGTCCGCCCAGAGAAAGCCTCAGGAGAAGGAACAATGCTGGCTGTCACAGGTGTGGTAGGTAGAAGAAAAGGGAAGTGCCCAGGCGATACCAGTGGGGTACTGCATGGGTCAGCCAGGGCTGCCGTGACAAAGTACCGATCTCCTCGAAGTCCTGGGGCCTGAAGCCCGAGATCAAGGCGTCAGCTGTCGGGGGGGACCTTCTGAGACCTCTCGCCTTGGCTTGTGAATGGTTCTCCCCTCCTCTCATCGCTGGTCCTCTGTACTTGTCTGTGTCCTGATCTCCCGTCCTTACAAGGACACCAGACAGATTAGATCAGGGCCCACACTAAGGATCTCGTTTTAACTTAGTTACCTCTTTCAAGACCCTATTTCCAAACACGGTCACATTCTGAGATTCTGAGGGTTAAAGCTTCGACCTGTGAAAGTTAAGGGGACACAAGTCAGCCCATAACAGGGGCCACCAGCTTCTGCTACAACACTCAGCAAGAGGTGTCAATGGAGGTCATAATTTAGAAAGTCGGGGTCAATATTTATATATCAAACCATTATGTGGTGCACCCAAAATTAACAATTAATCATCAATGAAATTGATAAATAATAATAACAAATAAAAATCATAATTTAATAATAATAAAATAAATACATCATAAATTTTTATCATTTAAAATAATATAAAATATTACATATTTTATTATATACTGTATATAAATAATATATTCTAAACAAACAGTATAAAATATTTTTATCATTTAAAAATGATAAAAATGGCTCAGTGGGTTAAAGCCTCTGCCTTTAGCTCAGGTCATGATCCCAGGGTCCTGGGATCGAGCCCCACATTGGGCTCTCTGCTCAGCGGGGAGCCTGCTTCCTGCCTGCTTCTTTGCCTGCTTGTGATCTCTGTCTGTCAAATAAATAAATAAAATCTTAAAAAAATAAAAATAAAAATAATATAAAATTTAAAAATTTTATGATTTAAAAATAGTATAAAATTGTAAAATGAATATAATACAAAAAATAATGAAATAAAAATAATTTTTAAATTGATAAATAATTTAAAAATAAAAAATAAAATAAATTCTAGCTCAAGGGTTTTTTTTTTTTTTTTTTTT
>NC_081567.1:10460371-10496388 GCF_022355385.1 Mustela nigripes | reverse complement strand
ATGTTGTTGCAAATGGCAAGATTTCATTTCTTTTGATGGCTGCATAGTATTCCATTGTGTATATATACCACATCTTCTTGATCCATTCATCTGTTGATGGACGAATGTAGTGATCCAAAGGGACACATGCACCCGAATGTTTATAGCAGCAATGTCCACAATAGCCAAACTGTGGAAAGAACCTAGATGTCCATCAAGGTTTTTTTTTAATGTTAATAAAGACGGACAAAGTCAAGGTGGGCATCAGGTTTGAAACTGAGCGGCCCTAGCAGAGAACATGCCCCACGCCATAATCCCAAGGGCTGTTGGGGACTCATGTCGGTTAGGAACAAGAGCTGGGAAGGAGGCCCTGGTTCTGGAGCATTGCTTTGTGTGCTGTTGAGGTGATCAGCATCTGTTGGCTCCTTGGGCTTCCGAAACTACGAGCAATGGGTCCCAGACCCTGTCACTCCCCAGTACAGGCTAATCAGCCAGCAATCGGATAGGTCACTTGCGCCGGTGAGCGCGGGAGAGCCCACCGAGGCCCTACCTTAGGGTTATGGCTCAGATCTCCTCTCTGTGGGACAGCAGGCAATTCGCTTCACCATCTCAGCCTCTGACCCCTGATATGTAAAATGAGAGGGACAAAGTCTGCAGTGATCACAGCCCAGTGCCCAGCACACACCCAGCCTCAAGGTTCTCTGTCTCCCACAACGTCCCTGGGCGTTCAAAATGGTCTGACCACCTTTCAGACCGGCTGGACGGTGCCTGTGACAGCTACAAACACTGCCGTCCTATGACCCAGCCCCTCCGCTCCTAGCAATGAACCCATCAGAAAGGACGGCCTGTGTCCACCGAAAAGTTATATACCAACCACATTCACCGTCAACTTCCCCACGTGCATCTGCTGGAGACCAGGTGCAGACAGCAAGAAAGGCATAGTCAAAACATCCCAAACGGGAATGTGGGGAAATAGCCCCGGGAGCTCGCTGCCCCCATACAGACAACCACCGAGAGAATGAAATTTCCAAGTCAAGGCTCCGGGCCTCGTTCATCCCTATAGCTCAGCACGCCGTGCGGAACGGGTGCCCGGTATGTGGCTTTTGGAACCCACAGATGCCTTCGCCTGTGTCCGCCCCCATCCACAGCCTTCGAGCCATCCACTCGCCTTCAAGCAAGACGAGTGCCAGCTGCCGCCATGGTCCAGGTCCTGGGAAAGGACCTCACGCTGGCTCTGCAGCCGGTGAGCCAACATGAGGCGTTTCTAATCAGCTCTCCCCACGCCGCCGGCACGTGCGGCAGCTGGCAAAGCCCCACTAACCCCACACCCCGAGGTGCACCGAGGCGACGAAGGGGGCCCAGGGGTGCGCTTCTCCAGGGTGGGGGCGGAAAGCCTCCAACAGTGCTCTGCTCCTGCGTCGGGCTCATGGCTCTCCAGGCTCTAATTCCGCCGACAGTCCCTGGAGGTTGACCTGGCGTGTAGCAGATTTGCTCACGGATCCCAACCATCCAGCCGAGCATCTGGAGGCTGACCCCGAGGGCGGTGTGTGCGGCTCTAAGTCTGCGCTCAGCCTGCCCCAGGGCAGAGGGATTAACAGGGGGGAGCGCGCTTGAGAAAGCCCGGTGACCCCGGTCGCCCCCACGCCACCGGAGCATCGCGCGGGGACCTCTCCTAATGCCCCTCTCCCCGCTGGCCCCGGATTGCAATATGACAGGAGCAGGACTTACTCAGAGGTGGGATTTCCTCCGGCTCCTCCCGTCTCGCCACCTCTCCCTCATCCTGCTAAAAAAAAAAAAATATATATCTTTGTCAGCCGGCACCGGGGTCCTTGGGATGCCAGGCGAAAAGAGCTAAATTGATCTACGTAATGGAAAGGGGGGTGGGCATGAGATACACCAACACCAGCCCTGAGGAACGGAGAGCCTGGGCGTGGCAGGTGATGGTTCTAGAACTGCCCCCTGGAAATTGGAAATGCAAGCAGGAAAGGGTGGCCAGGGTTTCTAAGGTGGGACCTCGCTGGTGTTCCCTGGGACATCCCAGCTGGCATTTCTGTTCATTTCCCCCGAAGGGACCCGATTCTGCATCAAGCACTAGTCGGGGGAACCTCTGCTTCTATTTCCGTTAGATGGTTAGCAAGGTCATGGGCTGATTGTCACGCTAGACTGCGAGGTCCCATCCAACGGCTGGACCAAGTCCCACCTGCGAGGACCTGGAGGCGGGCCAGGTCAGGGTGCCGCGTGCTCGTAAATGGGTTCACGGGTGGCCTCACGTCAGAGCCTCTCTGACAGCCGGTACATGTCTACATGCCACATGGGAATCAGTAGAACAAAGACCACCCTGTCCTGTCCCCTTGATAGGAGCCTACGACCCCCTGACCATCATCAAATGATAGCAAATCTGGACGCAGTAAGGAAACCGTCTATGCAAAAGGATTATTGCGGGGGTGAGGGACTTTTGGAAAAGGAAGAAGGCTCTGACCCTCAGGTCTTTGAGCTTCTCCAAGAGCTGAGCAAAGAGATCTTTCCTTTCACAGGAAGGTTACGGAGGAGGTTCGAAAGAATGAACGTTGTGCGGGGAAGTGGAGATGCAGTTGGATGGGAGACTGAGACAATGTCTGATCCCGAAGCCAGGCTCCTCTCGGGAGGGGCTCTCGGCTGCCAAAGCTCAGGAGTCTGGGAAGAGAGCAGGTTAGACCGAGGGTGGTCGATAAGCATTTGTCCCAGTCAGTTAGCGGGGACAGCATTTCAGCGGATCATTTGTGAGGGAAAAGGTGGATCTTCGGAGGCTGTAGGTCTGGCCTTGTCCCGGGGAAACCACGGGAACGTCTGTGCGTCTTCTCCGAGGCGTATGGAGAAGGGTCGTTTTCGGTGGGAAGCCATTTTCCAGAACACAAGAGGGCGAGGAAACTTTCCAACCTACAGGGAGAAGTCAACACTGTCAGAATGGGCCCTTGACCTCGTGAGCCCATAATGGCTCCCTCCGTCCCACAGTTGAGCCACGTGGGGAAAGACCCGTTCTCGCCAGCCAAAGCTTCACCGAAGCACAGGATGGCGGATTTTGGTGGTGGCAGAGAGACGGTGTAGACGGCTCTCTGTGGTCTTTCTGCGTCAGTAAATAGTTGAGGGGCGCCTGGTCAGTTAAGTATCTGCCTTCAGCTCAGGTCATGATCTCAGAACCCTGCATCGGGCTCCCTGCTCAGCGGAAAGCCTGCGTCTCCCAATCCCTCTGCCTGTCGCTCCCCCGCTGGCACCCTCTCTCCTTCTCTCTCTGTCAAATACATAAACAAAATCTTTAAAAAAAATAAAATGAAATAAAATTAGTCTAGTACGAAATGCGGCAGCCCTACCGCGAAAGGGAAGCCATCCGTGTGTCCCCGTGCCCCTGTCCCTGCTCTCCGAGGAAGACGATCACTGTCACTGCGGAGGCTGGCACGTCCCCGGCCCCGGCAGGTGCCATCGTGAGCTCGGCAGAGAGGCGCAACAGTTCCCGTGACCGCATCAGCTGTCGTGTCGCTCTTCCCAGTCTCGACGTCACAGAGAACAGGAGACGGCAGGGGAGAGCCCCGACAAGGGAGAAGCGTTGCGCTGAGCCCGTCCCTCTACCCGTCCCCACGCATTTACAAAGAGACACCCACGAGACCCCTGCGCGGACTCCCTCGACACATGTCGAAACTGGCCTCTGATACTTCATTCCCACATTCATTCACTATGCACGAAGCCCCGCCGTTACGGGCTGGATTATGTCCCCCCCCAACTCCAACCCACAGGACCTAACACCCAGGACCGCAGACTGTGACTGTGTTTGGGGAATGCGCGTCTTCGGAGGGGGGTAAAGTTAAAATGAGGCCCTTCGTGAAGGCTGTAATTCAGCCTGACCGGTGTCTCCATAAGAAGAGGAAATCCGGACACGCAGAGGGACTCCAGGGAGGCACACACACAGAAGACCTCACAGGGACACAGGAAGGATGTGGGGTCATCTGAGAGTCGAGGAAGACGCCTTGAGAGAAACCAACCCTGTCGGCCCCTTGATCTCAGACTCCAGCCTCCAGGACGGTGAGAAAATAGATTTCTGTTGCGTAAGCCGCCCGGTCTGCAGTCCTGTCGCCGTGGCAGAAATCTCTCCAACCAGACCAGCATCCTGCACTTATCTTTACTGTGGGGAAACCCACTTCTCTATCCAGCCAGCCCTGGCAAAGCCGTGCCCTGGGAAGTCAGCCAACGGGCCATGTCTGGGACACGAGGCAAGGACCAGTGTGCAGGGGACAAGGCACTGAGCTGGCAGTGAGATCACACAGGGCATGCCCCACACACAGTGACACGACATCCTCCAAGCCCACCGTCACCATAAGACACTTTGTCAGCGCTCGGCTGGACACAGAGTGGAGACTCCCAGTCTTTTATTATTTGGAAGAGGAAAAAAAAAAAAGATGTGTAATTGGCAAGTGTTTGTAGCATACAAAATAGTGCCGAGTTCAGCCCTCAAGGAGCTGATAAGCAGAAGGCTTTCCACGATGACCCAGAACATCAGGCAGATGTGTGATCAAGGGACACTGGTCGTTAGGGCAGAGCGGGGCTGCAGAGTCTAAGAGACGGGAAGCCTGGGTCCCTGATTTTCTGTGGGCCTCTGAGCAGCCCCTCTCTCCCTGGCAAGACCTTATTTCACCGACCATTGACCTTCTGACTCCTGGTCTCCCACAAAGTGTTATAGATCTGATCCCTGATCCCAGCAAAGAGGCAGGACAGGATCCCCCTGTCCTTTGGCCTGAAGGAAAGACACTACCATCAGAGGTTAGACTGGCTTCAGATCCTGGACTCGCTGGGGAGGGGGACTTAGGAAGCATGTGGGGTCCCAGCTCCGGGGTCCGGTCCACACACCTTGGGCCCTCCTAAGTCTCCGGGGCAAGCACTGAGCTTGGGCAGGAGTTGGGGCAAGATGGTGGAAACCAGCTGGGGCTCTGGTGTCATAGCGGGGGTCTTCAGAGAAGCAGAAGCAACAGGATCTATACAGATACATAAAAAGGGGTTCATGATGAGGGATCGGATCACGCAGTTATGGAAGCTAAGAAATCCCACAACCAATGTGAAGGCCCAGGAGGGTCAGTGATGCGGCTGCGGTCCAGACCCATAGACCTGAGAACCAGGAGCGTCCATGTCCAAGAGCAGAAAGACATGGATGTTCCAGCTCCAATGAAGGACAGAGTCACTCTTCCTCCCCTCTTTGTTCTATTCAGGCCCTCAATGGAGTGGAGATGCCCACGGCACTGGGGACCACACTTCTTCATCATTCAGGCTACCAAGTCCAATGCTAATCTCTTCCTGAAACACCTTCAAAGATGAGGCCAGAAATAAGGTTTTACCAGCTATCAAGGCATGCGTTGGCCCAGCCAATTTCACACCTGGGCTTGAGAATGTCTCCTTGCCAGCATGTACCACCCGCTTTCCAGCCCCCTTTTCCATACATCTCCTGGCTCTTCCACCACCCATTCCCAATAATTTCATCCTTCATCTGTGAGAACAAGTGTCAACTCCAGACACCATGACCTACTCCAGCACTGCTCCTCAAGCAGACCAAGCATGTCCCCACCCCTGGGTCTTTGCACTTGCTCCTCCCTGTTCACCACTGGGAACACCTTGTCTAAAGGAGCACCTCAGCCATCCTCAATCACTCGCCCCCCCCCACCTCTGCTTCCTTTTTCTTGAGAGTCCTAATCCATGCCTGACAAGACAGTATATGTTTCCTGTTCATCCTTCTGTTGTCTGTCACCCATCAAGAAGAAGAACTTCTTGTGGTGATGACTTCAACTGTCTTGTCCATTGCAGTATCGCTACCACTTCTGATAATGCCAGGTACACAGTAGGCACCCAGAAATATCTGTAGGATGGTTGGATTATGTCCACAAACTGCCCTTGAGCAGGTGTTCAGTGAGGTTAGATATAATGGTGACAGTCATAGTGATCAAAATTCAGTGAAAGCTCAAGGGCCTGGGTGGAGGGGTGTCCCCAGAGGATTTGTGCCTTTCCTACAGAGCGGTAAGAAAATCTTCAAATGCCTCCCTAGGGCCAGCCCAACTAAGACCTCAAATGAATCCTTCCAAAGGTATCTAGGCTTAAGACAAAAGAATGACATTCAGGAACAAACTGAATCCTGAGAAAAGGAGCCAGGCCTTCTGTACTTCCTGCTAGAAGAAGTAAGGTGACCCCATTCTACTCTTCTCAGACTCACAAAAGCCCTTAAGTCCTTAAGAAAATGTCAAGTGCCTTCCACGTGTTCAAGGGCCAACCTCAATGTTTCCCCACAAAACCAGCCTCCCTTTCACCCAAACTGAAGCTTTGTCCATACTGCAAGTAATTGAATCTGCCTGGAGACCATCCAAGGGGGCAGAGACTAAGCTGGTGGGTACCCTGGGATCCCCATGCCCTCCCAGGAGGCCCACCCCCTCTATCTCACATGTACTTGTGTCCATGTGTGTGCACACACACACATATGGGAACGCACACACCACACACATACACATGCACACACACCACCTGTGTACACATTCCCCTTTGACTCCCTCCCTGGAGCTGAACCACTGCCCCTCAAAGACTTTGGAGAGCCCAAGATACTAAGCGGTCCGCCGAAACCCGCCTGGCGAGCTCAGGCCATATGGAAATCAGACGGGGTCCTTGAAGACATGTGGGAAGAAAATACACCCAGGTCATGTCTACAGGGTACCAGAAACCGCTCTCACTGCTACGTGGAATCCTTAGCTAGAAATAGATCAGAAAGTAAAAATGCAGGGCAGAAGAGCATTCCCGATACGCTCCAATCCCTTCCAGCTGGTGCGCAGATGTGAGTCGCAGACAAGCCAACAGGGAAGTGGGGGCTCCGCTCCCGGGGCGTGGACTGTGTGGGGCTGGATCAGAGCCCCCTGGACAGCCTGCTCCTGTTACAGATGAGGAGACTGAGTCTCCGAGAGCCCACCGCCCCTGTCTGCCAGCTTGACACCGTCAGCCCAATCTGGGGTGTCCTCAAACTCGGCATCCCCATACCTCTGAAAACTTCTGGAAGCTTCTTTCAGGATGCGGGACCCTAGGTGCCCTCCTCGCTCTTCTCCTTCCCGGTCTGCTTCGTCCTGATGGCCACACTGGAGCAGAGCTGGGCAATGTGCCCCCATGGCCTGGGCAATTTGCTCCCATCTCCAGGCGCTGGTCTCCCATCGGTACCATGGGAGGGTCGCATCGGTTCCCTTCTGGCTCCGAAGCTCCCTGACCCTGTACCACCCCACGGAACCAGCAAAACTAAGAAGTCCACCCTCTGTTGCCGTTATGTCCCCCCTTCTCAGGACTTGCTTCTCAATCTTGCTCTCACCCCACAGAAAAGCCCAAAGCTCTAGCGCTATCCCAGTTTCTTGGTCACAGAGAAAAGACCCCTAGGAACAATGTCTCACAAGATATAGGAAACCAGAGCTCCCCGGCGTGGCAGGAAAATAATCAAGCCCAACCCTAAAACCGGGCCATCTAACCCCCAGCTCAACGCCCTCCCCAGGCCACCTCCGCTGCCTCCGGGTGGATCCTAGGGTTGCAACGGCCCCACACTCAGCGTGCCTCCATCTCGGCCTCCTGGGTCCAAGCGTCTGACACATGCACATGTTCCAGAACGTTCACTAAATGCAGATAACAGGTCCTGTGGGGGAGACCCCCCTAAGCATCTGACTCTGCCAACTCTCGTCCAACCCTTGGTGCCATGCCTGCCCCCACGGGACCCATGCTGTGGGAGTGTAGACCACCTCCCAGGGCCACCATCTAGTGTCGGCTCCTGGCACCACGCTCCTCTCCGTTCCCATGGGGGCCGCCCTGTCGCCACGTGGCAGAAGACCCTCCAGGCCCAGGCCACGTATGCACCACCTGGAAGGAGGGCAATTAATGCCCAGCAGGGCAAAACTGGCCAACAGGAGCCTCTTGAGGGGCTATCCTCAGAAGAAAGAGGGGACGACCTCTGGGACAGCTGTCCCCTCCACTCACCCTGCCCAACCCCCACCAGCTTCTCAAACAGGCTCTGCCCTCCCCGCTTCCTCACCGCTCTGTCCCTCTCTTGCTCCCTGGGACCCCCTCCTCTCTCCTAAAGCCAGAGCAGGCTGTGCTTTCCCAAGAGCCCCGACTGACACCCTCGGTGGACTTCTGTGTCTCCTCTGCACTCACAGGACGTTGGCATGTTGTTTGCCAGGTGCTGTGCTGGGCACCGTGGGGGCCAAGAACAAAAGCCCACAGCTCCCCCCGCCCCAGGGGTTGGCGGGCCCAGCAGAGAACGGACGGACACGCAGAGAAACAGCCACAAGGAGGCTGGTGACACCAAGTTCATCTCTTCCTGCTAGAATTTCCACCTGAGTACCAAAGCCATTTGGACCCACACGGCTGGGCAGGAGGAGGCTGGGAAGAGAGAGAGGCTTCTCCAGACCCTGGGTGGGTGCACCCCTGCCTGTCTGCCCACCCCTCTCCGCTCCACCCTGGGGCTGCATGGCATCACCCACGCAGGCTCATCTTCCCAAGGAAGGTGACAGCAGTTAAAAGAAATGCCTTTGGGATAAGGGACAGCTAGGGGAGCAGGAGCAGAGACTCTGTGCCCCAGTTTTCCCATCTATAAAATGGGTACAAGGTACATACTCGTCTTAACTTCCCGTCCCAAGTTCAAAATGAGATGGTGGCATGAAGTGTTTAGACCAGGACCCAGTACCTAGCAAGAGCTCAATAAATATGAATCCTCATTATTCGTCTGTTCCTCCCAGGGCACATATGTGCACAAACACACACAGAGACAAGCGACTCAGATTGTACATCCCTGTGAGAATAAAGTCCCCATCGTCTCTCACAAGCCATCTCTCTGCCCTCCCAAGGGGCTACGTACTCCCCCATTAACGGTGCTCCAGCCCTGCTGGTCTGCATACACACCAGGCTCACTTCTACCTCAGGGCCTTTGCACTTGCTGTTCTGGCTACTCTTCCCCCCAGAGGGAAGACCAGCTTCTCATCCAGCAGCTCGTACCCGCCTTCCCGGCCCCCCGGTCTAACCCAGCTCCTGCCCCTTCCTCCCACCTCTCCAGGGCACCCTCTCCACATCGGTTTCCGTGTAGCAGCTTCAGCACCTGGGGTCTGGCTTGCTTCCTGCCGTGTCCCCGACACCTCGAACGGTGCCCGGCACCCAGGAGGCTCTCCATAAGCACGCTGAGCGCACAGACAGACACGGTGCTGCCGGGCTGACAACACAGACAGATAGTGAGGCTTTCTAGAACACAGAAGAATACTCCCCATCCTGGCCCTCTGAGCTGATCTGCCGGAGAGGACAGTGGTGAGGGGGAGGGAGACACGAGGGGGAATGGGAAGGGCCTGGGTCTTCGATATCTGCCCCCAACGCGTGCACACACATACACACCTGGAATCAGGCAGCTAGAGTGGAGGTTAGGCACGGCAGAGTAGGGCCACGGAGGGGCCATCTCAGCCCCAAGGAGGAGGGTATAAACCAAAAACCCACTGACTCTGCCCCTGCCCACCCCCACCATGCTGCACAGCAATGCCCACATAGGGTCAGTCATTTATTCTTTCAACAGTGGATATACCAGAAAGACCTTTGCCCCTGTTCCCAGCTGAGGCCTGATGAGCGGCCCTGGCCCTCCAAGCCTCGGGGTCACCTGTCCCGAAGGCTCACTTGTCCCCTGATGACCACGAGCTAGACCCGGAGCTGCGCCCGCACCATGCACCGCAGCTGCGTGGCAAACCCACAACCCTACTGAATGCCACCCTACATCCTGCTGGTCCGGACGCAAGCGAGGGCGGCGGTGTCCACCTCCATCTACCTGCCACAGCAGGGCCAGGCCTGCTGGACGGACGTGGCTGACGGCGGCACCTGGCTCAGGGAGAGCAGAGCCCTCCTTCCTAGCCGCTGGTTCTGGGGCCTTCCCCAGGGGCACGCGGTTCTGGGAGCCTGAGCACACCGCGCCTGCAAACCTTCTCCATGAATCAAGAGAGACACCTGGTGGCGGTCAGGAGCGCTCCTGCCACCCACTCAGCCCAGCCTTCTGGACACCTCGGCCCAGATCCCACCATGCACGCAGCCTGTCCCAGCCGGCCCTCCTCCTGGGGGCCAGCTGTCTCCGAGGGACTTCAGATCCTGCCATGGTGGGGGCGGGGGGTGGGGGACTCAGCTCTGAAACCCAACCCATGTGGAGTCCAGGCGTCTTCGAGCGGAGCTGGTGGTCCCGCTCTAGAGGGAATCTTACTGGCAGAAGAGGGCAAATACATTTCCTATGAGTAGAATTTCCCCCATGGGGAACCCTCAGAAGTCTTGCCCTGGGTCCAGGAGGCCCTGTGCATCCCCTCTACCTCCCCATTAAGGGGACCTGGAAGACCAAACACCCCCACCCCAAACCTCCCCAGCTCCTGTCCCCCAGAAATGCAGCTCCCGCTCGTGGGAGGTCCGGATAAGGGAGGTACTTCATTCTTCATCTTTGACTGGACCAGAACCTTCTGGACTTCCTCCCAGCATGATCCGACACTGTGAATTTTTTTTTTTTTTCAGTGAATGAGGACTTTGAATGCATGGTTGCAAATGGTGGGTTCTACAGAAGATGTATGGGTTTTGTTTTGTTTTGTTTTGTTTTTTTAATTGTGGCAAAATACACAGAACACGAAATGTGCCACCTTGACCATGTTTCGGTCCATCTGCCTTGCCCATCCCCACCATCCATCTCCAGAACTTCCCCATCTCCCACCAGCAGACACTCCATCCCCATGAAAGACGTGCTCCCCATCCCCCCCCCCACTGACAACCCCCCACTCTCCAGTGAAACCATGAATTAAACTGCATCTATTTTATGTTTCTTTTGCCCGCCCCCACGATGCGACGGGATTTCTCTGGTCCCTGCACACGCATTCTGTTCCCAGCGCCAGGCCCTGCCGGACCCAGGAGGACGGTGGACCCACTAGAAGTTCCTTGGTTCCTGCGTTTCAGGAACATTCTTGGAGCCTCCCACATCCGCTGGTGTTTCTGGTGCTGGAGACACGTTGCTCTCTGGCAGCGCTCAGGGAGCTAGGAGGGCGGGTGTATCTCGCTGGGGAAATCAAAGAGGCTTCCCGAAGGAAGTGTCACGTCAACGGAGTCCTCCCGAGAGAGAAAGAGTGTCCGATGAAGGAGGAAGAACAGAAGAGGCCAGAGGTATCAGCTTCTTGCTGCTGCTGTAACAAGCATTCACAGGGCAGTGGCTGGAAGTGACACAGACCCGTCCCTCTTCTGGTTCTGGAGGTCAGAGGTCCCCACATGGAGACGTCAGCAGGGCCGGGTCCATCTGGAGGCTCTAAAGGAGAAGCCACTTCCTCGGCTTGGCCAGCTTAGAGGCCACCTCCGTTCCTTGGCCCGTGGCCCATTCTCCATCGGCAAAGCCAGTTCGTTGTGGCCTGTCCCCCGACTCCTCTTTCTCTCTCTCCCATCATCACATCTTTCACTCTGTCTCCAATAACCCTGTTTCCTTCCCTCCTTTATAAGGACCCTTGTGACTCCATGGAGCCCACCTGAATAATCCAAGACCTCATCTTACTGGAATGACCCACAACGTCCTCTCCGCGGGACAGCTTCAAGGTCAGGACAAGGGCACCTAGACAAACCGTGATTCTGTCTCCCACAGGGGAAGCTGGGCATCTCCTTTCTCAAGGGGGCAAGGGATATGTATGTCCCCGCGGGGAACGTGATGGCCACCATAGGGCGGGACCCCTCTTTCTTGCTGCCATTTATTAAGTGTATGATCTCAGCTGTTCTTTCTCACTCAATCCTCTCATGACCTCGAGACGTGAGCAGCGCTGTGGCCACCACCCCCCTCACTTCCCAGGCGGATGCATGGGAGCCCGGCAGGGCACAGCGAGGATGCCCTTAGCACCCAGCCTGCCCCGTGGCGAGGCCACAGCAGAAGGTCATGGTGGTGGCCATGCGGGCAGCCGTGCTGGTCCCCCGTTGTAGGGGCACCCCCTCCTTCAATCCGTTAGCCCCCCGCGCCGCAGTGGGATGCACCATCCCCGCCCTGACCACTCACCTGCTTCCTCCCACGCCAGAGCCCAGCCCACTCCCGAGCCTCCAGCCTGCAGCCCCCAGCCAGTCCTCCCGGAGGGGCACCTGCTTCCACTGGAATGTATGGAAATGCAAGGAATTTCTGATTCCCGTCCAGGACCTGCTAAGTCAGAAATGCTGGCCATGGTCCCCCCACTCCAGGTTCAAACAAGCTCTCCGGGTGATTCTGTTTCCTTTCGGGACCCTCCCGACCCAGAGCTCGGATGGGCACAGAGGCCTGCGCCAGGGAGACCCTCACCACCACACCCCACAGGGGCTCTTCGCTAGCCTCGTGGGGGAGGGGGGCAGCGACGTCTCCCAGCTTCTCTCTAGCCTGGGAGCAGGAGGGAGACTTTGACCTAGCCCTCTCCCCGTCACTATGCCTGTGTGCTCTGTACACGTGTGTGTGCGTGTGTGCATATGAACATGTGTGTGCATGCTTGCACACATGAGGACACTTCTCTCCACGCTCCCCACTCCAAGCTCCAAACTCCTCTGGGGCCGGGCCTGAGTCTTCACGGTGGATTCGAGAAACAGAACAGACACTAGTCAACCAGATGTTAAGCGCAGGCCACTTCCCTGTGGGACTTCCTGAACCACGAATGTGGATGCCAGGCACGCTCTAGGAATGGAGACGGGGCACCGACCTTACTCACGACCGCGACGGCACCTTCCTCGGTGGCTTTGGAGGAGCCGGCACAGCTGATGGGCCAAGAGAAGGGCTCCATCTGCCCTCAAGGCTGGGATCACGGGGCCCCATCCCCCGCAGGTGCCACAATACTGTCTCTGCGTGAACCGCCCAAGAGAGCGAGCCTGGTTTCTTCTGTGGTTTTCCAACCGTGCCCCATGCAGCCCCGAGAGTGCCCACGGAGGAGAGGGGGAGGCGAGGACCACAGACAGACAGCCAGAAAGCCCCCAGCCACCCGGGCTTTGTTTCGTCCACAGCATCTCTGTGTGTCCCAGAAGCTGTGTAAGAAAGAGAAGCAGCGCCCCGTCACGGAGGGGCAACAACTGTGAAGCAGCCTCATCCATGCGTGTGTTGGGAGCCTCGCTGGCTGCCCTGGACACGCTCTGTGGGATACTGTACCCCCGGCACCCTTCCAGGACGTCTCAGACGACCCCAGCATCTTCCAGGCATTTCTGGCTACTCCGGTCCAATCCCGTCACTCAGCAATGCTAACTCACCTTTTCTTCTTTCCTGGACATCAGGCTTCCTCCCACGGGTCTCGAAGTGGGGAGAGAGGGTGGTCTCCTGGGCCCTTCCAGGACCCTGGCCCCGCTGCTGTGTTTGGGGTGGGAAGGACAGAAGGACAGACAGCGTCAGCATGAAGGCAGAGGGTTGCCTTGCTAACGAGCAGCCCACTGTCGGTGGGTCCCACTCGGGTCTGTGCTCCGTTGGGCATGTGGGTCCCTGCAAAGGGGTTGCAGGTGTCGGTCATGATGAGCAATGACCTCGGCCACATCAGGCACCTCCCAGACCTCACCTGGCCAAGGCACGCACCCCCCCCCCTCGCCACGTCACAGGCTGCTGGGTGTGGGCTGTTCGCCACCCACTGTCTCAATATTGCTCCAGAAGGAAAGAGAGACCCAGCAGGCATGCCGGCTGTGCACCACGTTGGCCCAGAAGGGACTCAGTCCTTTGGCCAGAGCTAGTCAATGGCCCCAGCTAAACTTGAAGGGAATCCTGGCACCGCTCACAGACTGTTGAGTGAGAACCAAGTGCATGTGCCCAGCGTGCAAACGTGGGGGAAACTATCTCCCGGCCTCCTCCAGCCTAGGGGACCCACAGAGACAGGGACCACCAATGGGCTCTGCTGCCAGCCCCTTTCCGGGTGTGGTGGCCGTCCGTCGGATGGCCGTCCCATACCCAGGGTCCAGCTTCTCCCCCACTTTCTCCCATAGAGTCACAGAATCCTTGGGGTCTCCTCCCAGAGCCACAGAGAACTGGGGGAGGGAGGTGCGTGTCTTACAGCTGCAGAATTCTCTAGACCAGAGACAGAGCACAGTCGCGTCAAGGTCTCCCAGCAAACCTACCGGCCTGCCGCAGGCCAGTCTGATGTCCGGGGCTGGAGCACTTGAGCAGACGCACAGCTTAGCCAAGGCAGGAGCAGGGAGTGAGCCCCCCTAGCCCACCACCACTCCCAACCCCCTCCAGTGATTTTTTTTTTCCTGCTCTCTAAACTTGCTCTGGAGACGGTGGGCAGGGCGGCCGGGGAAGGACACAGGGAGACGCCGGAGAAAGCTCTTTACCTCGATTTTGACACTTTCCTCTCCACCATCAGGTACCATAGACCCAAGAAGGGGTGGAGAGCAGAGACAACACACCTTGGAGATAGTGTAGGTTAGGCTCCAGACCACTGCAAGTAAAACAAACATTGCAGTAAAACAGTTATAATCAAATTAAAACAATTAAAAAATCAAAGAATTTATTTTAAAAATGAATTTTTCCTTCCCGGTGCCTAGAAAAGTTAGGCTTCCACTCCACTCCATGACGTATGCCACAGCATTATGTCTTCGTTTTGAAAAAATACCTTCTCGGTAAAAACTGCTAACCATCCTCTGAGCTTTGAGGGAGTCCTAATCGCCGATCACAAAAAACTCAATCATGAAAAAAAAAAAAAAAATCGAAATACTGCCAGCCTTGCCAAAAGGTGCCCCAGCGACAACCAGCGAGCAAATGCTGTTGGAGACACGGTGCAGAAAGACTTGCTCGACCAAGGGCTGCCCCACCCTGTCAGGCTGGAAAAAACACAGTATCTGCCCAAAATGGGGTATGTCTGTGCTGTTTGGTTCCAAGAGGGTGTGGCGGGGGCCGGAGGGGTTGGGCAGAACTGACAGCTCTCTCTGTGCAACGCGAGGGAGGCAATAGCTTCCTTCCCAAGTCAAAGCAATAAAAAAAAATTCGCTGTTCCACCAAAGCCCTCCATAGGAGACGTCACCAGGATGACACGTTTGCAGTTCGCGGTGATGGTGACCCAACTTAGGGGGGGGTCTACGTGTTAAAGGGGCGCACCTGGGGTACGTGAATTCTATCTCAATGCTTTCAACGTGAATGGGAGAAGATGTCACCAGGAGAAAGGATGCTAAGGCTGAAAAGAGCTTCAACCCACAAGGCCGGCTGCTTGTCTACACCCGGGCACAGGTGTGCTGTGGCCGCGGGGGCTCCCCGGGTTATTAATGGGGCACCACTGCCACCTAGTGCTCATCGGGGTGAACAGCAAGAAAATGAGAGTTGGGATGTTGCAGAGGGGTTGGGGGGAACCCAAGGCAGGAGAGGGGCTGGGACAGCCTCCATCCTTCTCCTGCTCCCCCCCCCAGAATGTTCTCACCTTCCCTCCTCCCATAACGACACCCCAGTAGGGATCAGGCAGGTAGGCAGGTACGTAAACAAAACTTGGTGAGTACAATTCGAACCCACTTCTTTGGGATTATACGAACCAAACGGGGGCAGCTCTAGGCCCAGAGAGCTCCTGGACCTGCTGTGAACCTCTGGATCCCTTACTGCTTCTAGAAGCTTCTATGGTTGTCTCAAATGAAAATGAAGAGGGTGGACCCATCAGGAGTTGCCTACTTAGTGCCCGCCTGGCCAGGCGGGCTCCCCCGGTGAGGGGTCAGGCCAGGTGAGGCGCCGGCATCCTTCCCCATCTCCGTACCGACAGACCAGCTCCAGCAGGATCCCTGGCCCAGGGGGGCCAAAGCATCTGTTCATGAGGAGAGACAGGCATTGAGACAACAGGCGACATCCTTCATGTTTTTCTTTGTCACTGGTGTGTTTTTCAAAGTCTTTGACCAGAAGATCATCCGTTATGACCTATCCCTGCCACAAAAGCATAAACCTGCTTGGAAAAACATCAGACGAACCCAAACCTTGGGTCATTCTACGCAACTACTGGCTTGCGCTTCTCACAGATAACGAGATGGAAAAAGACAGAAAAAGGTGGCCAGAACGGATAGTTTGGGAGAAAATCGCCAAAACTGAATTCTGTCGGTTAAAGATTAGATAAGGGTATTGTATCACAGCTGCCTGCATTTTGTTTTTTAAAAGACTTTTTAAAGTCTTTTTTTTTTTTTCTTAAGTCTTTTTAAAGACAGAGAGAGACAGAGCGAGAGGGAACACAAGCAGGGGGAGCGGGAGAGGGAAAAGCGGCTTCCCGCCGAGCAGGGAGCCTGATGTGGGGCTCGATCCCAGGACGCTCGGATCATGACCTGAGCCGAAGGCAGAGGCTTAACGACGGAGCCACCCAGGCACCCCAATTTTTTCTTTAAGACGGGAAGATCCAGCCCACAGACCACCGCTTTCCACCCTCAAAGTTAAGTGCCCTGCTGCCAGGGGCGTGCGGGTCCGACGCAGCGAGGAGCAGGGCAGCCTGGCAAAGCCGGGGTGTAGGAGAAGCCCGGGGCTCTGCCTCATCTCACCTCTTTCTCTGCTCCTCGCTGTCCCTTCCCTTGCTCGGTGGGAAGAGGACTTCCTCTTGTCCTTCCCTGACTCACAGGCAGGTCCGAGGTGCTGCGCTGCGCAGGCGACCGTCCCCGCCCGTGAGCCCGCGGTCCAGTCCCCGCGGTGCCTCCCAGTTCCCCGCCGACCTTGAGTGAGTCCCGGTTTCTCTACGTAAGAGGGGGCAGCCGCCCGAACAAGGTGATATCCAGGGATGGGGGGCCAGGTCTGCACAGGGAAGCCCGAGGAGGGTCCCATGACCCTCGGAGCCACCCGTGGGGGGCAGGAGTGTGGGGAGGGAAGGCGCATACCCCTGCCTCCATCACACCCAAGTCAGCCTTCCTGGTGCTTTGGCTGTTTTACACCCTTATAGGGTGGGAGCTGGGGAACAGGAGCGACTAAATCCTGACCGCTGGGTGGCAATGCCCAGGGGACAGGGAGGAGAGGTGCCTTGGCCACCCCCTCAGGGTGGCACCTGAACTTGACCGGGTCTTCGCACGCTGCGCCCAGCTGCTGTCTCACACTTCCCGGGGCTGCTGAGGGCCCTGGGGTTGGGGGTCCCTGCCCTTCAGGCTTTAGGGCCCCAAGCTAGAAACCAGGTCCGCCCGAGAGCCCCATATCTGATCAGCCTCTCCCGTGGCTCTCACAGCCCAGATCTCCCCTGCGCCCCTGCTGCGTGGTCCGCGGGCTCGTCTTTCAGAACAATGTCAACATCTCCAGTCTGCTCCCTGGTCTGGGCTCCGAGCTGCCTTCCTACTGCAGACAGCACCATTTACTTGGGAGAGGGAGAGACTGCGTGCACGAGAAGAGGGAGCAGCAGAGGGAGAGGGAGAAGCAGCAGACTCCCCGCTGAGCAGGGAGCCCCATGCAGGGCGGGATCCCTGGCCCTGAGCTGAAGGCAGACGCTTAACCAACGGAGCCACCCAGGCGTCCCTAAACCATAAGAGATGCTTAAGGACAGAGAGCAAGGGTTGCTCTCTGAGGGTTGATGGAGGGAGGTGGGTGGGGGCTGGGCTGGATGGGGGCTGGGCTGGATGGGGGCTGGGCTGGATGGGGGCTGGGCGTTCAGGAGGGCACTTGTGATGGGCCCTGGGTGTTGTCGGTAATGGGGAGTCCCTGAGTTCTCCTCCTGAAACCAATACCACCCCGCATGGGAACGACTTTTTTTTTTTTTTTTTTTTTGAAATTTTGGAAGAAAAAGAAATTGTCCAACAGTGCCCTAAAGCACAGGGTCCACCCCACCCTGGGGCACTTCATACGAGGGGAGAACATACCAGGAACTCAAGTGAAACGCATTTCATGTCTCACTCCTTCTTCAGTGCTTTTGGGGGTGTTTTCGGTTGAGGACCGGCGCGCGCGTCACTTCCAGATCCAAACGCACGTGTCTCAAGGGAGCCTGGTTGAGTCTTCGACCCACAAGGGTGCACAGTCCGAAAAGCCGGCTGAAGGCACAGACCCTGCTCTGCCCGAAGTCTCCCAGTGACGGAGCCAAAGGTCAAGATCCAGACTGTCCAGCCCCAACATCAGCACGTCCTCCCCGCCGGCAAAGGTGGGAATGTCAGGAGCAGAGTGAACCGTTAACGGATTCGGATCTGGCCCTTTGTGAAGGGAGGCAGCCCCGCCGCGAGGAGGGGGTCTCGTCTCACTGGGGGCTCCGTGCATGCCCCTGAGCCCCTCGTGCCTAAAATTCACCCCTGCCCTCGGGGCACCCGTGGCCACAGCCCTGTAACACTGCTGGGGGGTGGGGCCACGAGTCAGGAAGCTGGGTTGGAGCCTGGCGGACTCACCCATGGTCCCTCTAGGGGCTCCTGGCTTCCTTCTCCTGGTCTACACTGGAGATCGGGCTCAGCAGTGCTGGGGTCCATTTCCTGCTCCCGAGCGCTAACGCTCCCGGTGGGGGACCTGCCTCACCCCTGCTGGTCCTCCCTGGCACACCTCCCTGCGCGACAGCAAGATGTGGCCAGACGCCCCCTTCACGCAGGCCATCCAACCCCCTGTTCCAGCCGCCACGGTTTTCTCAAATCAGCACAGTTTTATTTTCAAAGAAGCCCATCTAATTCTCCTGGGGAAAGAAATCTTAAAAAACCATAATAATAAAACCCACAAAACTGCGTATTACCAGTTAGTATTGTTTGCTGAAAGAATGAAGTGATATAAAATGCGGGCCTCCTAGAAAATTCTGGATTCGCCCAGAAGCTTCTTTCGGCTGTCCGAGACCGTAAATCCCACGGACCCCCGAGGCTCCATCCACCGCCCCCCAAAATACCAGAAACTGAAAACCGCCAGTGAGGACGCTGGCCTGGGTAGGCACGGTTGTGAGTACACTTGGGGAGGGGCGGGTGCGGTTTCAAGTGGCCTGGAACCTACTGTGGAAAGTAGTTCACGGTGTAGACACTGTCCCCACGCCTATTCACACACGCTGAGGCTTACGGGCCGACCCGTTAGTTCTGCCCTGGAATTCGTGGGCCACATGGAAGACAGACAGGAAAACGTGATTTAAATTTTTCATTTAAAATGACTTCATCAGGCGCCTGGGTGGCTCAGTGGGTTAAGCCGCTGCCTTCGGCTCAGGTCATGATCTCAGGGTCCTGGGATCGAGTCCCGCATCGCGCTCTCTGCTCCGCGGGGAGCCTGCTTCCTCCTCTCTCTCTCTCTCTCTCTGCCTCTCTGCCTACTTGTGATCTCTGTCTGTCAAATAAATAAATAAATAATCTTTAAAAAAATAAATAAATAAAATAAAATGACTTCATCGTTGGTTTTCCCAGAGGCAACAGGCAGATATAACCCGGTCCAGAAGCCCAGCTCGGGTCACCCCCGTGCCGCCTGAAGGGGAGCAGGGTGGGCTATCATTAGGGGCTCTCGCCCAGCCTTAGCTGGGCTTCCTTAGCTCAGAGCCCCAGCCGGGGGGCTCCTGTGCTCTGTTCGGACGAGTGGGCGTGCGGCCGGACGGAGGCCGGGGGCCTGGAACAGCACAAAAGCCTCTGTCGAATTTTCTTTCTCCTCTGTGTAAAAGAGAATAGCGGTCTCTGACCGTTAGTGTTTTGCCCATGGGTTGGGACGCTGGGGACAAGACACCCGTGACTCTGGGTGGGGCTCTCCGGACAGGACGGACAGGGTCTCTGTGTGCCCTTTCTTGGTCCCATCAGCTCTGTGGCCAAGCCGGCAAGAACTTCAGGAGCAAGAAGAGTCCCTCCACCACCCACCCCCCTGCCACAGACCCGTATTCCTGCATCTAGTCTCCTGAGACGGACGGACAGACAGATGCATGACACACACAGGCGAGGCCCCCCAGCGAAAGTCCGTTGTAAGGGGGAGGTGGTATTTATTCCCGTCTTCCAGAAGAGGGAATGGGGCACAGAGAGGTTGAGTAACAGCCTCGAGCTCACACAGGCAGGAGGAGAAGAGCCGTCTCAACAAGCCTCTTATCAACTCCCAGTGGACCCCCCCCCCCCGCCGCAGGCGATGTCCCCCTGACCCCTGCCATCCCCTCCCTCACCTGGCCAAGGATCTGGGCAGCCTCCTCCTGGGGTGGAGTGGTCCCCCAAAGATTTCACAAAGTATTTTATGACCCCAGTGAGAAAGTTCCCACCCCACCTGGGACACAGTGTTTGTGCCTAAAACGTGATTCCTAGAGCCGCGTGGAAAAACACCTCCCAGTCCAGCCTGAAGTCGTCCCTGTCCAGAAGAGAGACTGAGACAGACCAGCCCAGCACCTGCCAAGCCCCACCCCCGGCCCAACCCGGAGGAGGAGGCCGGCTCCCCCGGAGACATGCAGGACCCGTCCACCCGGTCCTGCCAGGCCAGAGACACCAAAGGTGGCCCCCAAGAAGCCCAGAGCTCAGCTTGGCCCTATCCAGCAGCCCAGCCCAGCTGCTGAAGAAGTCTGGTGCGGAGCCCCCAGAGCCCAGCCCCGTGCTAGGCACAGCCCAAGAAATAGTCAGCCAAGGATCAGAGCCCAGCCCAGCCCAGCCCACCGTAAAACCAGGGCTGCTCAGCAGCATGTCAGCTACTGACCAGGTTGGGGCCACCACCTCCTCCCAGGAGCCAAAGCAGCTCAAAGCCTCACCAGCGGCCCCCCACCAACCCCCACCCTGCAGCCCAGCCCAGAGGGCCCCACCTCAACAGCCTCACAAAAGAGCCCAACCCCAGCCAACTCCCCTCTGCGCGGTCCAGCCTGGCTGCCTAGTAGCAAGGGAGCCTTCCTCGGGGGACAAACAAGAGGTCTGGGCCTTGGTAGGCAGAGCCGGCCGAGCAGACCGTCTGCAAGCTTCCAGCGGCAGCCCCCAGTGAGCTGAGCCGCCTGGAAGCAGAGAGGCCGGTGTTCCTTCCTCCCCGGGTTGGAACAGGTTCCCGAGGAAGGAGCTAAGAATGTCCAGGCGTACCCTGGACTTCCAGGTGTTCTGAGCGAGAAGTGGACATCCGGCGGCTTCTCTGGGTGGGGAGGGGAGGAGGGTCGGATGGGGAAGAGGGGGTCCTGCCCCTCAGAGACGGGGCAAGGATCCTGCTGTGGCGTCCCCGCGCTAAGCAGGGCTGTGATTCCCCAAAGTCCAGCACCACCCAAGGTGGTTGGAAGCCCCGCCTCTAGAAACATCACAGGTGACACCAACTTGACTTCCTCCTTCTGCATCTGGGGAGTGGACGGTCCGCAGGACCGCCTCTGGGATCAGATGATCTGAATTTGGGTCCTGACCCATCTACCTCCACCTGTGTGACCTTGGGCCACTGTCCCCACCTCTCTGTGCTCCCCACTCCCCTCCGCTATAAGATGGGAATAGACACGATGTAACTCAAGGTATTTATTTATCTGCTAGCATCACCCGGCCACCAACCCCACAGGACACACCTGTGCTGGGGTGGGGTCCCCAGAAGGGCCCTGGAGGGCCTGGAGCTGACCCTTCTGGTGGATCTCAGAAAAACTCGGTGACTAAGATAACTGGGGCCAGAGGACCCCAGTGCGAACGGACCGTTTGATAAAGCAGCCCTAGTTAGCTGGTACTACTCCACGCCAAGCTGTGTAGGGCACGGCCATGAGACCCCTCGGCCTGAAGGAAATTCTTGGGATGGGGTTCAGATTGGAAGTAAATGTGCCTTTGGACTTGAGGTCATTTTTGGAACAAATGGAGACCTCCGGAGCTCCTTGGAAGATACCAGGCAAGGAAAGGAAGTGCCTGGAAAATCATTTTTTCCACTTTTGTTGGGACAGCCCTGTGTGCATGGAAGGTGCACAGAATCATGGCTTGACTTACGGAGGAGAAAGGATGGCCACAAGAAGACTGGTTAGTGTCCACCATGTCATATCGGTTAAAAATATTTGGGTGGGGGGGCACCTGGGTGGCTCAGTGGGTTAAGCCTCTGCCTTCAGCTCAGGTCATGATCCTAGGGTGGTAGGATCGAGCCCCACATCGGACGTCCTGCTCGGGGGGAGCCTGCTTCTCCCACTCCCTCTCCCTCTGCTTGTGGCTTCCCCTGCTTGCGCTCTCTCTCTCTCTCGCTCGCTCTTTCTGTCAAATAAATAAATAAAATCTTTCCAAATAAATAAATGGCTCCAAATTGAGTTTGTCTGTTGGGTCTAATATTCTAATAGCCCCTTCCAATGCCCCTCCTTTCTTAAAATGTTGTTTTACAGGCTAGCCCCTCTTTTGCTAGATGGCGCCGCCGTAACAAGCAGGACCCCCCCTTGTCTCGGTGACTCACAACGGCAAAGGTCAGCTGTGGCAGCTACCGTGGCACTGCTCCCTGAGTCTTCTCAGACGGAGACAGCCGTCCCCATGAAGAGCATCCTTGATGTGCTCACAGCAGCGGGAAAAGAGCAAGAGGGCCGTTAGGAAGTCATGGTGCCGCATAAAGCATTTCCCCGGTGGTGGTGCACGGGCCATCTGCGCCCATGCCAGTGGTCAAAGCAAGTCGCGTGACCAGGTCCAGTGTCGACGGACATGGGATGCCTCTTCCTCCCACAAGAAGAGCGGCCCTCGTATGGTAATGGACAGGATGGGTGACTCCCTTACAGAAAAGGGAGAATGAGTGGCTGGGAATGGAGACATCACTTCACCACGTTCCTCCAGGTGACTCTCTGAATCTCCTTTGGGCAAAAATACACCGAAAATGCCTTTGAGGCTTTCCATGTACACGTTACTCAATATATACACGAATCTGGAAATACTACGCCTCTTACAGTCCTGGACCTCCCAGGCAGAAGCATGCACGACAAACAGGGTGTCGTAACGTCATAAATATCCCGCCTCCCTCTCGGTCCCATGGCGTCCACCATGAAGACAAGCGTGGTTCCCGTTTGGATGGAAGAGTAAGTACAAAGATAGTGTATCGTAGAACTAAGTATCAAGTAATTATCGCTCTTCTGATGACGGGACTCCTTTCCGAGCTGGGGACCGAGAGGAGAGATCAGAAATGGGAAAGACCGTCGGCTAAAAACCCCAGGAAAGATCTGAAAGTACAGTGAGGAGACGGGAACTACTGGAGTGTGTCATTGCTGCCGGGATTACCAGCAAAGTGTTGATTTCGAAGTCTTAGAAGAGGCTGAGTCGTGCCTGGGGGTGGGGACCCCGACACCCATCCTGGGACAAGCAGGTTCCTCCAAAAGGGAAACTCCGCTCGCACGAAAGGGAATGCCAGTTTTTAAAGGGTCCCACCTCGCGGCGACCCTAGACATGCAAGTGAAAACCATAGTGAAGAATCACGAATATGGGGTAGATGAGCTCAGAACTCTTCGCTTCGTCATATCCGGTGCCAGCGCGGCCGTGGCGAGATGGGAATCTGGCAAACGTCGCTGGAACGGCGTCCGATGAGAAGAGCTCGACAGGGCGCCTTCGAAGAGCATCTTGACCACGTACATCAAGGACCTCAAAAATGCTCGGACCCCTTGACCCGAGACGATCCCACGTCTGGGAACCCGACCTGAGGATCTTATTCAAAAGAAGATTAAAAAGCCATTTTTAAACGTGTGCTACAGTTTTGCTTGTAAAATCTGAAAAAAAAAGAAATACCGTCTTGGGGACAGAGAAGGGTCCGGTTTCCCGAGGAAAGAACAGACTCCCATCCCGGCTGTGCGTCCTCCCGTCGTGCCTGCATGTCTCACCCACCCTCTCCCAGCCCCTACTTCTCGGCTGTGCTTTGTAATAAACCTCCCAGGTGGTGGGCAGGACTGAGTGACACAAAAGACACAGCTGTTTTGTAACGGAACATAAAGGGTATTTTTGTTGTCCGGTCGTCAGAGCAAAGACTCGGGGAGAGCCCGTGCGAGCAGCGGTAGGAAAATGTCAGATATGTTTATGATGTCTCCCCCCCAGCCCAGGGGAAGCACGCAGCCCTCCAGACCGCGAGTGCGGAGAGGGTGGAACAATCTGGAAGAACGCGCCGGATGTGGTCCAGCAGGAAACAGTAGGATGTTACAACAATGTGAAAACTGTGCACACGGGGCGCCTGGCTGGCTCCGTGGGTTAAAGCCTCTGCCTTCGGCTCAGGTCATGGTCCCAGGGTCCTGGGATCGAGCCCCGCATCGGGCTCTCTGCTCAGCGGGGAGTCTGCTTCTCTCTCTGCCTCTGCCCCCTGCTCAGTCTCTCATTGTCTCTCTAATATAAATAAATGGGAATTTTGAAAGAGGGAAGGAAGGAAGGAAGCATGTGCACATGAATGAGAACAGGGAAGAAATCGGGAAGCGGGGCAGGAAGTGAGAACGGTTTCTGCGTTCAGGTGACTGGTTGCAGGCAGTTTTCCGTCTTTTTCTCTTTATCTCACTATTGCCATGATCGGTTTGTGCCGTAAATAAAAGTGCGGGTTGGGGGAGAAGAAACGCCTCCTCCCGTCTTCTGAGAGAGCCACGTGCTTCGTGACCTCTCCTGTGGACGGCATGGACGGTGGAAACTTGCCCCAGCGATCCCACACTCCATCCCCGGGGGGACCCTCACCGGATCCTCGTGTATCCCGTTTCATTGGATCTGAAAACTTTTACTGAGCAACTACTTTGTACCAATTACAGCAACTAAAAAAGAAAGGGGCTAACGGAGCACGTGCCTCGGTGGGGGTCAAATCCTGGTCCTCAGAAGCAGAGAAGATCCATAGGGTAAAGGTGTCAGAGCCCAGGACAGGGCTCGGCACGTAGTAGGAGCTCAATAAATACACGTGGCCTTGAACTGAACTGAACTGTGTTGAATGGCGGAACCGTATTTCCAATCAACCTCTTCTACTCCAGCCCAGAATCGAGGAAGGGCGCCGGCCACCCTGGGGAGCCCCGTGTCTGACCCCCAGTCACGCCCTCCACCACGGCCTCACCCAAACCTCGGGTCCCAGGCAGTGTGCTAGAAAGAGGCCCTGCCTGCGCCCTACAGACCTCCAGGTCTTTGGTCCTTGATAGATGAAAACCCCAGACCTGGGGAACACCGACAGAGAACACGTCCCGATCTGTACAGTCATTCGTAAAACACACACACAAAGAAACCAGAAACGATCACACTCCGGTTCAGATTTAACGACCCACGTTTCTTGAAAAGAACGAAACTACCAGGGAAGAAGATAAAATTCCAGGAGAAAACGGTGCATGTGTCTGCCTTGTCCCCTTTGTCAACTCATTCTCTGTAGGAGCTGGAGATGCGTCGCCCCCCCACATACACACTCATCTGAAGGGCCCACCGCAACCCGTGACTGCTTATTCCTTTTAACGGTTTCCAGGGTGCTTTGGAAAGCCATGGAACAGTCCACGTGGCCAACCACAGGCCATCTTGCAGCCTCTGTGGCGAAGCCGTCTCCTGACCACACCGTAAGGGCATGCTGGCCTGGCGATGGTTACCTGTCTTTAAAAAACAGAATTCCTCTCAGGCAAGCAGGTCTGCAATACGTTCTTCTCTCTCACTTTTATGCTAAAATCACATTTTATGATTAAGGAATTCCAAACAGGGGGCGTCCGGGTGGCTCAGTCGGTTAAGCGTCTACCTTCGGCTCAGGTCATGATCCCGGGGTCCTGGGATAGAGCCCCGCTTCGGGCTCCCTGCTCAGTGGCGAGCCTGCTTCTCCCTCTGTTCCTCTGGTCCAGGAGAGGCTACCCCCGTGTAATGCGAAGCAAAGAGCGCCCCCTGGAGTTGTGCCACGGGAAAGTTCATAAGAGAATGGAGATGATCGGATTTAACGTTTGGTCTGATCACCTCCGCCCGACAAACAGCGGAAGCTGACACTGTCAGGGGAGACCAGGAATGAGACTCTCATCCCCCTACCCCCTCGCCCGCCCCGCCACCGTCTCGGGCAGGTTGCTACCCCCTCACCCGACAATCCCTTGCAGCCCCGACATCGTGATCCTGACGGTCGTTCTGAGAGCGTGTGCCGCTAACACTGTCCACCCTTGTCTCGGGGAAGATCCCCTCGTGAGCGCGTATGGAGAGACATGTTGGTTTCTTGCGGGAGGTGATAATTTATGGGGAAATCAGAGACCCCTGGGGATGCAGAGACCCCTGGCTGCCCCATTTTTCTCATTTCCTCTGGACTTATCTGCCCTGAGGACAACAGAATGAAACGGGGAAGCCTTCGTTTTCAATCCCCGCTTAAAGTCGGCCTTAGGGTTAGGGTCAAGGTGAGGGTCTGGCTTAGGGTCATGTTCAGGCTCGCCTTTTCCTCGACCGATCTATCTCCCCCACCAGCTTCGAGGATCACCCCGTTCGTTCTCTCTTCAGGCTTCAAACACTGATGTTCCAGAGCCTCTGTCCCTCCTCGTCGCGTCCTTCGAGATCCTGCAGGACGCGATGGGGAAATCCACTACCCTTCACGCCACGTCCCCTCCTTCCAAATTCCAGCAAACCGTCCCAGCATGCTGACCCTGCTCCTCGGATTTCTTTATTTACAGTTAAACACCAGGATCTTGAGTTGACCGTCCAGCCATTTCCGACCAGCGCACACTCCGGGTAACTGGGAACATCGCATCCCCGTAGAAAGTGGACCTGTGTGTGTTTACCCCAGGATCAACCGTTGATCCGGTTCCTGTCGCTATCAGTTGGTTTTTCCTGTCGCAGAACTTAATTGAAATGAAATAGCTGGCACCTGGGTAGCTCGGTCCTTAAGCCTCTGCCTTCGGCTCAGGTCATGGTCTCAGGGTCCTGGGATCGAGTCCCGCATCGGGCTCTCTGCTCAGCAGGGGAGCCTGCTTCCCCCTCTCCCTCCGCCTCTCCCCCTGTTTGTGCTCTCTCTCTCTATCTCAAATAAATAAAATCTTTTAAAAAACAAAAAAGAAGTGTCTTATCACCTTCCACGTGTGGGCTGACCTCTGGAGGCCAGACGGTGGACACCACCCCTCCCCACCGCAAGGTTCGGGTGAAGGAGGTGCCCATCGTGACCATGAGCAGAGCTGCTGGGACAGAGAAGTCAGTGCTCGCCGAGCGTGCCACCTGCGTCCCCGTGTTTCCCAGCCTCGCTTACAAGTAGGCTGGAACGGAGTAAAAGGTTTTGGCCAATGGATTATGAGCAAAAGCGACACGTACCTCTTCCAGGCCAGGGCGGCTAAAGCCAGCAAGCCTCGTGCACCCCTCCCTTCTCCAGGACGCCTCCCTCCGCCTGCCCTCGCCTCCCCCGGAAGTGACGATAGGAGCAGTGGCACCTGTCACTCTCACTGGAGACGCAAAGGGAGCTCGAAGGAAGCGTTTGTGGCCAAAGCTCTTCTGTAGCGACAACCAGCAACAGTTACCCTGACCCACCCAACTAACTATGTATCAAGTATCTTCCAAACATCTCCCAGCAGCCTGCACCAGCCCCAGCAGGAACCCTCGTCAAGGACCAGTGTGTCCTGCAAGCGTTGAACAGCTCCAAAGAATTCCCTCTGGAAGCACAACATCAGCAATGTCTGAAACACCTCCCTGCCTAGGGACCCCCCACACACACACACCCCCGCCCAGATGTCAGCTGTCGCCCGAAGCCGGGCGGCTGGCCACCGGTTCCATCGCTGAGACTGCACCTCATAAACATTTTATGGACCTGTTCAATGGCCAAGCGATCCACGCAATTAACTCCCATCATGGTTTTATTGTGGAAAGATGTTGCAAGCTCCAGCGTGAGAGCAGGACCCTGCGTCGGCTCGGGAAACGCGGCCGCCAGCGCCCAGTGGGGTCCGTCTTCAGAGCAGGTGGAGAGCTCAGCTCGGCGGCTCGCGGCCAATGGGGCTGCTGCCGGTCTTGTCCAGGGTTCAGCTGGACCTGAGCCCGACGCTTCATCCTTCCAGCAAAGGTCCTGGAAAATGCTGGACTGGAACCAGCCCCCCTCCCGTCTCCCACGTAGCGTGAGGTGATGCTGAATTCACCCCCGGAGGGATGCATGGGTCATAAAAAATCTGGGATGTTCGTTCAGCCTTGTTGGCCGAATCCTGTGCCCACGACAGACCCACTTCCTAGACTGCGTGACATCTGTGGGGTAGCACCCATTAACGAATGACAGAAAAAGAGAGAGAGAGAAATAGGATTTGGACCACTGGCCGGCGGGTACCCCCTCCCCAGTCCAAAGCAACCGACAGGAGCGGTGTTGCCCCAGCAACAATCTCTGATTGGTCACCAGCTGATGTGAGTCCTGACTGGTGTGTCCTCAGTCCCCCCGCCCCCACCAGACAGAAACATGTAGAAGAAGCTCAGAGACTCCACTCGGGACGCCGCCCCCACCCCCTACTCCAAGGCTGGCGCAGACCTTGAAAAGCTCTAAGCATTGAACGTGGTGATACCCCGCTGTCTCCCCAGCCCAGCTCTGCACAGGTCCCAGCAAAATGGTATTTCTCCGAAGGACACTCAGTTTTATTAACGCTCGAATTCTAAGGGTCTCTTTCTCGATCGGATTGCAGAATTCGGGATGAGCTTCTCAGAAGGGAGCTCTTCTCTGGCACTGTGTGCGTGTGTGCTTTTGCGTGAGCGCAGAAACGTGCGACTGGGTGGGCAGGAGACAGCGTGTGTGGGAGTGTGCTCCCCCAGACTTTCTCCCTCTGCGGACGGCCCCCAGACGGGCTCTGCCTGCTCCGGGAAACCATTTGGTTTGGGGGAGGTGGCCAGAGAGTCAGGAGGACCTACAGAGCGGAAGCATGCCTGGCAGAGGGGGTGGAGGGGAGGGCGGGGAGGCAGGATGCCGGCGGGGCTGGACGTGAGGATGGAGGTCCTGAGGTCTGTCCAGCGAGGGTGCGTCCCTGGACGCCCACCCCCCACATCAGGTAAGTGGGGAGGAGGCACTCAAACCGAGCCTGCCTCACCATGAAGACGGTTTTGTTTTTGCGAGGCACCCTCCAGGGGCTAAGAAACCTGGTCTTCGTGGTGGCAGGATGGAGCAGAGGCTGGGGACAAGGAAGCCGCGCCGCCAAGCAGTGAGAAAGCAGGGAAGCTCATGAGAAAGGCCCTTCGGGGTCTTTCTGGCCAAGGAGCATCTTGGACCAAGGCATGCCGGGAGTCAAGCCGGAGACCCCTGTCTCTGGGAAGGGAGAGGGGGCAACCGGACCACCATCTCTTTTCTTTTTTAAGATTTTATTTATTTATTTGATGAGAGAGACACAGCGAGAGAGGGAACACAAGCAGGGGGAGTGGGAGAGGGAGAAGCAGGCTTCCCGCTGAGCAGGGAGCCTGATGCAGGGCTCGATCCCAGGACCCTGGGATCATGACTGGAGCTGAAAGCAGACGCTTAACCCAATGAGCCACCCATGTGCCCCAAGGACCACCATCTCTTGTTGGAAATACTGCAAGTTCCAGCAAAACAGACTCCTCTCCCTCCCCAGTGTCAGCCGCGCACAGCCCGGCCCCTCCCCGTCTTGAGTCTGACCATCTGCAAGGTGACAGTGATGTTCCAAGCGTCCTCACGACGGGGACCCATAGCCATAAAGTAACGTATTTCTGAAAGTCGGCGAAGTCCTTGGAGCCTCGCGGGTGCTCTGAAGATACAGATCTTTGAATGGCCGGGCCGGCCGCCGGATGGTCCCTCCTGCAGCTCAGCCGCAGCACACGTGGCCGCCTCGGTCATTCAGTCTGCAGGCGTCCTGCCTAATCACCGCTTGTGCCAACGTGGGGCCCTGACCTTCTGCTCTTTGCATGTGTCCCATTTCCCAGACCTGGGGATTCAGATCCTTCTCTCCCTCCAGAAAGGTCTGAAGACCCAGATCCGCCCTGACCTCCTCTGCCCCACGGAGAGAGGGACCATCATTCCCTGCTTTTCTGTCCTGCAGAACAACATTGGCTCAGGCATGCTGTGGGGGGGACAGTCCGCCCACCAGCGACACGCCACCTCTTGCAAGCGGAGAAGGATCTCGTTGGGAGGACCAGCAAAGGAAGGACCCTGTGTTATCCCGGCCAGAGGCGGGCCTCACGACGTGGCTTCACCTGGGGTGGGAAGCCACTGGTGCGTCTGACCCGATCACCATCGAATGCGGGCGAGGTGAGCTCGCACATCAGAGGTTTGCAGAGCAGGGCCATGCGGGAGAAGAACATCAATTATCTGTATTTCCCCATTAACCACCTGTGAGCAAGGCCTGCCCTGCGTCTGGGTGCCGCTTGCCCAGATAGAAAACGAAAGCATTGGGCTAAATCATGGGTTCTCAGCGGTCACCAGTCCCGGCTTTGAGAACCGCTGGCCTCTGTCCCCTCCGGGTGCCCTTCCATGAGGGACCGCCCAGCCCTCTCCTGGCCCCACTTCCCAAACCCACGGGAAATTGGCTGTGATGAAGATGGTTTCGACCAGCACTCGGGGGCTAGGAGGCTTCCCGTCGCCAGGCCTCCCTGGTGCTCCCCGCCAGGCGGCTGTGTGCAGCAACGCCATTTCCTAGCTCTGTGCCACGGCCAAGTTCTTGATCTTCGTAAATGTCTGTTTCCTGCTCTATGATATGAGGCTCAAGGGAGGACAAAAGGCACGAAACACAGAGAGCCCTTCGTGCCTGGTGCTTGCCAGGTTATCCTAAGTGTTAGCAGTTTGGCGCAGGTGCCCCGCCCTTAATCCACACCTCGGGGAAGCCGCCAGAAGAGAGTGTCCCCACCTTCTCTGCCTGTTATGGAGGGCAGCCTTCACTGGGGGAGTGAGGGTCAAAATGGGGTGTGTGAATCCTGGTACCCACAGGATAAAGGGGGCACCTCTTCCCGGATCCTCCTCGCGGTGGTAAGCCATTTCAAAGTGCTTCTCAAATTTTAATGTGTGGGGACAGCTGGTAGACCAAGAGGTTAGGCTACAGGAGCTCTCCCAGGAGACCATTCATCCCAGGGGGAAAGAAGCCAGCTTGACCCAGGTGCTAGACCTGCTATCTTTTTTTATTAGGGTAGGGCGCATGGTTCTGCATTTCTCATAAGCCCTCAGCTATGCCCAGGGTCCCGAGCCATAGACCACACTTTCGGTACAGAGTTCAAATAAAATTAAATAAAGATTTTTTTTAAGATTTTATTTATTTTACTTGGCAGAGATCACAAGTAGGCAGAGAGGCAGGCAGAGAGAGAGGGGGAAGCAGGCTCCCTGCTGAGCAAAGAGTCTGATGTGGGGCTCAATCCTGAGACCCTGGGCTCGACCCCAAGACCTCAGGATCACGACCTGAGCCAAAGGCAGAGGCTTTAACCCACTGAGCCACCCAGGCGCCCCTAAAGATTTATTTATTTATTTGAGAGAGAGAGAGCATGGCAGAGGGAGAGGGAGAGAGAAGCTCACGCAGACTGCATCCACACCCAGCACGGAGCCCAATACAGGGTCTGATCCCATGACCCTGAGATCATGACCCGAGCAGAAAGCAAGAGCTGGACGCTTAACTGACGACACCACCCAGGCGCCCTGAGAAATAAATCTTAAAAGAAGAAAGAAGGAGGAGGAGGAAAAAAGGAGAAGGAATACAGGGCGCCTGGGGGGCTCCGTGGGTTAAGCCGCTGCCTTCAGCTCAGGTCATGATCTCAGGGTCCTGGGATGGAGCCCCGCATCGGGCTCCCTGCTCAGTAGAGAGTCTGCTTCTCCCTCTCCCTCTGCTACTCCCTCTGCTCATGCACTCTCTCGCGCTCTCACTCGCTCAAATAAAATCAAAAAAAAAAAGGCACTCGCCATCATGAGGTCTACGTCACCGCCGCCGTGACCACCACCGGCTAGAGAACCCATGTCAGAAGCCTTCTATGGGGCTTGGGGTTCATGGCAGCTGGCCAAAGTGGTTCATCCTGCGTCCTCTGTACACCCCGCCCTTGTTCCTTGGCTCACCTCCCTTGGCTCCCCATCCTAGGCTCCCTCTCCCCCATAGGGTCAGCTCCCCCAGGGACCTCCCCAGACCACCCAACCCCCTCTGATCTGCCCAGTCTTGTCTTCCCAACCCTACCGCCTTGAAAGGGATGGCCACGTGGGTCCACCCCAGATGGCTGCCATGCTGCGCCCCAGATGGCTGCCATGCTGCGCCAAGCCTGGTGTTGCCACGGAGAAAGCTGAGCAGGGGCAGACTTGGGTCCTGCCCCTGTGGACTCCTTCCCTGTAGACCCCAAAGCCTGACAGGAGGGCCACAGAGGAATGAACGACCACAGTGTAGTCAGGAAACTGAGAGCAGGAAAATACATGCCCAGCACAGAACCAGTTAGTGGCTCAGGATGGGCTTCAGAGAAGAAGGTTTTGAAGCATTTATAGGAGTTCGTCACAGGGCATCCTGGCTGGCCAGAAACTCCTATTTCATCGTTCTGCAGCCAGTGGTTCCCAGAGTTCCTACGCTTGTACCTGCACCTCTCCCATCTCTGTGTCTGTCTTCATGGGGCCTCCTGTTCTCCCCGTGACTGTCCCCTCTGGGTGTCCCTCTGTGCATGTCTAGGGACACTTGCCATTGAATTTAAGACCTGCGCAGATCATCCAGGATGACCTCATCTCAAGATCCCTAACTTAACTACGTCTGAAAAGACCCTGTCGCCAAATAAATTCCCATTCACAGGTTCTGGGGGTTAGGATGTGGACATGCATGTTGGGGGACCACCAGGAAACCCACTACAGTGTCATCAGGAAATTCTATTGATTTATTTGACAGACAGAGATCACAAGCAGGCAGAGAGGCAGGCAGAGAGAGAGAGGAGGAAGCAGGCTCCCCGCTGAGCAGAGAGCCCGATGCGGGGCTCGATCCCAGAACACTAGGATCATGACCTGAGCTGAAGGCAGAGGCTTAACCCACGGAGCCACCCAGGCGCCCCTCTTGAGCAAGTCTCTTAACCTCTCTGAGCCCCAGTTGCCTCTTCTCCACAGCAGGGGGTTATAACCTCTACCACCCCGGGGCTGGCGTCAGGAGGAAGGGCAGTCACATCCGCTCAGAACATACTGCGGTACCCTGCACACAGAGACCCATGACAGGTGCACACCCTCTTCCCCCCTTCTCTCTCAGCTCCTGCAGAAACAATCTGTCTCTCCACATTGTCCTGGAGTCACTACCCTGGATGGCAAGGGGTGGTGAGTTCTTCCGTGTGTCCCCTTCCTGGGGAATGCTGGAGGACAGCGGGACTCCGGGCTCCCACTGGACCTGTGTGCTCTGCAGGGCGGTGGGGGGGACCTCAATGCCACTCTGCACAGAAGGCCTCGTGTGGACAGTGCACGGTCTGGACCAGAGCATTCCAGAGCATTCTCCGTGCCCCACACGCTAGGTGGCAAACACGGGTCAGGCCGTCTAGCTCTCCTCCCACTTTGTCCTCCGTCCCCACCGGAAAGCCCCCCCTGGGGGCCTTTGCAGAGAAGCCCTCCCTGTGACCAGCATGGCCAAGCCACTTCTAGAACCGCAGAGGAAGCAACCAGGCTTCCCATGCAGGGCATGGGGGTGGATTCTGAGGCTTTTGTTCTTGTTGTTGGAGCTTACTTAATAGTAGCTGGGAATTTTGCCTTAGTGAAATGCAGTTTTATCTTTTTAAAAAATTAAGATCCTTGTGATTTTCAAGAATATTTCAGAACATTCCAAAGTGGGACACAGACCCGTATGGTGTCTGAGCAGCACTACCCCACCAGAGAAGGACGTCCTGTTCGGAGCGAGGAGGTAGGGCAGAACCTTGACCTCCCTCATGGGCCTGTGGTCTACAGACTCACATGACTGCTTGGGATTGGTAGGGACAGAGGGCAGAGCTGGGCCAGGTCAAACCAGCTACTCTAAACCATGTGATTTTTGCTTCCGGTAGCAGAAGGTCCAACTCAGAAACACCTCAAGAGTCAGGGGTCATTATTCCCGTTAACGAGAAGTTCAGAGTAGGGGGTTTCTTGAGTTATTTCCATGGCTTAGTGATATTACCCAAGACCCAGGAGTTTTCTGTCTTTTCCCTCTGCCATACGTCTGTCCTCATGGTCCCCTGATGGCTGCCACTGCTCCAGACTTCATACACAGGAGCAACCATGTCCACTGAAAAGAAGGGAAGGTCTTATTTCCTGCACATCTCTCTTTTTTTTTCCCTCCCCATCATTCTGCTTCCTCCTCAATCCCTCTTGGCAATAATCACCATTCTGTCTTCATGATAATGTTTTCCTTGCTTTTCTTCATAATTTCACTGACTATGTCATCTATGCAAGCATTCTTGATCGGTATTTGGTTCTGCCTGCTTTCAGCTTTATATGCTCGGAATCCTGTTGTGCATATTCTTTGTGTCACCGTTGTTTTCAGACTGTGGGAAGAATGTACTAGAATGCATCTGCCCACTCTCCTGCCGGTGGATGCTTGGGTCATTCTGGGGCTACTATGAACAATGCTGCCGTGAGCGTCCTTCTGACACAGGCATGCAGCTGGAGCCCAGCTCCTGGGTCGTAGGGTCCCATAGGTCCCGTAGGGTCCCGAGGGCCACAGGTAAGCTCTAGTACTGATTTCCTGCTGTCCATACAACATCCGTTCCCTCCAGCACAGGGGAAGACTCGTCCCTCTGCATCTCTGCCATCCCAATACTGATCTTTCCAAACATGTGAACCAGATCTGTCATTCTCTTGCTTCAGGTCCATTTTACTTAGAATAAGATCCAAACCCTGGGCCTCGGGGGCCCCAGCTCTCCCATTGTTCCCACCTGTCACCACTGGAGAGCAGCCTCCCGGCTGGGCCTTGGGGGCCTCGAGGGCCCCAGCTCTCCCATTGTTCCCACCTGTCACCACTGGAGAGCAGCCTCCCGGCTACCATGCCCTGGCCACATGGGCTCACGACGCTCAAACCAGCACCTGGGTAGAAATGGGAACCGAGGCGACTGGAGAAGGGGGCTGGGCCAGGCTCAGGAGCTATGCCAGGACCCCACGGGGACTTCTACCATACAAGACACCCCGTGGACCCTGCATTCTTCCCCTCAGGGGATCAGCAGCTCCTCAGCCTAGTGGGGCTTCTGTGATCTTCCCTCCATGGAACATCCCCACCACCTAAGTCAACCATGTCACCAGGAGCAGAGACCAGTTCGAACCCCAACACTGGAAGAAAACCTGCTGCTCGGAGAAGAAAAGAACAACAGGGATTAAGAGAGCGTATGGACAGAGCCAGAGAGAGACCAGGAGAAGGAACCGGGGAGGACGTTGTGAAAGTGAAACCGAAGCGTCAAAAACTCAGACAACCGTCCTTCCAGAACATGTCAGAATCGATTGCTCAAATCCCAGATTTCCAGGAAACGACATATGTCAACCCTCTGTGAGGTCTGCGTTGCCTGGGGGGGAAGGGGAAGAGCTCTCCGTTTGGTTCTGTTTGGTTTTGTTTTTTTCTTACCCGAGCTGAAGTGACAAGTATTAAGTTGAGTTACTGAATGACACTTTAGGGATGCCTGGGTGGCTCAGTGGGTTAAAGCCTCTGACTTCAGCTCAGGTCATGATCCCAGAGTCCTGAGATCGAGCCCCGCATCGGGCTCTCTGCTCGGCAGGGAGCCTGCTTCCCCTTTCTCTCTGCCTGCCTCTCTGCCTACTTGTGATCTCTCTCTGTGTCAAATAAATAAATAAAATCTTTTTTAAAAAAAATATTTAAACGAGGGTTTATCTTCACGAGAATCCTGACGAAGATCAGACTCCTCTCCCCAGGTACTTTGTCTGACTAAAAGTGGGAGCTCTCCTCAAAGTCAACTGAAATGACTGAAAACCTGGGAGGAAGTTGGCCAAACACCCAGTCCAGGGCTGGAAGAGCCAGCAGGGAGAGCAAACAGGCTTTGCCCCATCCCCTGATCGTGCAGAAGCAGGAGCAGAATGAGTTAGGACAGGGCTTAGGCTGGTCCAGAAGGTATGGCCAATTGCATCTCCCAAAGATGGCCACAGCAGTGTCTCCCATCCCCTATGCCCTCACTCAAAGGGGCAAGTCCATTCCACCAGCAGGAGGTGGGGTCCGGGTCCCCTCCCTTGAACCTCGGCAGGCTCAAGACTGCATCTACCAAGAGAGTATGGTGGAAGTTATGGGGTCCCTCAGGCCTCGTCAGAGAGAGTCCTGCCTCTGCCCCCTCACTTTCTTGGATTGTCCACCCTGGAGGAAGCCAGCTACTAGGGCAGAAGTCAACCTCCCAGAAACTACCACCCCGGGGACCCCACAGCCAGTCGGCATCAACCGCCAGCCAAGGGAGTCCGCCATCTTGGATAGCCGGCCCGGTTGTGCCTTCGGATGACTAGGTTCACAGCCCACAGC
>NC_081567.1:10445475-10460361 GCF_022355385.1 Mustela nigripes | reverse complement strand
GACCTCAGCCAAGTGAGCAACCCCAAGGGAGAAGTGGCCTGCCGAGCCCTTTCCCAATCCCTGTCCTACAAAATAGCAAAATAAAAGAGGCACTTGAAGCCGTTTCGTGGCGGTGGGGGGGTAATTTGTGATGCAACAGGAATAACCCAAACCAGAAGGCGAGGGAGGGAATGTGGAATTGCAGTGAGGAGACAAGGGAGGGAACGTTGGCCACGGCAGCTCAGAGGATGGGGAAGAGCAAAAGGAAGACGAGACAAAGCTTGGCTGAGTCCCGCGTTCCTTTTCTGATTGGTTTTGCTCGTTTGCTCCCAGCCCTGGCAGCAAGAGGAGGGTCTGCTCTTTTCTCCTGGGTCACCAGGCTCTCCTGGAGTCTTTCTTTGACTTCATCACACTTTGATATACAATTGTTGGGGGGATGGAGGCGGGGGACGTGTTGGATCCCAAGTTCCTTTCTATCCCTTCCTTTCTCAACAGACCCTTCCAGAACGCACACACCATTGTGCTCGCGAGTCAAAGACAACCTTCCCTCCCCTGACCCTGCTGGCCGCTGGAGGCTGCCGGGATCCTGGGGGGGGGGGGGCAGCAGCCCGGCCATCTTCCTTCTTTCCCTGCATCTGTAACCACGTGACTACGGACAGCAAGCCAACTCCAACACAGGTATGTCTACTCCGTAGGAAACAAAAGCTGAAAACAAACCAAGAACAAGAAAAGCAGGATTTAGGAATTCGGCAAAGGGTGGGGTTGAGGTGTTTGGAAGAGTAAAGCGGGCATTTTGGCAATATTGCTTCCCCTTGGGGGATCTTACTGGATGCTCTTGCCGTGTAAACTGTCACTTTGAAAGGAAATTTCTCGCTCGATAATGACTGGAGCCCGGCCACTTGACAGAGAATCGGCAGAACGTAAAGGAGCTTCTTTGGAAACGACATTCTGTATTGTAATTTTCCTTCTGTTTTATTTTTAAATTTCCTTTTTATGACACGTCTTTCAAATATGCCAGCCAAGAAAAAGAGCGGGTGGGGAGAACTTGGCGGTGCTAGGTGGGCAGCGTGGCGACCGTGATTCGAGCTAGATGATGGGTCCATGGGGGTTCATTGAACTACTTGCTCTGCTTTCCGCAGATGGCTTCAGATTTTTCCGTTATGAAAAGTTCATTGTTTTTCCTTTTGTCTCACCGGAAATGAAAAAAAAGATATTCCGTTTTAAATGTCAAAAAGCGCAAGGCATCTCATGAGCATAAAAGCGCATGTGCACGCAAGGATTTCGTTGTTCGTCTCTCTCCAAACATACACTTCAGACCCACCCCACCCCCGGTTTGAGTCCCTTAATAAATCTACATCCAGCCTAATGTCTCCGACTCGAGCACAATTCTGTCCAATGCTCGCTGGAGGGCCATACGGTTTGATCTAAATGCAATGTCATTCAGCAGCCATGATGTCGTCGACACAACCCTGGGGACACCTCACATTGCTCAGCATTTAGTTGTTGATCCCCATCTTTCATTTTTATCTCAGTTTTGTTGCTTAAAAAATGGGCCCCCACATCCACGGAGTTGCTAAATTCAGCCGCCGGCAGATGGATCTTAGGGGCTCTAATGCCCAGAGATGATCAAGGTGTTTGCTGGCGTGTCCATTCCACCAGCAGGAGGTGGGGTCCGGGTCCCCTCCCTTGAACCACGGCAGGCTCAAGACTGCATCTACCAAGAGAGTATGGTGGAAGTTATGGGGTCCCTCAGGCCTCGTCAGAGAGAGTCCTGCCTCTGCCCCCTCACTTTCTTGGATTGTCCACCCTGGAGGAAGCCAGCTACTAGGGCAGAAGTCAACCTCCCAGAAAACACCACCCCAGGGACCCCACAGCCAGTCGGCATCAACCGCCAGCCAAGGGAGTCCGCCATCTTGGAAAGCCGGCCCGGTTGTGCCTTCGGATGACTAGGTTCACAGCCCACAGTGACCTCAGCCAAGTGAGCAACCCCAAGGGAGAAGTGGCCTGCCGAGCCCTTTCCCAATCCCTGTCCTACAAAATAGCAAAATAAAAGAGGCACTTGAAGCCGTTTCGTGGCGGTGGGGGGGTAATTTGTGATGCAACAGGAATAACCCAAACCAGAAGGCGAGGGAGGGAATGTGGAATTGCAGTGAGGAGACAAGGGAGGGAACGTTGGCCACGGCAGCTCAGAGGATGGGGAAGAGCAAAAGGAAGACGAGACAAAGCTTGGCTGAGTCCCGCATTCCTTTTCTGATTGGTTTTGCTCATTTGCTCCCAGCGCTGGCAGCAAGGGGTGACACAACGTGTCCAAGGAGATGGAAAAGCTCTCAAGAGCAGGAAGTCAGTGCTGGTGGAAAGAATTGGGGTCAAGGATGCTTTTTTTTTTTTTTTTTAATTCTGTATTTTGGTGCTGGCTATGAAACATGAAAGCCAAATGGAACTCATTCCAGTGACCCTGTTGAGGGGACGGCCCCTGCGTGGTCAGCCAAAGATGCTGAAGTGCATAAGCTTTGCAAGCTATAAAATTGAGTGGCTGGAGTTCAAGGCCACTTGCATTAGCGATGTGCATTCATGGCGGTAGGGTGAAGACTGTTACGGGCTGAGTTTATTTCCCCAAAATTTATATGTTGAAGCCCTAATCCCCAATAGCTCAGAAAGAAGTTATATTTGGAGATGGGGTCTTAAGGGGTAATTAAGTTAAAAGGAGGTCCTTCGTGTCCTAACTCAATATGACTCATGTCCTAATAAGGAGATGGGATTAAGACACCGTCCTGCGTCCCTGCGCAGAGACAAGAGCATGTGCGCACACAAGAAGACAGCTGTCTACACACCAAGGAGGGAACCCTTGGAAGAAACCAGTCCTGTCAACACCTTGATTTTGAACTTGGAGCCTCCAGAACTGAGAAAATGCATTTCTGGTGTTCGAGCCCCCCCTGCCTATGGCTTTGTTACAGCAGCCCAAGCAAAGCCTCTTGACGTAGAGAACTTAAATACGGATTGTATCCAATGCTTCCGCAGTACTGAAAATATTTTTTCTAATAATCTATAGTAACCACCGTGTAACTATATACCAACTCCAGTAACGACTCTAGTAACTAACCATGGGCATTAACTTCTTAAACCCTATTTGCATTCCCAGGGTAAACCTCACACGTTAATAGTGAATTCTTTTCTATTTATTTCTAAGTTCTATTCGCTGGTAGTTAGAAATTTTGCATCTTCGTGTATGCGTGAAATTCGTATGTGTTTTTCTTTTTGACACTTTATCAAGTTTTGCTATGTAAATTACTGCGACTTCATATAACTAACTAGGTCCTGGTTCATCATATTCTTCGCCTCGGAAGAACTTCAGTAATTGTAGTTATATGTTACTTAAATCCTAAAGCTTATTCACGAAGCAACACAAGGGGACAAAAAAGCTTAATAAGCAGGACCAGTCCATCAAGAGGCAAAATACTAGAACAAAACTTTCTTCTGTGGGCAGAATGAGGCAAGAATTTTGGAAATTAAAAAATAATAAAAGAATGAATTAATTAATTTTTTAAAAAAGATTTAGGAAATATTGGGAAATGCTGAAAATCAAGGAAAGGAGTCATTTTTCAGATCAAGCTTACAACAAAAAGGCCGGCAGGTGCAGCCTTCCTTGGCCCTTGATGGTGCTCCGGGCTTGTCCCACATGCCTTATCAGGGTCTGAGGGACCTTATTTATTTATTGAAACGCTCCTGTCTCCATGACAGCGAGGATCGTGCCTGTCTTATCCACTGTTGAAGGCCCAGCGCCTAAAAAGGCAGCAAGTTGGCTCCCAATAAATATTTGTTTAATGAACGAACCGGTTCGGGGGGTTAACTCTCTAAGGCAATGCTGCTCCCTTTGGTGGCCACTAGTCCCATGCAGTTGTCCACATTTAGACGGAGTGCAATTAGGTTTCTTTTTTTTTTTTTTTAAGATTTCATTTTTTTATTTGACAGACAGAGATCACAAGTAGGCAGAGAGGTAGGCAGAGAGAGAGAGAGAGGGAAGCAGGCTCCCAAGCAGGGAGCCTGATGTGGGGCTCAATCCTAGGACCCTGGGATCATGACCTGAGCCGAAGGCAGAGGCTTAACCCACTGAGCCACCCAGGCACCCCAAGTTTCATTTTTTTTTAAATTAAACTGACCATACAATTCACATGCCCAGGGGCCACGCGTGGGTGGGTGGCCTGCCTATTGGACTGACGGCCACAGACCCTTCCCCTCACTGCAGAGAGTTCTACTGGGCAGCACTACCGTCCAGGATCCAAATGTGTATGTGGAGGGGGCGGGGGGGGGGGCAGCTGCAGACTCTCTCAGAGTCGGGGCGGGGGCAGGGAGATGGGGGCACTGTTATCAACACTGGGAACGATGACCTCCCCCTCCCCCTGAGCACCTGCTGGATGCTGGGCCTGGCTTGGATGTGTTAGTAACGCTGTCCCTTCTGACGATCGTGCAGGACAAGTAACGTCAGCACTAATCACGACACGCTATTCGTGATACAGTAGAATAGGCAAGTGACCCCAGGAAAGGAAATTCCGGGTCGGGGGCCGGCAGGAGTTGGGGGGAGGGGCTTCAGGGGCCCAGCCAAGTTGGCCAGATCTCAGGGAGGATCAGCGGCCCTAGTGGGGAGCGAGAGCATGAGATGAGAAACCAAGGCAGGAGCTGCCCTCTGGGGCTGCGGTGCGTCACGTGGGAAGAGGAACCCATGTAAGTGGGTGCCCAGGGCTCTGCTAGCCACTGGGTCCAGGCCTGAGGCCTGAGGCCTGAGACTCAGGCCTGCCTCAATGCCAAGGAACAGAAGCCGCTGATCCCTGCACCGCCCAGGGCCAGAGCCCCGACCCCACAGAATGAGTATTCGGGACCCTGGCTGCACGCGGCTAAGGAACGCTGGAAAGAGCAGAATGGCCCAACCTCCAGGGCGCCCTCGAGACCCCAGGGCTGGCCATTCCCAGATCTGTTGCCCGGCTTCACGGTCGGTTTGCCCAGTCCTGGAGCAGAGGACCTCCCGGACACCAAGCAGCGGGGAGGGCACCTGGGTTACAGGGACCTCAGTGCCCCAAAGGGGGGGACCTCCATCTGACGCTGGAGCCCCCCTGCTCCGGACAGGAAGCCCCAGGAGCATTAGCAGTCTGTTGCCGGGCTTCCACGAGAGACAGAGCTCTGACTCCCGGCTCCGCTCCCCTCCAGCGTGGGTAGGGGGGTGGGGAAGGTGTGGGGGGGTCCCATGCCACCCTCAGAGGGCCCCCCAGGACTGACCCTCTCTTCTTCTCTGGGGCCCAGGGAAGCCAGGCGGGAGGCAGAGGCCCTTTATGCACCAGACAGGACCGTTGTCAAGGGACTGCAAATCTGCTTGAGGTGTCACAGGTCTGTTTTTAGAACAAGAATGTCACATCAGCAGGAACCAGTGGCCAAAGATGGCGGGGGGGGGGGGGGGGGGGGGGGAGACAGGAAGATCAGTGGCAAAGAAAGGGGATGAGCATCTGCCTTAGAGTTTCGGGGCTGCTGCCCCCCTATCTGGGGCACTTTGCACAGCCCAGAGGGCTATCCACCCCCCAGCTTTACGAAGGAGGCCCTGTGCATGGGTTAAATCGCCGTCTGCTCACTACAAAATGACAGGCAGGTGGCATTGTCCCTGCACTGTGGACAAGGGCTACGGCTTCCGGGGCTGGGCTGAGATGGTGCCCCAGGCTCCCGATTCCAGGGTCCAGGATACAGCATCTGCCAAGGGCTTTCTCCCGTCTCTGACCCTGTTGTGCCCTAGAGGGCCAGGGACAAGTGCCCCAGAGGTGACCCTTGACGGGTGACAGATGGGAGTTGGTACCAAAGCCCGTCAACAACCTCTCCTCGCAGGAGGGACAGGTCTGAGAGGCCCCCACGAGATTCAGCTCAGCGGCCACCGTGGCGACTCACTTGCTTATGTCCCTTTATTGGCTGTCTTCCTTGTCCCTGTCCGGCTCCCCCCACCTGGGCTTCCGAGACATCTCGTATTTGAATCTTTGTCTCAGGGCCAGTTGCCGACGTCACTCAAGCCAAGCAGAGAAAAAAAGGAGAAAGCTGGCCATTGGGGGCCACGTCACTGGATAGCCTGGACAGACGTGGTCTAGGGGAGGGGAACCTGGCTCACGAGGCTGGCCAGTGGAGTGTGTGGCCCAGCGGCAGAGTCTCCAGGGAGGGAAGCTGCCCAAATTAGTGTTGGCAGAGGATTCTATTCTGGGTAGCCCGTCCAGATGACAGCAGGACCTGGGGACAGGGAATCAGGGTCCAGCCCTGGGCAGCTGGGCCAAAGCTTGAGGACCTCAGGGTGCAGCCTCGGTGCGCATCCCAGCTGAGGCAGAGGCCCGGAAGCGTTGATACAGCACACCTTGTGGGTCAGAGGCAAGGCTAGCACTGGGGTAGAGACGGGATTCTTGGGCTTGGGGCCCACAGGACAGCTGACCCACGCAAGACCCCAACCCCAGGACAGCTGACCCACCCAAGACCCCAGCCCCAGGGGTCAGCATGAATGGTCTCAGGCAAAGGGCAGGTGAGTTCGGGGCAGAAAGGTCTCACCTGGACGAGGATAAGCAAGACTAGGGCTTGCACCCAGACCTCTGTGCCCTCCCCCTCCCCACCAGCAGCCCACTGCTGTGCAATCCATCACCTCTGGCTTGGGCCCTAAATACGTCTCCCTTCGTCCTCTCTCCCTCCTGTCCCGCCATCTCCACTGCCAGCTCTTCGGTCCCAGCCGCTGCCACCACTCTCTCTCCCAGGCTGGAGCAGGCTCTGAGCTGGTCTCCTCTCTCCAGACCTTGCCCTTCTCCTGTCCTCTGCTGCACAGAGCGGCCAGAAGCGACGGCCAATGGATCGAGTCTTTTCTTGACCTGAAGCCTTTGGTGGCCTCCAACTTCCAAGGCTCCCTTGCTCCTTGGGTGCTTCACCTTCTTGCCCTGGGACCCTTAGAGGCCCTGAACCAGTCCCCACTGGACCCCCACATTCCCTTGTCCCTGAATGACATCCTGCTGCCTTTCAGATCTCCAAACAGACATCGCTTTCTGAGAAGAAACTTCCATGAAGCTCCATTCAAAGAACCATCCTGTTACCGAAGGCATCCTGACCGCCATGAGGGCACAGAGAGCCAAAGGGAGCATCGCACAAGGAACAGTTAAGAGAACTGGAGGACGGATGGAGGGGCTTCCGCATTGACCTAAGAGACGTTCCAGAGGAAGAACAGGAGGAAACAACAGTGGAGAGGCGATAGGTAATGGGACAACTGCTGAGAATTTTTGAGAGCTAAAGACAGACTGTGATTTGAGGTCGCAAGTCAAAAATGCACTCCAAGAAGAGACAACATAAATTAAGATAAATCTGTATGTGGCTCTATGATAATTAAACCACAGAATATGGGGGCACCTGGGTGGTTCAGTCGGTGAAGCGTCTACCTTCAGCTCAGGTCACGATCTCGGGGTCCTGGGATCGAGCCCCGCATCGGGCTCTCTGCTGGGCGGGGAGCCTGCTTCCCCCACCCTCCGCCTGTCTCTCTGCCTACATGTGATCTCTCTTTCTGTCAAATAAATAAATAAAATCTTTTAAAAAAAAAGAAAAAGAAAAGAAAGAAAGAAAGAAAGAATGTAAAGAGGCAATGTAAAGAAAAAAACCCAAATGCCCAACCAACCCATTAATCCTTCTCACTAGTAATCAGGGAAATTGCAAAATAAAACAATGAGGTACCATTTTACACTCATGTAAGCAGAAGTTAACGTCTGGTAACACAGTTATTGGTGGAGATGTAGAAAAATGAAACTCATACACACGGGAAGGGAAAGTGTCAGTTGGTATTAGCTCATGGAAACCACATCGAAGATGTTCATAGACTTTGCCTCACCTCTTCCATTTACTATCCTAAGTAAATATCCTAGAGAGAAATCTCAGCCCCTGCCCTCCAGAACACATTTATGTTTATTGCAACATTGTTTATTTTTTTTAAGATTTTATTTATTTATTTGACAGAGAGAGATCACAAGTAGACTGAGAGGCAGGCAGAGAGAGAGAGAGGAGGAAACAGGCTCCCTGCTGAGCAGAGAGCCCGATGTGGGGCTCGATCCCAGGACCCTGAGATCATGACCTGAGCCGAAGGCAGTGGCTTAGCCCACTGAGCCACCCAGGCGCCCTATTGCAACATTGTTTAAAACAGAAGAAAAAAAGCGACACAAAGTAATGTATATAACTGAGTGTATACAAACAAACCAAGATAGAATGTGTATTGGATAGAATGTATATTGGAGAAGTATCTAGCCATGGAAATGAACAAGAGTTTCCCCTATCGTTATACACATAGTGTCCGTTTGTATAAATCTCAAAAATCATTAACGGTGAGCAAAATAAGTTGCATAAGTATACATACAGCACCATACCACTAACTTAGAACGCTTTTAGGTTCGATATTTTTGGCCTAGTTTACTGAGATATAATTTACATCCAGTGAAATTTACTCTTTTTGGCATACAGTTCCGTAAATTGCAACAGAGGCATACCGTCTGTGATCACCCTCACAATCAAGATATAGAACTGTTCCATCCCCTCTCCAAATTCCTCAGTGCCCCTCTGTGGGTGCCAAATCCTGTCCCATCACCCCCAACTGCTATAATCATACTCTACGTAGCCTTTTGGGTCTGACTTCATTCACCGTCCGTAATGTGTCTGAGATTCATCTATGTTATTGTGTATCACCAGTTTTTGTTGCTAAATAGTATTCCACTGTACGGATGTACCAATGTATTCATCCATTTAACAGTTACAGTGCAATGAGATTGTTTCCACTATGGGCAACTGTGACTAACCCTTCTGTAAACTTTTGTGAACTGGTTTGTGTGCAAATGTAAGTTTTCCTTTCTCCTGGATAAACACCCAGGAGTGGGCTTGCTGGACCATCTGGTGAGTGTATATTTAGTTTTATAAGAAACCAGAGAACCAGGGTGCCTGGGTGGCTCAGTCAGTTGGGCGGCCACCTCCGGCTCGGGTCATGATCCTGGATCAAGTCTCGCATCGGGCTCCCTGCTTAGGGAGGAGTCTAATTAAATTTAATTTTCAAATGTTCTAAAATGAAGAGTACCATCTTAAATGGGATGAAGGAGACCCAAACTTCGAGTTATAAGATAAATAAGATAAGATAAATCACTTATCTTATAAATCACAGATTTATAAGATAAATCACTAGCCGAAGACAGAAGTTACCACTGCTGGGTGATACACAGGGAAGTTAACAGCCAATCCTAAGAGTTCTGATCACAAGGGAAAAGACATTCTTTTTCCTTTTCTATTTTTGTATCTATAGGAGATGAGGCATGTTAGCTCAACGTAGGGGCAACCATTTCACAATGTGTGTAAGTCAAGTTATTACGCTGTAAACCTTAAACATATATGCCTTTGGGGGCTCCTGAGTGGCTCAGTGGGTTGAGCCTCTGCCTTCCGCTCAGGTCATGATCCCAGGGTCCTGGGATCGAGCCCCACATCGGGCTCTCTGCTCAGCAGGATGCCTGCTTCCCCCTCTCTCTCTGCCTGCCTCTCTGCCTACTTGTGATCTCTGTCAAATAAATAAATAAAATCTTTAAAAAAAAAAAAAAAAAAAAAAAGAACAGGAGCTCCCTGACTGGTTTTGGCTGGTAGAGCATGCGACTCTTGATCTTGGGGCTGTGAGTTCGAGCCGCACAGGCGATGTAGAAATGACTTAAAAATAAAATCTTCAAAAAAAAAAAAAAAGAAAGAAAGTAAGATTAAGAATGGACTTTTTGGGGGAGCTGGAGAAACAGGGTCTAGGCTGAACTCGCAGACCCTACCGTGGGGCAGAAATTCTGCAAACCACAACTTTTCCTAGGGACCGCCCCTTACTAAGTGGCAAGTGATTCCAAAAATGACTGAATAGGGGCACCTGGGTGGCTCAGTCAGTTCAGTTTCTGACTCTTGGTTTGGGCTCAGGTCATGACCTCAAGGTCGTGGGATGGAGCCCCAGGTCGGGCTTTGCGCTCAGCACAGGGTCTGTCTGGGATCCTCTCTCTCCTTCTCCCTCTGCCTCTCTCCCCAGCTCGTCCTCTAAACAAACAGATAGATGGATAAAATCTTTTTTTTAAAAAATGACTTCACTAAGAATTCCATCTAACTTGCCCCTCAAGGTGATTCTGCCATTCCTTCACTAAGAGGGGAAGCCTACGACACCACCACCCCCTCCCCACCCCCCTGTCTTGACTCCAGACAGATTGTGCCTGTTTTGACCAAGAGGGATACCATGAAAGTGACGCCATGGGGTATCTGAGGTTTAAAAAAAAAAAGGCCCTATGGTTTCTCCCTGACTCTCGTGGAACTCTGCCTCTGGAAATGCTCCCTCTGGGGGTCCAGCCTCCACGCTGAGAAACCCAGGCCATGCACAGGAGAGCTCCCGCGGACAATCCCAGCTCAGCCTATCCAAGCACTAGCCATGTGAGGGCACAACCTCCAGATGATTCTAGCCTCCAAGCCCTTAAGTCACTCCCAGGATCCAAGTTCTCCAGGTGAAGTCCAGCTCAGTACCTTGGAGGCCAAGCCTAACCACCCCCCACGTGCCCCGTCTGCTTTCCCAACCTGCAGAATTCATGCATGGGCTCATAACAAATTGTTGTTCTGCTCTGCCAAGGGTAGGCTGCGTGTCCCACAGCAGTAGTCCCCAGGAGGAATCCTGCCACCTTCCTGTGCTGGGCTTCTGAACCCAGATCTGAGCCCCGTCTTCCGCTAGTCTGATATGCCCGCACCACAGCCAAGAGGGAGGTCTGGAAGCTTCTAGAACATGGGAAATCATCCAAACGTATACTGGGTGGCCACCACAGAGAGATGACCACTAGCTCCAGCCGAGGGAGCTAGTGGCTTCGGCTCCTTGTGGGGGCTGAGGGCTTCTAGCCAGGGACAGAAATGACCTCACCCGTCCCCCAGAACTTCTACAAGACTCCGGATCCAGCCACGTTGCTCAGGTGCTGACTTTGCTCTTCTGCAAAGGCAGTGGCTCTCCAACTCGAGACTATGTCAGCGTCTCCTGGAGGGCTTGTTCCAGAGACCTGAGGGTCCTACCTCCAGAGTTCCTGACTGAGCAGGTCCAAGATGGGTCCTGGGAGTTTGCATTTCTAACAAGTACCCAGGTGTTGGTACTCTTGCTCAGATGAAATTTGAGAGGTGGGTGTGGAGGCTTAGGGGTGGCGGTTTTCGACCCTGGGGGCACATTGGTAATCACAGGGAAATGTCCGATCCCACTCCAGATCAATAGAACCAAAGTAGCCCGAGTGAGCACGTCTCAGCCTGTGGAGAGGGGCCAGAACCTTCTCTGAAGACAGTAGACAGTAGCCCATCTTCTGTAGAGGAGGTGGGTTCTTAAGTTTAGGAACTCGAGGCAAAGGCCTTGCTAGGCCCCAGCCAGGCAGACTGAGAAGTCCTGCCTACCTTCGAGCATCGCTTTCTTGGGTCCGGAGACTCCAGACTTAAGTGGAAAAGGGGTTCCTGGCAACCACACTCCCACACCCCATCCCACCACAGCCGGGTGTTTGAGGCCTGGGGGTCGATAAAGAACAGAGGCCCAGGCTCGTTGAAGCAGGAGATGGCCTGAGCCTGGGTATTTCTACCTCCCATGATTCTGACACTAAATACAGCCTAAGAGCCACTGAGCTAGAAAAGCCCCGTCCAAGAAAATATAATGCAAGCCATATGGTCTTTGGAAGTTTTAAAAAAATGAAAAAGGAACGGACGAAATCAATTTAATGATATATTTTCTTTAACCCAATATCTAAAATACTATTATTTCAACATGCAGTCGATATTAAAAAATTGAGATATTTTGCATTCTTTTTTTAATGCCAAGTCTTGGAAAGTCAGGGTATACTTTATTTTATTGTACATCACCATTTGGATGCTTAACTTTCACCTACAATTCTTGATCTGGGTTTTAGATTTCACAAATTTCCATAACCAAGTTGTTTCATAGTCGTGTGATCAACGTGTCCTGGTTTACCCCATGTCCTGAAATCCTCCCCAGTCCCCGAGAAAAGAGCACAGTTAAGCACGCTATTCCAAACACACTTGAACTCTTTTTTTTTTTTAATGTTTATTTATTTAAGTCATCTCTACACCCAACATGGAGCTCGAAATCACGACCCCAAGATCAAGAGTTGCACGCTTTCCCCACTGAGCCAGCCAGGAGCCCCAAGAACATTTTCTAATAACTGCTACTCAAGTAGCAGTTTTTTAATTTAAATTAAAATGAACTGAAATTAAGACATCAGAGTCTCATGGCACTAGCCACATTTCAACTGCCCAATAGCCATATGTGGTTAATGGCTACCATATTGAAAATTGTTCTAGGAACCAGGAAGCTTTTTCCTTTTACTTAAGACCAGCTGTGGAGGATCTGAGCTTAGTTTTCTTAAGAGAACTGTGGTTTCCTCCTGGGCCTTAAAGGACATCAGGCAGTGTTGTTACAGGGGGATAGGGTCACAGAGTAGAGCAGCTACCCTGGGAACGAGAGATAGATAGAACGGTCATTAGGACCTTCAGGACAGGGGAGTCATGCTCTGACATAGGATCGTGGTGGCCATAGTGGAGAAAGATGTTGGATTAGAGATATATGGTCTATAAAATCATTAGGACTTGGTGATTGTTCAGATATAGGGGTTGGGGTGGGGGTGGAGAGGCACCCAGGTGGCTCACCGGTTAAGCGGTCCACTCTGATTTTGGCTCCGGTCATGATCACAGCATCATGAATTGGAGCCCCAGGTCAGGCATCTGTGCTAGAGTCTGCTTAAGTTTCTCCCTCTCCCTCTCTGTCTGCTCCACCCCACCTTAAAAAAAAAAAATCTATCTGTCTCTAGGGTTGGGGGAACAGGAAGCGAGAGAGAGCCATCTAGGACAACTGTGCAATCAACTTCCTCCATTCCCCTCCCCCAAGTTGATCCCAGAGTGTTCCAGCTACGGACTGCGGATTACCAAGACATCTCGAAGTGTAGTGGCTTAAGGAACAACATGGATTTCATTATTGCCTCTCAGAGTTGTAGAGGCTGGGCTTAGCAGGGTGGTTCTTGCCTGGGTGGGGCGGAGGGAAGGTGTCTCATGCATTTGTGTCATACAAATTCTCCCTCACCCATCTGGTAAGGATGCTGGTGGCCAGCTGAACCTCAGTGGGGCCAGAGTAGTGCTATGGGTCAAATTGTGTCTCATGTCCCCAAAGTTCCAAAGTCGAAGTCCTCACCCCCCAGGACCTCAGAATATGACCATATTTGGAAGGGTGACCACCTTGGAAGGGTGATTAAGTGGGGTCTTTAGCAGGGGCCTTAATCAATATAACAGGCATCCTTATAAAAAGAGGAGATGAGGGCACCAGATACACAGAAAGAGGAAGACCGTGTGAAGACACAGGGAGAGGACAGACACCGACAAGCCAAGGAGAGAAGCTTCAGAAGGAACCAAACTTACCGACAATCTAATCTCAGCCTTTGAGCCTTCAGGCTGTGAGACATACATTTCTGCTGTGTAAGCCCCACCCCAGTCTGTGGTGGTTTGGTACACAGGCCTAACCAACCAATACCAACACCTACCTGTGGTCTGTGTGGCTCGTGCTTCCACAGAGCATGGCAGAATGGTTCCAAGGGAGACCATCCTGAGAGGACCAGAGGCAAACAGTATCACCTGTGAGGACCCAGTTTCAGAAGTCACAGTCCTGCTCAAATTCAAGGGGAGACAACATAGACTCACCTCCTGATTGGCATGTTGCCAGAAGAACACGGAGGGTGGAAGACCATACTGCCGCCATCTTGGAAAATGGTGCCACACCAGGTTGGTAACTTGAGAAAACAGGTCTGGTGTCCTTCACCAAGACAGGGATTCCAGGAGGAAGAGCAGAAGGGGAAGGTCAGAGGTGGGTCAGACAATGAGGTCAGGTTCAAACAGGTTGGGTTGGCAGAGGCTGTCAACGTTCAGAAGGGGGTAGCCAACCGCTAGGAAGCCAGACGCATCAGTCAGGGCCTCTGGAACACATTCTTATGGGGGACTATCAATCTGGGGACCATCAACATATCAAAGCCAGAGACTAAGTCCACCCAGAGTGAGAGAAGATGAGGATTGAATTATCTATTGCTATATAATGAACCACTCCAAATCTTAATGGCTAAAAATGACTATTTGTTATTTTTCTACAGGTTGGCTGGCTAATTGCTTTTCTGGTCAGCCAGCTTACTCGGGACATCGCATTCATCTGGACAGCGAGCAGGAAGGTCCAAGAGGGACATGTCGGGTAGTTGAGGCCAGCTGTAGGCCAGGAAGAGCTGGCCCACACTCGGGCCCCTCCTTCCCCGTGGTCTTTCATCCAGTCTTCTCCACAGCACGGTGGTCTCAGGGCAGCATTCCAAGAGGGCGAGTCCCACTGTATAGGACTTATCAAGCACATTGACCAAAAAGGTCCTAGAGCCAAACCCAGAGTCAACGCGGAACGACTTACCAGAAGGCATGATTCACCGGCTGCCATTTTGGTAAAAATACTCTGCAGGAAGGAACATCAAGGAGGCCTCCATTCATTGTAGGGTTGGGCAGAGAAGAAACCACAGCTGGCAAGTGGAAGAACCAGAGGGGCACCAGAAGGGCACAGCGCTAAGGAATCAAGGGAGAGGAGTGACCACCATGACGTCAAGGGTGCCTGGTCTCACCCTAGTCCCAGCCCGAAAACATCCCCTGGACTTGGCAGCCCACAGGACAGTCTCTCTAACAGCTCAACACTGATTTCTGTAGTCATCTCCCAAAAACTAGAATCACAAATACAGCTGAACAGAAGCGATTCTGCAACGCAAAGCCATACCATCAAAATTGCAAACGTGGGCGCCTGGGTGGCTCAGTGGGTTAAGCCGCTGCCTTCGGCTC
>NC_081567.1:10372371-10445075 GCF_022355385.1 Mustela nigripes | reverse complement strand
CAGGGTCCTGGGATCGAGTCCCGCATCGGGCTCTCTGCTCAGTGGGGAGCCTGCTTCCTCCTCTCTCTCTCTGCCTGCCTCTCTGCCTACTTGTGATCTCTCTCTGTCAAATAAATAAATAAAAATCTTTAAAAAAAAAAAAATTGCAAACGTTATGATGGTCTGGCTTGACCAGAAAACCCGCAGAACTGTCAACTGCTTTCGAGTAAGACCACAGTAAGAAACACCTCTGCAGGGAGGTTCGCATGTGGACACGCAGGCCAAAATTCAAGTTTCCTGCGACTTGGAAAACACAGTAACCTAGCCTTGCAACGTGCAAGGCCCCGTGCCGTTTTCTATCCTTGTTTTGTTTGGTCGTTAATGCTAGTCGGTCCTGCAGGACTGATTTCCCCATCCGCTCGTGGGTCTTAGCCTACAGATTCAAAAAACACTGACTGAGGCCATCCAGTGCAGAAGTCAGAACGCAGACCGTGTCCTACCTTTAGATTCAAGTGCTTGCTTTCCTCTGTTGGTGGTTTTGTGGGGTTTTTTTGTTTTGTTTTCTTTTGTTTTTAATAGAATGTGATGCCTTCAAGCAGGCTTCCCTTCCCTGTTCTACTTAGGACTGTCTGATACCCAACTGGTTCACACGTCTCTAGTACTTGCCTGGGCCCTGAACGCGCATTTCCGTTTGTTTGGGCCTCGTAGACCCCTAGACCCCCAAAGACTAGGTTTTGCATTTGCGCACCCCATGAATATTGAAACGCCTGTGCCTCACAGGCCAGCCACATCGCAAGCAGTGGGAATTCAGCAGAGAACAGATGAAAGCCAATGCCTTCATAGAGGTGAGATTCTGTAAGAGGGAGACAGACAAACTAACAAAAACAAAACAAAAAGTAACTATATTCTTTATTATAGGGTGATAAATTCTTCAGTGAAAACAAAGCGGGAAGGGGATCGGCCCGCTGGAGGAGCTCCCAGATTGCAGGTTTCACACCCCTTTGTGGAAATCAGGGAGCCTCCTATGTTCCTACCCACCCGAGGCCAGCCTGGAGAGCGCATGTGGGAGGGCATCCCTGGAGTTTTCCCCCAGAGAGAGCCTTGACGGCCTGCCCCAGCAGCTCAGCCTGACCCACCCTGTCCCCAGGTCACTCTGCCAACGTGAGAAGCACCGGCGACCTTAACCTAGACCATCTCCCAACCAGCCGGCCACGACGGGGATGCGCCGCAGGCCACGGTCACCGCACAGCGGCCCCGGGGTGGGAACGAGCCCTCGGACTGCGGCCGACTGCTCAGCAATTCGGCCGTCACGGTCCCCGTCCCCCGCTCCCGCGCGGGCCCCATAGCCGCCTCGTTAGATCCGCACCCGTGACCCCTCTCGACCGGACTCCGGGAGACGACGCCTGCCTTATCTCTCGCCTCTCCTCCCTCCCATTTTCCGCTCCAGCAAAGCCAAACAGCGCTCGGCGGGGGCTTTCACGCTTCTGTGCTCCGGACACGCTGTTCCTTCGGCCTGGAAGGCCCCGGGCCGCGCCCCGCCCCCCCCCGCGGCGAGCTCCCGGGCGCCCGTCCGCGCCCCGCCTGCAGGACCCTTCCTCCGGGACCGGCCCCCGTCCCCGCCCCCCCAGCCAGCCGCCGAGGGCCCCCCCCCTCGGTCCGCGGCCCCCGAGTCTGCGCGGCTTCCGTGCGCTCTGACCACCGGTTCTGCCCATCTCGCCCCTCCCCGACCCGGGCCTCCTCCCCCGGACCCCGGCGCGGGAGCTGCGAACCCCCGACCTCGGGGTGGGGGGGGGAGAGCTCGCAGCCAGCTAGGCCCCAGCCGCCCCCCACCCCCGGCGCACCCGCACCCCCCGGCTCCCCGCGGCCCCGCGGGCGCGCGCGGTCCCGCCTTCCCCCGCCGCCCGGCCGGCCCCCACGCGCGGCCGCCCCGCCCCCGCCGCCCCGGCCGCGCGCGACTACAAGTCCCGGCAGGCCCCGCGGCGGCCGCGCGTGCGCAGCGGGCCGGCGTTTGAGTGGCAAGTTGTTTGTTCCAGCGCACACCAGCTGCTCCCCGCGCCGGGCGCCGCTCCGCCCGCGCTGCCGCCCTCGCCCGCCGCCGCCCGCCGCCGCCCGCCGCCCCTCGCGGCTCGGCGGGCCTCCCCTTTGTCCGCCCCGGGGCCGCCCGGCGCCGAGCTCCCGGTCCTCCCCCCACCCCCCCCGCCCCGGGGCCGGCCGGCCGCGGCGCTCGGTGCCGGCCGGGCGCGCAGGGGGCGGGGGCCGCGGCTCGCCCCCCGCCGATGAGCCGCGGCGGAGCGCGGAGCGCGGGCGGACGATGGAACTCCACATCCTGGAGCACCGGCTGCAAGTTGCCAGCGTCGCCAAGGAGAGCATCCCGCTCTTCACCTACGGCCTCATCAAACTTGCCTTCCTGTCCTCCAAGACCAGGTGAGCGCGCGGGGACGCGGCGCCGGCCGGGCGCAGACAAAGGGGCGCACCCGGGCGGCCGCCGGGCCGCGGGCGCCAACTCCGAGCCCCGGGGAGCGCCCCCGCCCCGCCGCCCGCCTGCCGTCCGCGAAGCCGCCGGGCCTGCCCTCGAGCGGGGTCCCCGCGCCCCGGGCCGCCCCCCACCCCGCGCGCGGCGCACCCCCGCCGCTGTCGCTCTCGCCCCCTCCCCGCCCCCATCTCGGTCCCCTCCCCGAGATCCGGAGGGCCGGGGCGGGCGGGCGGGAATGAATGAAGGAACGAACGAATGAATGAAAAACAGGTGTGAGGACGCGGCGGTGGCCAGCACAAACGAACGCCCCCATCCCCCAGGGCCTCGGCTGGGCCGGCCCCCGGCGCCGGGGCCGGGGGGAGGGATTCTGCTGAGCGCGGCTACCCGGAGCCGAAGATCCTAAAATCGTTAGTGGGTGTTGATCGCGAGGTGCCCGCGAGGGTTGCGGACGGCGCGGGGAGGCCGGGGGAGGGCCCGGGAGGGGCTGCGGGAGAGGGTCGCGGCGCTGCTTTCTCCTCCAGGTCCGGGAAGGTGAGGAAGTCGGGGGGGGGGGGGGGGGGGGGGGGGGGCCGAACCGGGGGGGGGGGGGGGGCAGGCGTGTTTATGGCTCAGCCTCGAGGCTGGGCTTGGATGCTGCAGGGGGAAAATAGTTGAAGGCCTTGGGAGATTGGGGAAGCAGCAACCACCTTTAAAAAAAAAACAAAAAAAAAAACCCAAGTTGGATTTTCCTACTGCCAGGGCAGGCTCTGACTTTGCGAGCCCTCCCCACCCCCCGCCCTCGCCGGGGATGCCTGGGGTGGGGTGTGTTTTTGAAGGAGCCCAGAGGAGTGTGAGCCGCGCGCTGGCCGCTGTAACTTAAATCCCTTGTTTGTCCATCATGGCACTGTGACCCGTCAAAGGGTGAAGTTGTTGCTGGTTGGGTTTTTTCCCAGGGTGGGGGCCGAGGGGGGTTCTCCCCGGCTGCAAAGTGAATGAACATATTCCAGGTCAAGGTTAAAGTTGAAATGACTGGCCCCCTTCGGCTGCCCCCCTTGGGCTCAGAGCTCCGGGAAGCTCTGGGGATGCAGGGAAATGATCCGGTCCCAGCTTCTTCTCTGCCTGTTAAAGTTCTTGCCTGGAAATCGCACTTTGATGTGTGTGTCTGAGCGGGCAGCTGGGTCCCGCCATTGTTTGCGAGAAGGAGCGAGCCGCTGGTGGCATCTTGTTTACTTTCTTCTCCGGCTGCTCCGTGGGGTATGGAGCGTTGAAACCCTCTCCTTCCCCCGAGCCCTGGCTCCTTTGATTGCAAAGGTAATTATTAAACAGGTCATTTGAAAACAAAAGCCGGCAGCTCAAATTCTGAACCTTTCCCTGCCCCCTTCCCCCGACGCCCCCACGCCCCCCCCTCCGTTGACACCCCCTACATCCCGCCTCTACCTGCCCTCTGCCCACCACCCCCTAGCCTGTCTGGAGCTTCCAAGGTTGGAGGTAAGAGAAACCGGCCTTGTTTTTCCAACCCTTGGCCTCGGCCCCAGGCAGCCCCCTGGCTGATTTGTCGCTACCATTCAAACAGAGAAGATGACTCAGACTGCGGCTGGGGCCTGGGTGCCGGGAGGAGGGGGCATCTGGGGGCTTCTGAGAAAGGCAGCAAAGAGCCACTCCCTCTGCCCCTCAACCTTTGTCTAGGGACTGGCCCTCTTCCAGCATCCACCCCAGGGCCCAGTTTAGGGGACTGACATGACAGATAGACATGGGGGGTGTGGGGGGCCGGCCGGCAGGGGGGGGGCAGTGGTGAGCCCCTGCTGACCTTCCTGACCGCGGGAAACCTACCCCTCATTGAGTTCCCCTTTCTCTCTCCCCTGCTGGAGGCCACGGCTCTGTGGCCCAGGTGTCCAGTCCAAGCTCAAGATGCCTCAGAGGTCAAAGGTCACCTCCTTGTCTCCAGGGTCTGGCTCTGGAAGGCGCTGAGCAGCCCACAGCTGAAGGCCTCCCCCGCACCCCGGGCCGGGCCGCTGGCCTCAGGTTGTGGCCAGCCCCGCACTGCCTGCGTGACTGTGGCAGGGTCCCTTTCCTCAGGGCCCCCACTCTGTCCCCCTGCCATGAAGACCCCCCTCCCCCACCCCACCGTGCGTAGCATGCGGTGCTTGTGGACACTGGCTTTTTAGCGAGGGGTAGTCGAGTGTGGATGTACTCCTGGAGCATTTTGAACAGTCAGTCCTCCAGGGCGAACTTTTGCTCCTGTTTGGTTCCCCCACCAGTGGTGGCCCATAGCCCTGTCACTTTCCCCACCCCACCCCTGACCTAAGTTTAGCTTAGGCTAGCCCAGGGGCCAGTGCATAACACACACACACACACACCCCTCAGTGTCCCCGTGCTGCTGGGTCACACGTTTTCAGCTGCATCCTGTAGGGTCGCATCCTCGGCGTGGTGTCTGAGGCCCGGTGGAATCTCGACCGGGAATCCTCGTCAGCCACTCAAGGCAGAGACTCTGGTGAGCCACAGTTTACTTAACTTTCCCTTCACACCCCTGTGCTTTTGGACTTCTGATCTTGCCTGGAAGCAGGTCCCTTTCCCAGTCAGTTTCTCTTCACCCTTCAAGATCTACTGATATCACCCCTGAACCTTGCCGGAACCCCCTGCCCTTTGCTTCACCCCCAGCAGACTGAATCACTTTTTCCTTCTTGTGTCCATCTGGGTGGAGCCTTGGGGAAGGACGAGGCATGGGAAGGTGCTCCGTCTGTGTGAGAGTGCGGCCGAGACTGAGCCATGCTGAGATGCCCCTCAGCTGGGGTTGCAGACAGGTCTGGGGGATTGCCATTGCCTGAGGGAGCCTGGGAAGCTTCCTGGAGGCGGCGGCACTGGATTTTAGGGCTTTAAAATAGGAATTAACTAGGTGGGAAAGGGGATCCTGCTCCTAGATCCCACACACACCGCCGCACAGCTCTGTGAAGTGGGTTTAATACCCATTTGCAAAGAAGGAGGTTGGGGCTCAAAGGTGAAATGACTTGCTCAAGGTCACACGGTGAGCGGGAGAGGCGAGGGTTTTGAATCCGCATCTTCTGGCTTCAGCTCAGAGATTTGCTATTATAGGTTCAAACGATGCCCGTATCCAACAGTCCGTCCAGCTCTTCTGTGGGCAGCACACAGTTCTAAAGGCTTCGGGACACAGACTGGAGGCTCTAGGCTTTCTGTGTCCTTTCCGTCCTGCCTCTGTGGACCTTTTCTCTCCAGGAACGCTCGGCCCATCTCACCTACCGGCTCGCCGCCCCGCTCAGATGCTCCCTCCCCAGAACCTCTCATCGCTGCTCAGCTGTCTGTCACAGCATATTGTCGGCCTCTCGTGGTCCCACCCAGGTGGGAAGCCTCCCCCCCAGGAAGCTTTCTGAGCCTTGTTTTACCCACTGCTTTCGCCCATGCCCGGCCAGCCCCGGAGAGAAGCGAGCCACCCGTTGATTTCACATCTCCCACAAAGAGGCAAAGGTGCCGGGTTTGGAGAAGGAACGTGGCTTGGCTCAAGGTCACCCAGCTGGGAAGAGACAGAATTGGGATTTGAACCAGGTCCTTTCTCTGCCGCGCTCAGCACACTGCTTTGTCGGTACTTAGTAACCGCCCGTTTGATAGATGTCCGACTCGTGCGTGGAGTGACCCAGATTTCAGCCAGGGCCTCCTGTGAGCGCCCTGGGGGCTGGAAGAGGCACGGTGGGCAGCAGCGCACCTGGAGAAGCTGGGCCCGGTGCCCCTGCCCCTGCGCCAGGTTCAGCACAGCATTTGGGTATGGCTGGACCCACGGAGGCCACTTATTCTAGGCACAAAGCCGGAGGGCGAGACCGTGGGCAAACAAAATCAAGGCTGCCCACAGAACCTGTCCTCTGCCCTGGTGATAGCCTGAGGTTCTGTAACCTGGCTGAAGGCCCCCCCACAGCCCACCCCACCTCTGGCTCTCCAGCCTCACCTCTCCCTGCCCCCAGCCACACAGATTGTCTCACCTGCGTGCACACACGTGAACACACAGACACACACATATACACACACGCTATGGTGTCCGCAACCTCAGGCCTTTGTTCTGGCTGCCTGGAATGTTACCCTTTGCCCTGCTCCCTTTATCGGCCTGCTCATTCTTTTGGATTCCATTTCACCTCCTCCAGGAAGTCTTCCCTGAGTGCACAGGCTGAGCTCAGACCCTTCTCCCTGATGGGCTTAATCTCAAGCAGAGGAGATGAGACCAACCCCGGGATATCAGCAGGATGCTTTGGGTTGCAAATACTTTGCTGGCTAAGTTTGATAGGTTTGTGTGATAAGAGGCTGTGAGTCAGGTGCTCTAAGTGTGGTAACCTAAAGGCTTGATGATGTCCTTAAGGACCCAGGGCTTCCTGTCTGTGTTTGGCCATCCTTGGCATGGCAGTGCGGCTCCCTCTGGAATGGCCCCGGGCCGCTGTAAGCTTTATTGTCCGATAGTCGGAAACCCAGAGTTGGGAAAGGCTCCTTGCCTTCAGAGTGTCTCAGAAACCTCTCCAGGAGCACACCCTACTCCTGCACGACTTCGTCTCATTGAGCAGAACCGGGTCACATGGACAGGCCTGCACCAATCCCTGGCTCAGGGAATGAGACCATCACAGACCAATCAGGACCCACTGCTGCAGGGGGTGAGGAGGGGGAGCTGCTGCCTGGGGGCTTGCGGGGGGGGGGGGGGGGGGGAGGCCAGGGGCAGACAGAAGCTCCTGCTACTCTTGTGGGACTCAGAGTCACTCCCTGCAGCCGTCCAAGGCAAAACTGGAGCACGCTGGCCACCGACAGTGAGTGTATAGTAACAACGAGGCCAACGCCAAGCTGGAGTTGGGATGTTCCCATTTTACAGATAAGGACAGCGAGGAACTTGAGTGCCCCGGAGCACACAGAAGTGGCAGAGCTGGGATTTGAACCCAGGAATTAAGGCGGTAAGACCTGTCCTGGTGGGCACCTGGGCAGCACAGACGGTTAAGCGTCTGCCTTCCGTTCAGGTCATGATCTCAGGGTTCTGGGAAGGAGCCCCGCATCTGCCTCCTTGCTGAGCGGGGAGCCTGCTTCCCCGTCTGCCTCTCCCTCCGCTTGTGCTCTGTCTCTTTCTTTCCCACATGAATAAAGATCATCTTAAAACAAACAAAAAACTGTCCCAGGGACCACTCAGCCAGGCCTAGGAGCCCACCAGCTTGGTTGCCCCAGGGGCCACATAGCAGAGGTATTGCTGAGAGCTCGTCTGTCACCATGAAGGGGGCGGAGCAAGGTCATTATCCTGGAGTCCGTTCAGGTACACTTTTTTTTTTTTTCCGCCAGTAAAATGCGATTGTCTTTAAAGTCCACTCTAGAAAGAAAGTCCCTCTCATTTGGTTGGCCAAGAAAGCACCTCGGTGAGTGTGAGGACGCCCACGCCCACAGAGACCCGCACTGCCTGCCTGGGCCAGACCCGCAGCCTGCCTGGTCCCTGGTGCCTCGTGGCCCGCGGTCGGGCGGGCGGGCATGTTGTCGCCTGCGGGAAATCTTGCCAGCAAGCCTCGGCGAGCGCTCAAGACTTCAGACCCGTTTATGGGGGGAAAAGCTCAGAATCGCCAACAGTCCATCCAAAGTCCATCGGTTTCCTGAGTGCGCGGGGCTGAGCCCCATCCCCCACCCAGCTTGCACCTGGCTTGACCGCGGCTTAGGGAAAGACGCGGGCCAGTGGCCACGGTGAGAGGCCCCAGCACCCGGGCCCTGGGGCAGAATCCCGGCGCTGCCCCGTGCGACCTCGGGCCAGCTGCTTGATTTAGCTGGGCTGTCACTTCCTTACCTCTGAAACAGAGATAACCATCGCGCCTGCTGCCTGGCCTCTTGCGAGGACTTTGTGAGACGGACAAGCTCTTCCACAGAGCCTGGTCCGCTCTTAGCCCCACCCGGCGCTTGCCGAGAGCAGGGGCCCCGGTTAAGCTGGCCAAGGCCAGGGCCGAGTCGGAGAAGCCCAGGGTTAGGAGGCTTTACGGCTCCGCACCCTCATACACTGATTCTAGCAAGGGGAGGTTCTTTCGCGGCCCTCCAGGAACCTACCTGGGGACACAGGTCGCTTGGGCCTCTGCAAGCGCCTGCAAGCCCGTAAGGCTTCCCAGAGGAGGTGGCAGCGTGTGAGCCAAGTCTAGACGGAATGGAAAGATGTCAGGAGGCGGCGGTGCTGGGGATGAAAGAAGACTGGTCCGGCGGGCCGCAGGGGTGGCCACGCACAGTTGGGGCTGCGGTGGGTGCGGGTGGAGAGCCCCAGGCTGAGCCCCGGTGTGAGCCCAGCTTGGGGCTTGGCTGTCCACGCAGAAACCCTGCACAATGCACCTGCTCCAGGCCGGGCCCAGCAGGGAACACACACGGAGCCTCCATCCAGTGGGAAGGAAAGGTGTGTTCCCCACCAGAGACGGGGGGTGAAGGCCCCAAAGACCCGGAGGAAAGGGACAGCTGGGCACGGCTGCCGCTCGCCCCACTAGAGTTTGGTGCTGGGGCGAATGACACGGTTCGCTCTGCTTTGCTCAGAGCCCTTCTCTGACTGCCCCTGCTTCTCAGCGGGCGTTGTGAACATCCCGTAATCTGATTTCTTCTCTCCTCCGTGGCTCTGTCCCGTGTCCACACCGCGCATACCTGATTTTGTTAACTGTCCCCAACCCTTTGGCACCTTTCTCTCCTAGAGCTAGGGCGCCCCTACCTTTAAGTGGGGTCTGGATTAGTGACTTTCCTCCAACGAGCGGAAGGTGGCAGAGGTGATGGTGTAGGCCTCTGGGCGTAAGCAGATGGCGTCTGCCTGGCCGTATCTCCCTGTCTCTGTCTCCCTGTCTCTCTCGGATCTCTGGCTCCGTGGGGGCAGCTGCCATATCGTGGGGACACAGAAGTAGCCGTGTGGAGAGGGATCGAGGCCTCCCACTGACAGCCAGCCTGTGCCCGAGTCACCTGGAAAACAGACTACTGCCCCGGGCAAGCCTTCCAGTGACCTCAGCCTTAGCCAGCACCTTGACCATGACCTCGTAAGAGATCCTCAGCCACAAGTGCCCAGTGGAGCCGCGCCCAAATTCCTCAACCGTAGGAACTGTGAGAGAGAGAAGTTTGTTGTTCTTCTAAGCCATTGAGTTTTGGGGTGATTTGTTAGGCAATAGGTAATACAGGGACCATATAATTTATCATCCCCACGGGACACTCTTGAGAATAACAGGGAGCCCTAAAAAAAATTACCCTGGACAAGAGGGCAAACCAGAACATGTGATCAGCAGTCCGACCTGACAGCCCTCTCGGGTGCTCAGATGACTCTTGGAGTTGGTTCAAGCATCACCTCCTCCAGGAAGCCCCCCTGGGCTGGGTGTGTGGTTTCCTTGGATCACTTGGGCAGCGGGGTATAGGCTAGGAGGACCTGTCCCCTCTCCTCACTCCACATGTGTGTCCAGGCCTTGGACCAAGGCACTGTGGTACTGATGTGTCTCCCGTGGGACCAGAGTAGTCATAAAGGACAGAATTGGTCTTTCCGGAGCCTGCATATGGCTAACAGGTTTTTTTCCTTATTATGACCTCTGCTACAAGGAACCAGCCCCACCGGGGCCTGGAGCAATCGGATTCTGGTTGTCCGGCAAGCAGACAGGCCCGGGGAAATGTCCAGCAGCTGACAGTACACTAATTTTGGGGGGTGTGTTTGCTGGGAGCGTGTTCAGTTAAACGTTTAAGGGGAAACTTACCTTTAGATGCCTTATGCCCCTTAAATAGACTCTCTTAGATGTGCTCCAACCTCTGAGATCTGTGCTTAAAGCCTGGGGTCTGTCTTGTCCACTCACATGTCTGCCCGTGGAATTCACAGTAGCCCGAAGGTGACACCTCTCATGTCCGTCCACGGGCCAAGTGTGGTACGCACATACAGTGCAGTATTGCTCGGTCTGCAGAAGGAAGTCGATTCTGACCCCTGCTACGGCTCAGATGAACCCTGAGGACATTACGCTCGTGCAGGAAACCAGTCACAAAATGACAAAGACTTCACGGTTCCACTTACATGGGATACTTTGAGTAGACACGTAGAGTAGGATGCCAGGGGCCGGGGGACCCCGGGGGGACGGAGTGGGGACGTTGTTGTTTGTGGCTACTTAAGTCTGTCCTGCAGCATGGGAAGAGTCCCTGGGATCGGCTGCATGACCGTGTGTGACACACGTAGCTCTGCTGAACTCTACCCTTAGAAATGGTCAAGATGGTGGCTCCTGGGTGGCCCAGTCGGTGAAGTTTCTGCTTTCGGCTCAGGTCACGATAGCTCAGAATCCTGGGCTGGAGCTCTGGGTCGGGCTCCCTGCTCAGCAGGGAGTCTGCTTCTCCCTCTCCCTCTGCCCCTCCCATTTGTGCTTTCACGCACTCTCTCTCTCTCTCAAACAAAAATAAAATCTTTTTTATTTTTTTTATTTTTTTTTTAAGATTTTATTTATTTATTTGACAGAGAGATCACAAGTAGGCAGAGAGGCAGGCAGAGAGAGAGAGAGAGGAGGAAGCAGGCTCCCCGCTGAGCAGAGAGCCCGACGTGGGACTCGATCCCAGGACCTTGAGATCGTGACCTGAGCCGAAGGCAGCGGCTTAACCCACTGAGCCACCCAGGTGCCCCAAAATCTTTTTTATTTTTAAATGGTTAAGATGGTTTTATATTATGTATGTTTTACCAAAAAAAAAAAAAAAAAAAAAAGGCCCTAGGAACTTAGCATGTGAAAACCAAAGGGCAGTGCGGCGGCCGGAGGGCAGTGAGCCGGGGGGCAGCCCACTTGGTCCTCAGCACCGTCCACGTGTGTACAGCGACCGGCCCCATGTCTCTGGGGACACTGAGGCACCACCCAGTTCACTTGCTTTCCAAGATCCCAGAAACCAGTAAGGGAAGAGTCGGGTCTTTTTCGTAACAGCTTTGTGGAGATCTGGTTTGTGGAGATAGAGTTCACATACCGTACCGTCGGCTCGCTTCAAGGTTTCCCTTCACATGTGTCCGGTACGTTCCCAGCGTTGTGCAGTCTCATTCCAGAATGTTCTCATCACACGCAAAAATCCATACCCACTAAGCCATCACCCCCGGCCCGTGCCGGCACCAGGCTGCCGTCTGTCTCTGCGGATTTGCCTCTTCTGGACATTTCGTTTAAATGCGGGCTGACCGTGTGGTTCTTCGTGTGACTGGCCTCTGTCACTTCCCGTCATGTTTCCGAGCTTCCTTCCAGTCGTGGCATTGGCGGGACGCCGTTCCTTTTTACGACTGAGTAATACTCCCTTTCTGGCTCTGCTACCTTTTGTTCGTTGGTCCCCAGATGGTCACTTGGATCTCGTCCACGTTTGAGCTCGCGTGACTCACGCTGCCGGGGACATGTGTGCGCCAGTGTTGGTGTGGACGTGTGTGGTCGTGCCCCCTGGGTGTGCGTACGCCGAGGAGTAGTGGCCACACGGGGTCCCGGGGTGGCTCTGTGTGTAGCGTTCTGCGGAAGCCCCGGGCCGCCCTCCACCCCCGGCGTGCCACGTAACAGAGCGTTTCACATACCTGAGGTGGAGGGACTTGAACCCAGCACCGCGGACGGCGCCCCCCCCCCCCCAGAGTCCCACACAACCACGTTACCTTAGTGCGGGGAGGAGCCCGGAGACCCTTTCTGGGCGACCCCACTCTCAGGGACCTCCTGTTGGTTTGAGGGCAAAGAGGGTTACGGGGAAGTGGTGGCCCACACAAGCACCCAGCCCAGAGCAGGCCCTTCCAGGAGCCCTCCTGGTCCCCTGGGTCCCGAGCTTATAGGGATTCGGTGTCACCGACACAGGCACACCCGTGAGTGGAGGTGAGGAAGCTCCTGTGTGGTCCTGGTGGCTCCTGGGGCCCTCGGAGGCGGCTCCCACGTGCCTGCTGCTCGGTGGCAGTCTTGAGCAGCGGGTGCCCGACTGGTGGGCTCCAGGAGGCGGCCACACCCGGAGGCTCTGCTGAGGTGTCCGTAGGTGGGGGGTGGGCTCCCTCACCGACCTGAGCTGGGGGCTGCCCGGAGACGAGCAGGGAGGGAGCCTGGGAGAGGCCGCAGACGGGTCAGCCGGCCTCTCCGCACGGGCCGGCCGTGTCTGGGGCTCCGACGCGGGGCTCATGCTCGAGGTGTGGTTCATTTTCCCTCCCAGGCTGGGTCTCCCCTGACACCAGCCCGGGGCCTCCTGGACGCTGCCCTGGACTTTCCCCTCCGCCCTCTGGGCCTCTGCCTTGCTCCGCCAGGCCCGCCTTCCTCATCGCCGACTGCCGTTCTCGAGCCGGAAAGACGGGGTGGAAATTCGTTCTCAGAGTTCAGTCTTTTTTCCGTCGGGGCTCAGAAGTCCCCGAGGCAGTGAGTGGTGCAGGGAGCTTCACGACAAAGCCTAACCCCAAATCTTTCTAAAGAGCCTACTGTGCGCTGCGGCTCCGTGGGAAGGAAGGGGGGCCCACCCCACTGCCCAGGACGCCGTGCCACGTGCCGGGTGACACAGCAGACACGGAGCACGGTGGGGTTCACACCGGCTCCCCTGCTCGGGGACGTGCCTGCCACGGTCAATCCAAGGCCACCGCTTACTTGCTGTGTGAACACCGGCAAGTTGTCAGCTACCTCACGTGGGACTCAGTGTCCCCATCTTTAAAATGGGCGGTATGGCATCAGTCACTGGGTTGCGGTGAGGACGGCGGGGAAATTTCATGCCGAGGACTCGGCGCCCAACCCGAGGCAAGCTGCTGGAACCGGTGGATGTTCATGGAGCCCCGAAGTGCCCAGGGCTGGACTGCCGGCGTCAGCAAGGGGGCGGCTGCCCAGATATCTGATCCCAAGGCCTGCCAGTGTGTCACCCACTCTGGGGCTAAGTGTGGCCCTCGGGGCCCCGACCTCTGCACTCAGCCTCCCGAAGCCTCCCCCCTACTTGTTTCTTGCTGCCCATCCCCCTGCAGTGCCCTGTTCCCCAACAGGGACAACCTCTCGTCTGCCTGCGTGCTCCCCTGCCCGAGTCCCCTGCCCCCCACCTGGCCCTGGGGCCCTCGTGTGGAAGACAGTCGTGTTCTAGGCAGCCTAAAAGGTCTGGCCCAAGTGGGGATGGGGGTGGGGGAAGTCAGGAGACTTTTTGGACTCCACCCCCCTTAGCTGCCTTAGGGGTGAGGCTGGGGCAGGTCACTCAGGGACCGGAGATGCCCACCTCCGCCCCCCCACCCCCGCCCCCCGAACCAGGAGCTGGGACCCGTCTCTGATTCTTGTCTCCCCTTCCCACCGCTTGGTCCCAGGCAGGTGCAGCCCTGGGGAGGGAGGAGGCCTCCCTGGTGCACTGCTGGGAGAACTGGCACCCCCCAGACAGGACCCCCCCAGAGCTAAGTGATCCTTTAGGGACGGTTTGCCCATGCAGAGTGTCGCCGTTGGGAGCAAGGGGGCCAGAGCGCTTACAGGGTCACCTGTAAATGACCGGGTGTCACATCAGCGCCGAGAGCCCCCGCCGGGTGGCCCAGAAGTCGGGAGTACCCCGCGCTGGAAGGCAGCGAGACCACGGTCTTTTTTTATCTGCTTTTTTCCAAATTCTCTCCAGAGGAGAGCCCTTCACAGTGACCCCCTCAGCTTCCCTCTGGCCGCTTCTTTCCCCAGCTCTTCAGTCCAAATCAGCCTGGTTTAACCGTCTGTAGCCGTTTCTGCCGAACAACAGAGAAGGCGCCGGCACCCGCGTCCTGGGGCCACACGTGGTCCCAGTCTGGGGCAGCCGTGGTTGTGGGGCCCAGGAATGAGGCCCCTCTCGGCTCCCACGGCATCCACCCCTGCTGCGGGCCTGCTTCGCACCCCAGTCGCGTCACTAGAATGTCCCAGAAAAGTCAAGTCACTGGAAAAATGCCCTGTGTTAAGGCCCCAAGGACTGCTTGTCCCCGAAAGCCAGGACCCCTGCCTCCTCCTGTAGAAGGAAGTTCTCTCGTGTCACCCGTGGTTCTTGCTGTGTGTCCCAAGAGGGCGGGTCTCCTCCACAGTCTCGTCCCTTGTCCCTCGAAGGGCAAGGAGAGGGAGGCCCCGTGGGAGAAGTCTGGGTGAGCGTGTAGTAAGAAAGTGCTGTTTTCCAGCCCCCCAAGGGCTCATCTGTCACCCCAAGGGGGCATCAGGCCCTTTGGACGGTGGCTGGGGAAGGGAGAGGCTGCCCCGTGGAGAAGGTTCGTTCTTCCTGTCTGTGATTTCCTTACACCTGGCGTGGGCCCTTGGCCCTGAGGCTTCCGAGGCCCCTTCCTCCTCCCCCAGTTCACAAGTGAGTCTTGATGCCAAGCCCGTGGTGAGTGCTGGTGCCACGGGGACTCGGACCCCATCCCTGGACGGGTGGACAAGCCAGATGGGGGAAACAGCTCTGCAACCCCTGATCACCCGTCGTCTGGAAAGAGGGAAGTCCCCAAGGCACAGGGTAGGAGGAGGTGCTGAGGCTGGGGGGGCTGGGGAGGGCTTCAGGAGAGTTGGCCCTGAGCCAGACTGGAAGCATTAAGTGGGGAAGGGACTTCCAAGAAGGTGGAACAGCATGTGCGGACAGCGCGGTGGCCTGGGCCGTGTGGGACAGCCTGGGGGCTGGACAGCCTGGGGGCTGGAGAGAGTGGCCCCGCGTGAGGGTATGAGGGAGGGGCTGAAGGGCTGTGTCCAGGCTCCTTGGTTGGGATCCAGTCATTGGCCTAATGCCAGGGCCGGAGAAGGCTCCCGGGGAGGGCGGGGGGAGGTCAGACCAGGAGGAGGGCAGCTCGGGGAAGGGTCTGGTGGAAAAGGAAATGAGGAAGAGTCCGGTGCGGAAAGTGTAGGCCAGCCAGCCCCACTTCTGGCTCTGCGCAGAAGAACAGAGAGCACGGACCTTGAGGAGCTGTGGGCACACGCGCGCTCTCGGCAGTGCAGTTCACGGTCGCTGGAACGTGAGCACGCCGCACGGGCCGCGGCTCCACGAACGGGTAAGCAAACTGGTCTGTGCCTGCAGTAGAATGCTGTACGGCCTCCGAAGGGAAGGGCACTCTGCCTGCTGCAGCCCGTGCCGCCCAGGGGAACCCGTCAGCCAGAGGAGGGCGGGCACTGTGTGGTCCCCCCACACGAGGGGCCCGGCAGCCGTTGGATTCGTGGAGACAGAAAGCCACGGGGTGGGTGCCAGGGGCTGGGGCGGGGGGCAGGGAGTTCCTGTTTAAAGGGTACAGAGTCTGAGTCTCACAAAACGGAAAGCGTCATGGGGGTGGACCGCGGTGTCGGCCACGTAGTAATGCGAGTGTGTTTATTCCCGTACGGCACATTTTGTGGTGTGTGCCTTTTAACACAGTAACACGTACGAAATGTTAATACAGAAATGCAGACGGAATAACAGGAGCAACCCGTCTGGCCTAGGGAGAAAGAGAAGGTTGGGGGGTGGGGTGTGGCTACGTGGGGACAGGCCTGTCCTGGGGTGTGGACGGATGTGAGTTTGAATCCCTGCTGAATCAGCTGTATCTGTCTCCCGGGCAGCAGTAACAAAGAGCCCCAGGCCGGGCGGCCCACGGAAGAGACCGGTCTCGCAGGCGGAGCTGGGGTCTGGAAGTCCAAGGTCAAGGCACCCACCGATGCAGGGCCGTAATCCTCGGGTGCCCCCCGGAAGGCCTGGGGCTCTGGGAGCTGCTCTTTCCCCCCTGACGGGCTGTGTTTGGGGATTCTCTTGCTGGGCCTGGGGCTCTGGTCTCCACGTAGGGGGCTGAGCGACCACTGGGCCCCAGGAAGGCTTATGTGGGCGTCTGTCTTCCCGTGAAGCCTGCGGGTCTCCGATTTACGGTTTCCCCCACCCCTGTCGGGCCCAGGCTTCCCAGGGAGTGACACGGCAGCTTCTCCTGGGACCCCTGAAGCGGGAGAAAGCAAAAAGCACCAGGGGCGGTCACCTGTCCTGTTGGATGGGTCAGAGTCCCCTGATCGGGGGGTGGCGGACGGCAGAGAAGTGCCGCACCCCAGCCTGGTTGGGGGGGGGGGGGAGCCCCTCTATGCTCCTGACGTCACTCGTGGCCAGGATGGCCCTGGACCCCGGGCAGGGAGTGACTGTCGGCGTCGCCATGCGGGTGGACGGCTGGCTCCTGACGCCGTGCCTCGGGCCCCACTCCCTCCTTCCTGCACCTTCTCAGCACACCCCTCTTGCTCCCTGCCTTTGCAGTTCACCCTGGTCCCACCTCCTCCTCCTCCAGGAAGGCCTCCTGACTTCACTGTTCTGTTGTCTTTTCTCGCTGTCAATTTTGGGGTGGATAATAAATTCACAGTTTATTAGGAGTCAAAGATACACCAAGGTGCCCGGTGAAAGCTCTCTTCCAGCCCTGTTCCTGCCCCCACAGACGGCGAGGTTTGCGGAAATGGGATTCTGGGGGAGACAGGTGTATATAAACTTGCATATCTGTTCTTTCCTCTGTGTTTTGTTTTGTTTTAAGCATAAATTGGTATTAAACCACGCTCCCTGCTGCCCGTCCCACTCTGGCTTTTTCAGCCGACATCCGTCTTCGCAGAGACGCCTGTTCCTCATTTGAACTGTTGCGCCATGAGCCACGGAACAGGTGACGCGCGTATCCCTGACTTGTCACGCGCCGCGGACATTTGTTCCCGGTCCTCTTTTGTTGTTGTTGTTGTTGTTGACGACCGTTAATGCTGTAACATACCACTCGGGGCGAGATCTCCCTCTGCATGCTTGGGGCTGTGTGTGCCTGCAGAGGTCCGGACACCAAATCCCCAGCCCGAGGCTCTGTGTCGGCGAGGTCCTCATGCAGTCCCTGCGGAGACGGGTTCTGAGTCTACACTGCCGGCCGGTATTCCGGGCCTGCTTCTCGTAGTCTGACCACCCACCTTGTCACCCCACGGCCCGGGAGTGGAAGGCCCCCCCGATGCCACCTTCTGTCCTGGGGGCGCCTGGGTGTGTGTGCTCATGCGTGTGGGTCCCGAGGTGCCTGACCGCCCTCTTGTCTGGTTCTTCGTCACTGTCCATCTTCCTCTCCGGCTGGCTCACAGGACCCCAGTGGGAGTTCTGTAGGCGTGCTTCGACTGGTGCCTGAACGTTCCAGAAAGTTCGGGGATCTGGGCCCACGTGGCCGGGGCCGCCGGAGAGATCAGCCCAGCAGGCTGTGTGCAGCGGAGCAAGGAGGGGCAGGCTGCGGTCTGGGGACAGAGCGGTCATGTCCACTGCTCCCCTGTCCCCTCCCGGAGGCCCCCCCCATCGGGGGATGGGTAGCGCAGAGACTCCCTCATTCTTGGACCACCCTCGGTTCACATTTCATTTCATGGATTTGGGACGGAATCCTAGAAAGACAGGACTGACTGGCCGTGGTGCACAGTGGCCCCTCCAGTCCCCCCGGGGAGCGTCCCACACCATTTTTCAGAGTCTTTTCTACATTTCAGCTCTTTACTCTTCTTTGTGGGGCTTCTGTCTGCTTCCTTCACCAATGTGTCTTCTCAGTGGCCTTCGTGGATGCCGTGGGCCGAAGGGTTATGTCCACCCAAAACTCATAGGCTGAAGCCCTCACCCCAGATGGGGACTGTATTTGGAGGGAATTTCGGTCAAATGAGGTCAGGAGGGGGGGACCCGACCCCATAGGATGAGCGTCCCGGTGAGAAGTGACACCGGGGAGCTCGCTCACAGCGGGAAGGTGGCCACAGCGAACCAGGAAAGCATTCTGTCCAGAAACCCCACCAGCACCTCCGTCTGCCTCCAGCCTCCGGAACTGGGAGCGAGGCCTCTCTGTTTCAAGCCACCCGGTGGCGGGTGCTTTATTCGGGAGCTCTGTGTCCCCTGTGTCCCCCATACAGCTCCCCGACTTCCCGGCCCCACGCAGGGAGGACTAGTGGAAGGAGCCCAGACTCGAGGTTTGTTCAGACCTTCCTGCACCGCTGGCGGGACTGGGTCCTGGCCTCAGGGCCCAGCCTTGGTAACGGGAGGGCGAAGAGAGAGGAGGAGCCCAGGGCTCGGGCACAGTGAACGGTGTTCCTGCCCTTTCTTCCCGGCTTAAGGCTGAGCTCCTTAAAAAGCGCTCAGTGCAGTGCTGTCCCCGAGGACTGTCCTGGGAAACGTCGTGGTGCCGGTGGCGTGGGGGTTGACCACAGCACGGCAGTCAGCGGCCCTGGGGAAGCACGTGGGTCCGGCTCCAGGTGGAAGCCTTTGAGCAAGTGACGGACCGCAGAGTTCCGGAGCCCGCAGGCACACGTGGCTGTCCAGATTCAGATGAATTAACATCAGATCGAACCAAAACTTCTTCGCCGCACTAGTCGCATTCCCGAAGGGCTCTGTAGCCACGTGTGGCCAGTGGCTGTCGAGCGGGACGGTGCAGGCGCAGGACATTTGCACGATCCCGGAAGCGCTCCCGGACAGCCCTGGCTTAGGGTTTAGAAGATTGGTTTGGGCAGCAAGAGAGAATGCCGGGTCCGTCGTGGCAGCGGCTGGCCTGGTTCAGGCATGGTCTCAGCGGGTCAGACCTGGTCGTGTTCGCCATCCCTGAGGGCAGGTCTGCACCGTGGGCCTCTCGACAGAGCAGTTGTGCGTGGTGGTGTCCATTGCTGTGGTTGGGCCTTGCCTGGCCGGGCTGGCGGGAGTCGGTTCCATTGGGAAACCATCAGCCACACACGGACTTAGCTTTTCAGCTTTGCGCCCAACACCACCTCCAGGAAGCCTTCCCTGAGCCCCAGAACCCTCCCTCCCAGTATCCACCACTGGTTCATTCCTGCTTCCTCCCTGTGTCATGCGCCCCCTCATATAAATACATCATCCCCTCTGCCTCCCCCGCAGACAGCCCTGGGCTGTGGAACCGTGGTGGACAGGCCACATGTTCTGACTCAGGGAGCCACAGGATACCAGACCAAAGCACAAGGGGGCACAGGACAAGCCCAGGGCGACCCAGCTTGCAGGGAGGGAGTAGCGCTAGGGAATCAGAGCTCACACTCCTTCCTGACTGCCAACCACAGGCCCTCCCAGGACGGTGACGGGCGCCCTGAGGTGTGACTGCCCGGACTCAGGGCTTGGGCACTGTGGAGCTCCAGAGGGAGGCAGGCCCGCTAAAAGTCCCACTCAGGGTCCAGAGCTGGCTGGTTGGCACAGGGCATTCTGTTTTCTCTGGTTTACATTTTGCATAGCCGACTCCCGGCCCCTCCTCAGAGGCAGCCCCGGGGAGCTCTGAGGACCCCCCCATCAGAGCTCCAGGTGCAGGCCTGCGGCAGCCACTCCCACAGGCACCCACTGCCATCCGGGAAATGGACTCCCCCCAAACCCTAACCCCCAGACACTGGAGAACGGTTTGGGGTTTGGGAAGGGAAAACAAGGTATTTGGAGGCCAGACGTGGTTTTTTTGGCCCACCCAGTGTGTTTTTGAAAAAGTTATACCAGCGATGGATGTTTAAACACTGAGAGAGCTCACGAAACTCTGGATTTCCATCTTCGCTGGAAACACTGGGAGGATCTTGTGACCCAGGGCCCACGGGGTAACAGTTTCCCCAGCAGGAAGGGCCCCCCTCACCCCAAGGCAGCCTCCCCCGTGGCCCCTTCACACGAGACCAGGTGCTGGGCCCATCTGTCGTTGGGTCATGCCCAGCGAGTTCCGTGGGTACAGAAAAATTGTGTCTGTTCTTCTCGCCCAAAAGCAGAGTGAGAAGCCCCCTGTGTCTTGGTGCAGGTGAGAACCGTCCCTGGGTGTCCCCGGCAAAGCGTGGCTCACCCAGCCCCGGTTCTCCTCACCTGAGGAGCTCAGCTGCCTGCCCAGCCGGCCTCCGAGTGTAACCTCCGTTCTAGACCTTTCCAAGCTCTTCCTTGATCGAGGGCCTCCTCCCCACCCTGTTTGGTTTCCTGTCCCTGGCAGCCCTGCAGGTGCACCTGTGTCCAGCTCCCGACCTTGGGGGGCTCGGGCAAAAACCGCGGACTCTGTCCAGGCAGTGGGGACTGGCGCTCCTGACCGTCCTTCGGGGCTCCCAGCTGGAGGGGCACGGGAGCTGGGGTCTGCCTCGGTGCCTGTCCAACGTGGCCAAACTCACAGGTTTCTGTGTCCAGCACCCGCATCCCAGAATCCCCCAGGGTCCCCGCTTTGGACTGTGGCGGATGGAGCCTGAGCTGCCCCCCCGCCCCGAGGGAAGACGGGACCCAAGCAGGAGCAGAGAGGGGTGTGCAGAGATTGAACGGGGAGATTGCTGGGGAGATGCAGGGAAAAAAATCTCAAAAAAAAAAAAAAAAAACAAGCAAACCGGATCGGCTGCCACCCCCGCCCCTTCAACCCTGCCTTGTACATTTCAAAGCTTTTTTTTTTTTTTAATGGACTTGGGTGCACAGAATCCAATGACTCATCATCCTCGGTCCGTGACAGCCCTAGTGGTCCTGCTTTTACTTTACCTTTGTTTGTTTGAAGAACGGCACCCCCCACGGCGACCAGGACACGGATGGCGGCTGCCGTCTACCCACGCTTATCTTTCCCTTGACTTCTGCAAACAGCGCGCTCCCCGGCATCTGTCTGAAAAAGCCATTCTGGCTGCGCCTCGCCTCCTGGGGCGTCCTCATCCCCACCCAGCGTCGTGTTCCAAAGCGTAGACCGGTGTAGACGGTTCAGCCACACCACCGCATAAACATACATATCTTGGCAGCAGAAAGAGCCACCGGCTGTATAAAGCGAAACTGATTGGTCTCAAAATACGTTGGACCGGGGCGCCTGGGTGGCTCAGTGGGTTAAGCCGCTGCCTTCGGCTCAGGTCATGATCTCAGAGTCCTGGGATCGAGTCCCACATCGGGCTCTCTGCTCAGCAGGGAGCCTGCTTCCTCCTCTCTCTCTGACTGTCTCTCTGCCTACTTGTGATCTCTCTCTGTCAAATAAATAAATAAAATCTTTAAAAAAAAAAAAAAATACGTTGGACCAAAGGAGCCAGACCCAGAACGGTCCCCGCAGCACGAGGTCACGGCGACGGGGCTCACGAAGCAGTCCGACCCGTGCAGGTGGGAGCCGGGCCTTCCTCTCATGGGCCGGAGGGGTTGACGGGAGGGACAAGCGACCCTACAGTGACGGGAACGTTCGTATGTCGACCCAGCCGGCGTGCACGTGGGGGTGTCCGCTTGTCACAGCTCATCCGACACCACCCCTGAAATCCGTACGTTTCGTTACAGTAAATTGTGCCACGGTTTTGGAAGAGTTTGGGGTAAGGAAAGAAAAAAAAGGTGTTGGAAATGATGATCCAAGCCCTGCTTTGATCTCGTGAAAAGCGTGTCTCGCCCAAAACGATGAGGGCCATTTGGGAGCTGCTGCTTGGCTCGGGCTCCGTGACAGGGACGTCACCAGGGGGCTTTGTAGAATGTTTCCTTCTCGTCAGCGCATCACCTCCTCACTGCCTCTCTGCCTTCCCTCAAACCTGCATCCGGGGGGGACCCTGAAGGCCCACCCAGGGGCGTGAGCCACATGGCCCGGCCGCTCAGTCGTGGCATGAAGGAGACCCAAGGGGGACCCAAGCAAGAAAGGCAGCTTGTGCCTTTGGCCTCCACCCAGCACGGCCCCCCCAGACTGCTCCTCTTTGGTGGGTACGTGGCAGCCGCGTGGGGCATCACGGGTCAGACATCCATGGCTCTGTGCATTCCTGTAGCTCAGCCGCCCCTGGGAAAGCCAACACCCACGAAAGACCTGGTGCTCCCAAAGTGCCCCCACTTCACCCCTTGCAAAGTGTCCCCACTCGCGCACGACCCTCTCTTGCCCACTCCCTGTCCCGACCTCGCTTGCCTCTGTGATTCTGCCTACTCTGAGTGCCCGGGCTGGGACGGTCCCAGGCCAACCAAGATGGCTGGTTTCCGTAGTCACCTCCCTGTTGGTGACACGGTCCACAGGCACTGCGCGTGCCCAGCACAAACGCGCAGCCCTGCGAGGGGCGAGCAGAGCCTTCTTAGGCGGACAGTGCCCTGCAGGCAGGCTCTCGCCCAGGCTGGGCCAGCAGCATGTGGCAGTGGGTTCGCTCTGTCGAAGCCCCTGGCTGGGCAGCTGACCGGGGGCCCTTCCTGACCAGGAGAGCCTAAGCATCCAGCAAGGGAGGCTGGTACCACCACCCCCAGACTCTCTGGTTTCCTTCAACTTCGGTTGTACCTTCTAGAGCCTTACAGCTGAGTTCCGGTGCCTTCAGCAGTGAAGAGCTTTGCCCAGAAACCCTGTTCCCATTATGGGAAGAGATGGCGGTCCTACTGGACCCCTTCCCTGCCATTTTTACAGCCGGAGCAAATGCCTGTGGGTCCCTGAAGGACAGAATCAAGGCTAGCTGGGTATCAGTTAAGTGGAGACCACATTGATAGAACCTTCCAGAAATAAGCTACCCCAGGATGAAAGGAATTGCCTCAAAAAGGAGTGAGCGTCCCCTGCCTTGGGGTATGCAAATGGGAGCGGGGTCTCCATCTCTCCAGAGTGCATCACAGCAAGAGGTGACGTACGGTCGCTCCCCCCGCCCCCGCCCCGGCTTGATTTTGTGCCCCCACTGTGTTCCCCTCCCTGTCTGGGGATTTCAGGGGCGTCCGTGTTCTGTGGCTTCAGGGGGGAACCTGTCATAAACTGTCCCACAAATTAAACCCTCCAGCTCCCTCCCTCTGCTCACGAACCTGACCTCACAGATCGGAGCTCTCAGAGCAGGTCTGCTAGACAAGTTTGCCTGCAAATCTGGAAATGGCCCTTCCCCGGGGGCAATGCCCCCCCCCGCCCCCGCCCCCGCCCTGCCCCTTGCCTCCTGCTTGAGGTCCGTCGCCGCCACGGGGCTCCCACTGGCCGGGGCTTGCCAGGATGGCCGAGGGGAGGCCGGTGTGAGGGCCCCGCTCTGCTGGGTTAGGAATCCGAGAGTAAACAGATCGAGTTTCCAGTGTCAGCTGGGCTTTTCCATAACAGGCGCCACAGCCGTGGAAAATGAGAATGTTCTCTGAGATGACTCAGCCGGCCGGCCCCCAGGTAGGGCAGCCCCTGGCCTCAGCTCGGCCCTGGTGACCAGCTGTCGGCCGAGCCCCAGGGGGTGGCTACGGGTTTCCAGGCTCGAGGACGGTGGTGCACTTCACGGGGCTCTCTGTCAGGATGAGGGCACGTGCAGCCGCCTTGGCCGCCTGGCGGGTCCTCAGTTTCCCCATCTGCAAAATGGGATCAGCAGTTCCTCTCCCAGGGTGTGGGGGGAGGGGGTGTGACAGGAGACCAAGGCAGTGCGGGCGGAGAGGTGCACGTCGGCAGCTTGGGAAGAGAGCTTGGACCACAGCAGCGGGAACCCTGGGAGGGACAGAATTGCGCCCCCGCCGCCCCAGAGCCACCTTCATCGGGGAGGGGAAGAGAAGAATTACAGAAGAACCACAGAAAACGAAAGAGGGGCATCACCGTCAGGAGTTGGAGGCCGTGGGGTAGATTCCACGTCCAGGGGAAGGCCTTGGCCGCCCGGGTGGGGTCTAGCCCATCAAGGACAAGGACCGGACAGGACGGCGGCAGAGAAGGGGGAGGGGTCGTTGCTGTACTGAACCGGATCCTTCCTCAGGCAGAGGCTGGCCAGTGACAATAGCCGGAGGGCTGGGGTGACCCGCTGGGGGAGGGGAAGGAGGAAGGTGGTGTCCTGGGGAGGAGGTGGGGAGGAGGGAGACTTTTTTTTAGGATGTTGGAAACTGAAGCCTGTTTGTAGTTAAGACCAGGCAGCCAAGAAGGAGCTGGAGTCCCGAGGGGGAGGGAGGCGCTTGTGGGAACGGCGAGAGACTCTCGCTGGTTTTCCCGGGCCAGAGACGAGAGATAAGATGGGTGAGAAAACAGATGTTTTGAGAGGGGCTCCTCCCCAGCTGGCCGAAATCATAGGACGCCCGGGGTGTGGGGTCAGGGTGCAGAGCTGGGGGTGGGGGCTGAGCCGATCCTACAGATGGGGCGGGAGCCGGGCCCTGGGGGGATTTCTGGCTGGAGGTCATGGCTGAGAACATTGGTGCTGGACAGAGGTCATCTGAGGATGGGGTCGGCCAAGGGGGCCGCCCAGGACATCCTGCCCCTGGACGAGCAGCGGATGGCACAGAATCCAAGTGGCTGCTGGAGAGGAGAGGCACTCGAGTGACCAGGGAGCCCGGGGCCCTCAGAGTTGCCAGGTAACAGGGCAACCCCCCAGCTTGGTTCTGCAGCCTTGTAACAGCCAAACCCTCGAGGGGCTGTGGTTTCCAGTTAAGGGTGTCCTGGACTTGGCGCAGGGGTTGGGGGGGCGGCGCAGAAGACCACTACAGATGGCTTTGGGGTCCAGTATGTTGATGATGGTGTCCGGCATCCCGACCGTAGGCCGGAAGGGTGGGTAGGAGGTTGTGTGTCTCTGTGTGTCCTTAGTGGCCATGTTGAGGACCAGGGGGCCTCAAATAAGCTTCTGGCTGTGTCAGGAGGAAACCAGGAGAACATCAGCCCAGAGCCCAGATGCAAAGGGAGGGAGAAAAACTGGTGTGTTGTAGTCCTGGGGCTTCTACCCCAAGGGGGTGCTGACCTCTCACCCTGGCCCCGCGATCGGGGGGGTTTGCCCCTCTCGATGAGTGGGAAGACAGGCTCAGGGGTCGCATAAATGTCTTTAGGCCACAGGGCTGTCACCATAACGGGGACTCACACCCAGGCCTCTGTCCCCGCAGAGCAGTCTTCTTTGGGGAACACAAGCATGTGGAAGCCCCTGCACCGTCAAAGGGTCAGATTGCGGCTGGACTGTGGGGACCATGTCGGGACCAATCCATGGAGCTGAAGGGAACCCCCAGATCACTGACCAGCCAGGGCCGCCTGGAGTGACCTGGCTCGGGGGAGGTCGCAGCCCTAGGACGGGTCCTGTCCACTCGTCCTGCCGCCCCTGCCTGATTCTGTCCCCCTCCAGTGTCTCCTTGCCGCGGCAGTGGTTCTGTGGCTGGGGCCGGACGGTCCCCTGGGTTTGACCAAGGGTCGCACCCGTCCCGTACTAACCCCCACCCCGGGTAACTCTGTGCTCTTCATTCCCTTGCTTCCTTTTTTTTTTTTTAAGATTTTATTTTATTTATTTGACAGGTTTATTGATTTATTGGACACAGCGAGAGAAGGAACACAAGCAGGGGGAGTGGGAGAGAAGGAAGCAGGCTTCCCGCTGAGCAGGGAGCCCGATGAAGGCTCCATCCTGGGACCCCGGGATCGTGACCTGAGACAAAGACTGATGCTTAGCGACTGAGCCACGCAGGCACCCCCTCTGCTTCTTTTGTGTGTGTCTTGAGACTTCATGTGGTCCGAAAGGTTTATTTTATCATTTTTAAGAGCGGTTCCTTCTCTCTCTGCCGGAACAGATGCCGCCGTCCGTGCTGTCTGCGGACTGACTTTACCGTCTACCGGATTGTGGGCACTCACTCGTATTTTTGCAAGTCACACTAGACCGTTCATCCCAACGGCTCGTCCGCCTGCTTGCCCGGCGAGGGCCGTCTGGGTTCACAGCCGGCTTTCTGTCCCCGAGAACAAGTGATTATCAATTCTCATGTCCGCGGCTCCCGTGACACCTGTGGGAGAGGGCGGATGCCTCCCAGGGCACGTGTGGGGGCCACACCGGCCTCCCCGCTGTAGACACGGCCCAGCCTACTGGGCCCAAGGCTGTAACTTCCTACCCTAACTGAGCCTCGGGCTTCCTGCCCGCGAAGTGGGAATAATTAGTTGGGCTACACGTCTGTTTGGTTAGTGCCGATGACGCACAGACCGCATCACCTCCTGTCCCAGCCATGCGGGGGCGGGGGGCGGCTGCGGGGAAGTCTCGGCCCATCTCCCAGGAGCAGGTGTGTCACTGAGCACAGTCAGATCTGGAAGTGAATAATCTTTCATGGTATCGTCACCGGGGAGGATGGGCCGGGGCTTGGACCTGCCTGGAGGTGCTGGGGTGGGGGCCGCGGGAATGGGTAGATCCGGAGTCAGACAAGCGTCATTTTACACCAGAGAAGCCAAGAACCTTCCCCTGCCTGCAAGGCCTGAGCACCGCCTGGACAGGAATGTTGCTGGGAGGTCCGGTTCCGCACGGGTCTGCAGGCCAGCTCCTGGACTCGCCACTTTGCATGACCACACGAGCCCAGGCAAGATCTGAGCACTGCCTTGAGTGTTCAGTTCCTCCTTCAATCCCACAGTACCCTGCCAAACCTCTTTCAGAGATAAGAGAGCTGTTCTGGTCTTGTCTGGGGCAGGTGGTAAAGCCAAGATCCACACAGGGGCCCTTTCCGTCCCCGACGCCCCCAGGGAAGAAAGAGAACCAACTACCAGTCAGCTCAGAGCCTGCCCTTGGCTCTGGGTTTGTGAAGCAAGAGGCTGAACTTCCCCGGACGGTGGCCCTATCCTGGCAGGGCCCTTCCTCCTCACCCCACCCACCCGGCTGCCCCAGGCCATTGGGACGTGCATAAGGAGGCCTGTGGCTTTGGCCAGCCTGTTGCCTCACGTTCCCCAGGTCTCCATGGAGGAAAGACTGGAGGTGTCAGCGGAGATCAGGTTCAGAGGTGACAACAACCTGCCCGCTGACCTCATCTTCCCGAGGTGCTGAGTCTTGCTTCCTGGCCACCCACGGAGCCACGCCCACCACCTCCAGCCTGATCCAGGCCACCGTCGGCTCTAGCTAGTGGCCGGCTGGTCTTAGGGCCCACCCACTCCCTACAGTGGCCACCAGGCGTCCTCCCTGCCCCAGCGCTGCCGGTCACTACTCCCCCACCACTCAGCCGCCCTGGCCTCTGTCACTCCTGGCGTGTGGCCACTCCTGGGACCATGGCACGCCAGCTCCTCCTCCCCCAGGTACCTTGCTGGTACCTGCTCAATTTCCCTTTTGACTGTGGCCACACGGACCTCACCGAATTGACCACTGTCGCCGTCCCGAAGTGCGTGTGTCCCTGGCATGGAGCGCAGTAGCACTGAGTTTCCTTCCCGCCGTCCGTCTCCGGAACTTTCCCACCATCTCCGACCACAGCTCTCCGTCCGTTCAGTGACCGCTGCCCGCCTCCCCTCCCCGCAGCTCCGGGCAGCCGCGCCCTGCCCGGTCGGAGATCGCCAGCCCCATCCCCCGCAGCCCGTTTCTCCACTTCTCCGATTTGCTCTGTGGCATACGCCGCTGTCTGACGCACTGTTTTTTGTTTCCACCCCAGCATGTGAACCCTGATTGTCCGATTCTTGGAGGTGTGTTCCCGAGCACTTGCCACACAGCTTGACACATGCAAGCGCTTAGTGACCTGTTTGTCGAATGACTGAATGACCTCGCCACTGATTTCAGCTCCTGCCTGGATCTAGGGGCTTCCCCCGTCCTCTTTCTGCCATCCTTGTCACCCTAGAACTTGCGAGTGCCACAGCTCACACGGTGATTGTCCTGGCCGCCCGTGACCTGAGCAGATTTTTTTCTTTCCCATCTTAACAGAAGAAAAAACTCCCCCTTTTCAGGATGACCCTTCAAGTCACGGACATGACGCAGGGCTTTCTCTCTACCTAAAACTTGGAACAGCAGCCTCCGGCTGCCAAAGACCATAGAAATGAAATGTCAGTAACACACGAGACCTAGCGAAGACCCAAGAGGAAGAGAGAAAAAGGCCACGGCCGGTCGAGGGATCAAAAGCCTGGACCAGCACGAGGCCGGCTCAGTGTCGCTTGCCGTGTACTGTGGAAGGCTCCCGCGCTGTCGGCCATGGCCAGGGGGCCGGTGCAGGAGGCAGCCAGAAGCAGGGTGGACCCTGGCTCCAGGCCCGGGGGGCTAGCCTTGGTGAGAAACACTTCTGGCTTCCCAGGCTGAAATTCAAAACAGGCCCATGCACATTCAGAGACCCCCTCCGCCCAGTGGAACAAAAGACAGTGTGTCCACAGGTGCCTGGAACATGTGGGACGCCTGGTCTCAGTCCTGTGCGCGGGGCCCGTCCCAGTGCATGAAGGCAGTGACTCCTGGCGGGCCGGGCTGTCTTCCCGAAGCATCTGCACCTGTTCTGTGATGAGCTGGCAGGTGACCTCAGCAGGGTCTGGCCGACACGGGGCATCCTGACCCTGCAGGAAGCGGGCTCTGGTCCCAGACTGGTTTGGCTCCCGCCTGCCCTAGGTTGAGGTCCTCAGCTCGGGACTCCGTGTCCAGACCACCTTTGCGGATCCCTGATGCATAAGGGGGTCTTTGTGGTGTCTGGAAACGAGGGGTAGGAAGCGGGGCACAGCCCGCCGGGACCCTCCACCAGCCAGCAGGTGGGCGGAAAAGGCGAGGTGCGTGCCCACAGGAGTCCCCATCCCTGACTGCCCTGATACGGACACACTTGCTCAGACACGCCAAACGTCTGTGAAGGTCCCTCGGCCTCTACATGGCATGTCGGGGCGGGGGGTAGGGGTGCTGGGGTCAGGCCTGGGGCCACAGAGCCCCTGGGATCTCGGGCTGAGCCTCTAACGTCATCACCCATCATGCTGGCTCCCTGGTGGGGGCTGGGCCACAGGCTGGGTGGATGGAGGCTTTTCAGCCAGAGCTTGTGGCGTGGAGGATCAAGTGTGTAAGAGCCAGCACCACGTCGGGGGGATCTCCCCACGGAGACCCCATCCCGCCTACAGCCCCTCAGAGAACTGCCGGCCCACCGCCCCTCCAGCCGGCCCACTGCTCTCAAGCTAGCTGGCTTTAGAGCTTCTCTTCCCTGGGAATACAGGCCGGCCTCCGCGTCAGCTCCCTCTGCCGTCCGAGAGTAAATAGCCCACCTGTGGTGCTGCGTGCTAACTACACGTACACTGGGTCTTCGCTCGTTGGTGTCCTTCAGCAACAACCCTGGGAAGTAGGGTTATTGTCCCCGTTGTATACAGGAGGAGACTGAAGCACAGAGAGGGTAAGCAACTTACCTGAGGTCACACAGCCAGGAACAGCAGCACTCCTTCCGTCCTATGGAGCACAACAGCCACAGAGGAATAAAGGTGGCGGCTGGACTCTTCCTCCAGGCCGATGAGGTCACAGTCTGCAGTCCCCGGGCGTGCTCTGTGTTGACCATGAGGCTCTGAACAGACACATGCTTCCTGGCATGGCCTGCCTACATCTAGTACCCCTGTTGTGTTCAACACAGCACAGCAGTGCATTGTCACCCCCTGGATGGGGGACTTGCATGATTCTCGGGGTGTGTCCTGAACCACAAGTTGCTGCTCCCCAGTCTCCCTGCCTTCATTGCTCAGAGCTGTAGAGTTTTATGTCCTGTTTACCTGATGATGGCTCCAGCAGAACCTGCCAGGTGATGGTCATGCACTGTTGCATGGGTTGTGCACTGCTCAACTGAGAGCACTCTTCACAGAGACCATGCAGTGAATGAGCCCTGCCCCCAGAGCTGTGATGCACCACCTGCCCCGCTACCCGGATAGCAGATCCGTCTTGGGTTCTGATCGGAGCTGGTTCGGATTTTGCCTGCCCTTGAACGGTGTTTTCCAGACAGACTCCATGGTTCTAGGATCATCTTTCTGTGCCTTCCTGGCCAGGTTCCTCAAGGGTGCCCTGCTGTGGACCTGGCGGGGTTCCATGTGGCCTACGCTGGAGCTGGATGGGAACCAGTCCACCTTGAACCTGGCCCTAACTGTACAGCGGAATGAAGCAGCCCAGGGCTCACCGCCCCCAGGTGCCAAGCTGGGACTAGTACGCAGGCCTTCACACTTTCCCAGTCCACTGTACTTTCCTTGTTGTTCCGTCCCGTTCCCGAGTACCATGAGGGCATCCAGAGGGCACCCCGCTCTCCTCCTCCTCCTCGGACTTCCTGACAGCACTGAGCACAGGCCGGCTAATCGCTGGGTTTTGTCCTTTCTCATAGACAAAGTAGAGGGAGGCTGCGAACGCGGGGGCCCCGAGCATCTGGAGTGTGGCTCTAGCCATGACTCATTAGAAGGTCAGGACTGGAGCCTTCAGTGTCTCCCAGAGGAGGGCAGGTCAAGGCAGTGCCCCGCAAAGGGCCAGCAGGGTTTGTCCAATCAGGGCTTCTCTGGCTTGGGGATAAGTTTGTGGCCCTAGTGCACTTTTTTGCTCATTGAACAATGAGTGTTGATTCTCTTCCCAGCCTATGCCAGGGACTAGCTGTATGTACAGAGAATCCACAGTCCTCGCCAGAGAGTGCTCTTGGTCTGCTGGGGAAAATGAGTATTATTTGTCATAGGTTGTGGAAATGACCTAGGACCCTCATCATGCACAGTTGTTCAGACGGTGCACTGCTCAACTCTAAGGGCAGACTTCACATAAACCGTGAGATGAGCGAGTTGTAACACACCAGCAGCCCAGCTGTCCGTGGGGGCTCTAATGTCCTTCTGTAGACATCGTATAAGGCTGTAGACTGTCAAGGGAGGACCACAGCCCTGCAGTGGGAGGTGAGGGAGATGGGGCGGCCGGTGCCAATCTGAAAAGGCTTTACCCCAACGAAGATGCTTGCTGGGTCTTAGAGAATGAGCGGCAAGTCTCCAGCCGAGAAAGAGGGAAGGGTGTGCCGGGCCGTGGAGAGACCATTTGTCAGCCTTTGGAGGTGTGAGGCGGAGAGGCAGGCCAAGCGGAGGGGAACGGGGGACGTAGGAGGCCTGTACGGTCCCCAAGGCAGAGCTTCACGTGGAGGGGAGAGGTAGGCAGAGGGGAAACCTGAGAGCAACTCGGGATTTGGGGAGAAGGCTGGTGGGGTAGCGACATGCAGCCGGGGGCCTGACTCCCCGAGTTTGACCACAGCCACCGTGGCTGGTCCTTTGGGCTGACCAGCCCTCCCGAGGGCCTGCCCATCCCAGCAGGCACATATTTGGAGACGGATATCCAACAGCAGGGCCTCGGGCCCTCGACCCCGGGAGACGGGTCACGTCAACAACATGTATACCCCATTTACACGGAGGCCGGGGCTGCCTTCTGCTGGGGTTTCTGCCTTCTGGGATAGTTTATAGGGTCTATTTCTGGAACATCCCTCGCAGCCAAGAGGACATGGAGGGGGGTGGGGGCAAGTGCCATCTCTGTTCGCTGTCACAGATAGCCGAATGGCCACTCCCCATTCCCAGCAAGTACCCGTTCGCAGCAATCCGGTGACCGGTGGGGGGTGGGGGGACATGCTTCCGAGGCTCTTTCTCAGTGTACAGGGGTCCCCAAGAAGGAGCCAGGCCAGACCAGCGATTGCCACTTTCTGAGGTGACGATAATTTGCTGTCGCCCCGAGCAATTGCAGATCCCTTGTGTGCGGGCAGTTTGCAAATTGGGTGTGGGACGGACAGAGACAGAGACGGGATCTGATAACGGAAGAGCCGGAGGGAGATTGAGGCGTGTGTGGGTCTGGCTGAGCAGAGCGTCTGGGGAGAAGCTCGCCACCTCGCTAAGGACTCTGCTCTGGCGGTTTCTTTGAGGTCAGGTGCACTGATGGGGCGCCCGGCGGCTCGGCGGGTTGAGCGTCTGCCTTCAGCTCAGGTCGTGATCCCCAGGGCCTGGGATCGAGCCCCGCATTGGGCTCCCTGCTCAGCGGCCAGCCTGCTTCCCTTCCTCTCCCTCTGTTGAAAAATACATCTTTTAAAAACTATATTTAAAAAATTAAGTAAGGCACATTGGGGGATGATTTACATACAGTAAAAGTCACCCCTCTCAGGGTATGATTCTTGGAGTTTGGACACACATATATGCTCTTACAACCAGCACCATAACCAAGATACCAAGCATTACTGTCACCCCAGAAAGTTCCCCAATGTCCTTCTAAAGTGGACCCCAACCCAGCCCCCAGCACCCGTGACTCCCTTCTCTGTCCCTAGCCTTGCTCCTCTCCCAGAACGTCCTCGAAATGGAATCAGGGGACGTGTCTGATTGGAGTCTGGCTTTAACTTCGGCAAAACACACTCGCGATCCCTCCGTGTTACTGTGCGAACCGGTAACTGACCCCTTGGGCTGCTGACCGGTGTCCGTGGGGCCGATGGGCCACCGCGTCTCCGGGTCTCCAGGGGAGGGGCCGACGCTGGACGTGTTCCCAGTTTGGGGCGAGCACAAAGCAAGGCCGTAAACACCTGCACGCGGGTCTCGGCGTGGTCCCGGGTGTTCGGTTCGCCCGTGGTCCAAGCATGGAGTTGCCGCGTCACGCGGTCTGTGTATGTTTCCCTTCAGGAGAAACTGCCGCCTCCTCCCAAGGGCTGTGCTGTGCCTTTTTGCTCTCCTGTCGGTTCCAGGTGTTCCCGTTCCTTGTGAAAAATTCCAAGGACAAGGCACACGGGGCACCGAGAGGTTGTGTGGCTGGGCTCTGGTGCCGCAGGGCCCTGACCGGGGGGTGGGCCGGCCCCACCTCCCTCTGCCCCCTGCCCTACAGCCGTGCGTCCCCTTCAGGATTGTCTTCCCCTTGAATCTTTGTAGAAGTGCCGTTTGGGCCCCTGCGGGGGTTCCTGGTTGGTCCTCTTTCTGGTAGGGCTTCCCGTGATGGATGCGTTTCACACGTTGGGCACGGAGACCGCGCCGGGCCTCGCGCTCGAGAGCCCGAGTGACGCCAGAGAAATGACCACAGGCTGTTTCCTGCTCGCTGCTGTACGTGCCGCGCGCTGTCTCTCCCTGCAAGTGTCCTGGGGGCCGTTCTAGCTGGAGCAGAGACAGGGAGACAGGCGGTGAGGGGCGGTGACCCCCCCCCCCCGATCTGCTGCAGAAAGCCACGGAGCCCCGCGTGTCTGCGAGGCAGTAAGAATGACCTCAGGGACAAGACACAGAGGGACGGAGTGAGTGGCAGCCCCGGCCTTGGGAAACCGATGGTCTTGTTTGGGGCAGAAAGGGCAATGCACACATACACCCCAGGCTAAGCCAGCATCACCAAAGATGCCGGGGACCATCCCGGGATCCGTGCCGCCGCCCCCCACCCCTGCCGCACAGGTGGCCACACCTCGTTCTTGGGCACAGAGGAGAAGTACCCTAAAGGCTGGGCTGTTGGTCGGGTGACTTGATTTAGGTCTTAAATGACCATGGGACTCTCGAGTGGGTGAGGAGAGGGGCTGGGGTGGGATCGAGGACCCCTGAGCTGCATGGGGACCTAGAGGCTGGCCGGCTCAGGGGTCCCCCAAGGTTGGTGGGGGGCAGTGCAGAGGGGACGACCAGCGTCTCTGAGACCCCGGAGTCAGAACTGGGGGGCAGCGGAGGGGAAGATCCACAGCGCACGGCAGGTCACACGGCCGCCTCGGGTCAGAGCTCTGGGCAAACCGAGTCATCTCCCACAGGGTCCCAGGGTCCTGCCCGGTCCGAAGTGGCACTAACGGTGATGTTCTCTGTCTGTCCGTCCACCGTCCAGGTGCAAGTTCTTCAGTCTGACCGAGACGCCGGAGGACTACACCATCATTGTTGACGAGGAGGGGTTCCTGGGTGAGTGCTCTGTCACCCCAGACATTTCTGCCCCCGCCCGCCGCCTTATTTCTGCTCCCGCCCCACCCGCCACCTTATTTTTGCCTCCGTCTCCTGGCGAGTGGGTTAGAAGGTCAGCACAGAGTCTGTTTCCTTCTCTCCCTGTGCCGTGGCTGCTCCCCTTCCTTTCCGCTGAGGAAACTGCCCCAGGAAAGGCCCCAGAGCGGGAAGGGTCGGTCAGACGGCGGCGGCTCACCCAGCTGGGAACTCCAGGCTACGGAGGAAGTAGCTACAGCCCTGGGTTCCTTTCGCTGGGCTCCCACCGCCGAGCGAGAGGCCGCCGGTCCTCCGTCCCTGGCTCCCGGGCAGGGCTCCCCTAGGCCCTGCTGCTGTCGCTTCCTTCGCGTGTGTCCGTCTTCAAGGCTGAAACACAATTCACGTAGCAAACGCGCGCCCTTCTACAGTGTCCGGCTCGGCGGTCTGTGGCCTGCACGGGGTTGTGTGGCCACGCCCACCGACCTCTCCCCTCCCCCCAAAACAGCCTCATCCCTGATGGCATCACTCCCCGTCCCCCGTCTCCGCCGTGTCCCCTCCGTTTTATGCCGTCGGCTTATGATGTTGGTCCTGGTCTAAAGCGCCAGCGAGCGTCCGTTTGCGCGGCCCGCTGCCCACTCGTTTGTGAGAACGGGGCGTGTTCGCGTCCCGCCGGCGTGGAGCTGCGAGCGGGGGGCGGGGGGAGGTCAGGGGACCAGGCCCATGGCCACGGAGCGGGGCTCCCCCCAGAGCCGGCGTTCCCGCCGAGGCCCCCAGTTCCGTTCGGGAGAGCCTACAGAGAGCGCCCCTGGGTCCGCATTTTTACAAAAACCCCCATTCCACCCCAAAGGCAACTCCTGGTCACTCTTCCGCGTTTCCCTTTCCAATGGTACGGGGCACGAGTTGTCTCTCATCAGTCCGCGTGCCGTCCTGTCCCGGAGAGAAGTGCTTGCCCCTGACATCGTGACGCGACGTTTCCTGCGATGTCGCGGCCTCTCGCGGTCCACGCCGTGGTGGATGCCGCCTGCCTCCCCGCCCGGTCCCCCTGCGCTTAGAATCCAAGCGGGCATTCCTGGTTCTCCAGGGATACATTTATGACCTTCATTTCACTCCGGCTGATTCCTAAAATGGGGTCTGAGACCTGGTGTTCCGGGGTCAGAAGCTGTTTGTGTGGTTCTTAGGGCAAGTGGGGGGGGGGCCTTTTTAGACCATCCACGCCGGTGAACGAGGGGAGCTTGGAAGAATTGACTTCACCCCTGCTCTCCGTCATGCTTACGCACCCCTACCCCATCATCGAAGATGTCTGTCCGGTCCATCATTCATCCATGCACAGACCCTTTGGGAGCTTAGGAGCCACAGACAGGAACTTCTGCCCTAACCACAAAGCACGGTCCCATGAAGAACGTACACTTGGGGACCCCAGACCCATCTCCATCTCTGTGTGGGTCCTGCTGAGAAGCACGGCACTTCGGATGCGGAAGGAGCGCCCCGGGATGTCTCTGCTCCAGGAGCAGGTACCCTCACGGCCCCGTCTCCCCAGATGAGACAAGCTCGCTCCATCTCGGGGCCACAGGCGAGCCAGTGTGGCGACCAGGGACAGAGGAAGGCTGTGGGCGCAGGACCCAGGGGGCCGGTTTTGCAGGGTTAGGTTAGGGTTTGCAGGCCCTGGAAACCCACGTTTGTAGGAATCCTCAGTCCCCTGGGAGGCATCGCGCAGGTGAATGGTGCCTGTCCCCAGCCGGCACCGCCTGCCCCCGGGGTTGCAGGAGGCGGCACTGACAGAGCCCCGCTGACCCCATGAGCCACGGGGTCTGCCAGCCCGCGACGCGGTCATTCGTGGTCGCGGTGGGTGCTGTGCGGAGACCCCGTAGGAGGGACCCTTGCAGTAGTATGCAAGCCAGCAGACTGGATCGGTTAGGAGCCTGAATCGACCTCTTCCGACTTCCCTCCCTGCCCCCGCGGGGCTTCTGGCTGCAGACACTGTGCTCTAGAAGCCCTGGGAAGGGCTCTTGCTAAGTTTTATAGACAAGGAACCTGAAGTGCAGAAAAGGCTGTCGCAGGCCTCTCCGGATGCCTCCAGGGGCCGGGCCGAGGCCGGGGAGAGCAGAAGTGCGGGAATGCGGCCTTTGCCCCTCAGGGGCTTACGGCTCTGGGAGGACAGAAACACAGGAACCAGAATTGCGGTATCAATAGAGAGTGGTACCCAGCCTGGCTGGCAGAAGTGCAGTCCAGGAGGACTCCCCAGAGGAGGCAGTGCTCGAGGCAAACCCAACTAAATGACGAATGAGCCCACCCGGTGAAACCCGTGACACTGGGAGTGGGGAGGCTTCTAGAATGGGGGGGGGGGTCGCTGGGTATGCAGGGGAGAAGACAGGGCCAGGGGGAGCCGGTGAAGGGGCTTATCTGACCGTGAAGGGCTTGCCTGGAGGAGAGCAGAGTGAGGAGGCTGGCGCGGTGAGGATAGAGCAGGAATCAAGAAAGATTCGAAATCTGAATTTACCGGGGACTTTTTCCTGAGCTGCACTGCTAACCAGGGGGAGCCTCACGCTGTATTTAAGTCTGGGAGAACCGGGGAGCTTTCAGCATGTCCCCTTCTGGGAGCTCGGAAGAGGAGACTTTGGGGGAGCTTAGGTAGTCAGGGAAGGCTTCCTGGAGGAGGCCGTTTTTGCTGCCCTTGAAGAGCTAGGGAGGGAGAGCGCATGTCAGGTGGGGGTGTATGAGTAAGTCTAGACGCGGAAGCAGAGACCAGGTTCAAAAAGTCGATGGAAAGACAGGTTCAGATTTAAAAAGGGGTGAGCAGGGTCCATTTGGACCTTGTTCTGAAGGCAGTAGGGAGCCATTGAAGGTTGTTGAGCGGGAGAGAGTCGTCACTGAGGCTGGACTCAGGAAGAGGCACCTGGGGTGAGTATGCGGGAGGCGAGAGGGTGACGTGGGGGCCTCCCTGGGGGAGAATAAGCAGGCTTTGTCCGAAGTGAGATCTTCAGGCCCAGGCTGAGACCCCGACTGACCCAGGAAGGGAACTACCCACAATCTTGAAACCCCGACTTCCCCTGGAGCCGTTAATAATCCCTTGGCCTCTCCCCAGACCTCTTCCGGTGGCCGGAGCAGTCATAGTGTCTTCAGTGTGGGGAAGGGGGCTCCGGGAGGGGGAGAGAAACCGGTGTAAGTGATTCACCCAGCCGGGGCTGAGAGGAGGGTCCGCTACCCTGCGGCGGCTGCGTAGGGGTCTCGCTTCCAGGCCGCCATTCCTGGTCGGCACTCGGGGCTGAACCGGGTACGGTTACGGGAGCGCGGTGTCTCTCGCACGCGCGCTGGTCCCGAGGCAGGGGGAGGATGTCGTCCAGAAGCGACTCCTGGCCTCCCCGTGAGTGCGGACGGGAAGATCCAGGTTCAGATCCATCTCTGCCGCCTGCACGGCTTCTGGTGCTGGGTGTTGGTGTTGCCCAGAGTGAAGGCGGGTTAAACACCTCCCCCTCCTCCTGACCCCAGGACCCTTGACCCTGCTGCGGGCGGGGCAGGAGAAGCCCAGAAACACAGGCTGGGTGGGGCACACAACAGCGGTGGTGGCACGCAGGGACCTGCAGCCCGGGGCAGAGGAGGCCTGGGGCAGGGGGGGTGGGTACCACGAGGAGGGCAGGGGGAGGGCTCTATCCAGCCGCGCAGAGCCACCCCAGTCTGAAGCTGGGGAGTGACAAGACACCGTTAACCTCCATCACCACAGCTCCCAGAGGCTGTTTGTAGAGCCTCTGCTGCGTGCGGTGACAGAGACAAACAACCCATCTTGGTCTGGGAGTGGGTCCGCTTTTCCTCTAGGGACGGGCAGGCTCGCGGTCTCCTGGTCAGCCTCCTGGAGCTCATCCCCACAGCCCCAACAATGGCACCTCGTCCCCCCCGAGGCTTGGCCCGGGGTGCGGATAGGCTCGGACAGGCCTTCCCTCCCCGCCGCCCGCCCCGGTGTCACAGGTCCCAGGGGCCAGAAGCAGCGAACACTGTGGTTTCTGACCGCTGGTCCGAGCTGACCACTCTGTGGGTTCTACCCAGGGCCGAGAGCCAGCAGTGGCTGGCCCCGAGGCCTGGAGCAGGGCAGGCAGACCCATCCCGGCCGACCCGCTCGCTGCCCAGACTGGCCAGCAGTTGGACGGCCCTGAAGTCCTCTGTCCCCCGCCACCTTCAGCCCCCACAGGGTCCCACACCCCACTCTCAGCTGGCCTCAGGCCTGGGCTTCTCCCTGGGACGCATCCAAACCCGCCAAGAAACTCCCCAGAGCAGAGCCGTGTCTGCACCAGTGCCCCTTAAAAATGCACACACCCCAGCGCTTCACTGACTGGAGGGCACATGCCTTCCCCCCTGGACTGGCCGCAGCTTCCTGGCAGCCTCCGCCAGGGCGGCTGGAGCCCGGCCTGGAGTCGACCTGTCCCAGCCTGAAGCTGGCGTATGTCGCCGTCCGCCTCCCACAGCCTACTCTGCCCGGCGGGGATGGGGCGGACTTCGCACAGCCTGTATGCGTCCATAAGCTGATGGACAGCGAATGCCCTGTCCCCACTGGTGGGCCGGGGCTGGGAATGGCGCTCGCTCCCCCCGGGGGCCCCAGGGCCCGATCCTGGGAGGTTGGGTACAGGAGCAAGGGGTGATGGTGAGGCCACCCCCCAACCTCGGGCCCGGCAGGGTGACCGAGCCCCGGCAGAGGAGCGGGAAGGCAGGTGGGTCGGAACGTGGGGCCCGGACAGAGCAGAGGCAGGGCCGGCTGCCCCCGCCCCGTCCTCATCTCGCACCCCTGCGTGCCACGTGCTGAGCATAGACAAGGCCACCGCCCCGCACGGTAGCCGCGCACCACGTGCCCTTCGCAGAAGCAAAATGAATCCAAGTGAAATAAAACATACGCTCTTTTCTGTTGCATTAGCCCCGTTCTTCTGTCGCTCTGAAGCCACAGTGAGCGGCTGCGGTCTGGGGCAGTGCGGGTGTAGACGGACCCCTCCCTTTCTCCGCACAGAGCTCTCTGGGGAGAAGAACTTGGGCTCTTCTCCGAAGGATGCGGGAAGCCGCTGGGTGGTCTGGGGTCGCGAGGAACCTGGCAGCGGCGGGCAAAGGGCCCGTTCGCAAATGCCGGTGTGGCCTCTTGTTAATACGCAGCGACTTAAGACGTAACTGACCCTTCCAGGGCTTTCCCAAGAGGGCCGAATGGACAGGGGCGTTTTCAAGTGTCCAGCGTTAAATACATTAAAACGATGGCCGCTGTCGGGGCTGCGTGGCTCACACCCAGCACACAGGCCCCAGGAAGCCCTGGGCTGAGTGTTGAGCAAGGCTGGACCATCAGGATACCCGGCCCTCAGCGGCTCTTGGGGCTGTCTCTGAACTAGATGGCCAGATTGGGGGGCTCGCGGCATTCTCCCTAGGTCCAGGCCTCTTAGAATTTCAGAACTGAGCTGCTGTTTCTGGGGAGTTTTCCTGCAGCCGTCAGACTATTTCTCTTCCAACACCCACGTAACAGTTAGACCAGATGCTAAAGCCAGAAGCCCAGGGCCCCCTTACCGGTTGGCGCACCAGGCTGTGGTTACTGCGCGAGTGGTCGGCGCGTCTGAGGTCCTCTGAGGGCCTTCCCTGCTCGGTCCCCCCAGGCTGGGACCTCTGATTCCATTCTGCTCTGACAGACGAGGGAACCGGGGCCCAATGGGGGACCCTGGCAGGCAGCCGGCCCTGTCCCCGGCCCGGAAGACCCATCGCATCGCAGTCACAGGCGCGCCTTCCATGTGTCATCCGCTTCCCCCCCTGCAGAGCTGCCCTCCTCGGAGCACCTGAGTGTGGCGGACGCCACCTGGCTGGCCTTGAATGTGGTGTCGGGCGGGGGCAGCTTCTCCAGCTCGCAGCCCATCGGCGTCACCAAGATCGCCAAGTCAGTCATCGCCCCGCTGGCGGACCAGAACATCTCCGTGTTCATGCTCTCCACCTACCAGACGGACTTCATCCTGGTGAGCCAGGGCCCCGCACCCTGGGGCCTTGGGGGGCATCATCTACGGGGTTCTGTAGTCCCCCGTTGTGTGGTCAGCTCAGAGAGAGGTCAAGGGTACCTCAGGGTCATGGCTCACGTGGCCGCAGGGTCCTGGGTGGCACTGCGGGGCTCCGTTCAGCCCCGTACACCAAGTGCTTGTTGCAGACCGTGCCGGCTTGGACCCCGAGCCTCGGCTGTGAGGGCACACAAGGGTGGGGGGGGCAAGAGTGTCTGCTCCCAGGCCGCAGCGGTTCCAGACCCATCCCCCACACGCATGGCGGGAGGGATGGGGGAAGCTGGTTCGGGGATCAGAATCTCAGAGTGAAGGGAGGTGCCCCCCAGGGACCACGGGATGCCAACATCCTCGACTCCCCGTCCGTAGGTGCGTGAGCGGGACCTGCCCTTCGTCACTCACACCTTGTCATCAGAGTTCACCATCCTGCGGGTCGTCAATGGCGAGACGGTAGCTGCCGAAAACCTTGGCATCACCAATGGCTTCGTGAAGCCCAAGATGGGTGAGTTCAGGAGGCTCTTCCGGAGAGACCTCAAGAAGTCCCCAGGGCACCCTAGAGCACCCACAGAGCACCAAGTGTAACACAGAGTCAGACCTGCTCTCCAGGTCTAGCAAGGACAGGGGAAGGGGACACAGCTGGCGATGTTCAGAGGCCACTCCTGACCCATCCAGGGTATCAAGATGGGCTTCCCAGAGGCAGCGACTCTCGAACTGAAGCTTGGAGCCCAAATAGGAGCTCAGCCAATTGGTAGAGGTTAGCACGGGCATTCATTCCAGGCAGCCAGCAAGGCATGTGCAAAGGCCCAGGGGTCTGGCATTGAGCCGGGGAATCAGGAGAGCCGTGAGTGAATGTATTGGAGGCTGGAGAAGGCACAGGGGCCAGGTCCCCCAGAGCAGCTGCTGGCTCACCCCACCTCTTGTCCCGGGCCCTCCCCTACCCCGTGCCACTCCTCCTGGCCTCAGTACCTGCTGTCTTTGCTCTCACAGTCCAGAGGCCTGTCATCCACCCTCTGTCCAGCCCGAGCAACAGGTTCTGTGTCACCAGCCTGGACCCTGACACGCTGCCTGCGGTCGCCACACTTCTCATGGACGTCATGTTCTACTCCAATGGGTACGGCCGCCCCCTTGGACGGGAGAGGCTGCAGGGCAGGCCAGGGAGGCCAAGGGGACACGGCTGTGCCTGGGAGCCCCGGTCTGAGTGGGGAGACACCGAGCTACCCCCTGTCCTGGAAGCTGGTCTGGGGCAGGGGTCATGACTGTACCCCAAAGCCATGCTCTGATTGGGGAGACATCCTTCCTCGGGAACCCCAAAGCATGGCGAAGCCCCAGAGCCACACGTCTGTGGATTCCACCCCCACGCTCCATCCCCGGAGCTCCAGCGGCAAGCCCGGTCTGGTCTGTAGGGGCGCCAGGAGCCCAGGGCTTTTCTGCTTGGCAGACAGTAGGCTTTGCTGCCTTTTTTTCTCGGATTTTAGTGGGGGTGGGACCAGGGACCCCAAGATGTGGGTCAGCGCAGAGACAGAGAAACCCTGTCCAGGAAGGGGCGGGGTGGTCTGCAGCCAGGGCCGGCTGGGTGTGGGGCTCCGGGAAGTATGGTGATCGCCTCTGTGAACGCCGCGGACTCGTCCGCCTCAGGTGGGGAGACCGAGCCTGGGGCCGGAGGTTCAGGGTCAGGATTGGGGCCAGGACTTGGCCGCAGCTCTCCCAGGCCGGGGGGCAGGCGAGCGGACCGGGTGGGGATCTGGGTGTGGTCAGGGTCCACTGTCCGCCTCACCACGCCACCCCCCGCCCCCAGAGTGAAGGACCCCATGGCTGCCGGGGAGGACTGTGGCCACATCCGTTTCTTCTCCTTCTCCCTCATTGAGGGCTACATCTCCCTGGTGATGGACGTGCAGACCCAGCAGAGGTGAGTGGCCCTTCTTACTTACCAACGACAGGCAGCTCAGAGAGCTGGTAGCCCGGGGTCCCTCGGCCTCCCCTCTGGGGCTGGCGGTTGGGGGGTGGGGCAGTGTTCCCAAACGCACTCCCAGCCCTGCTTTCCCGTTCCCCCAGATGAAGGGGGCGCTCAGGCAGGGCCTCGAGACCCCTGATCGTCCCGAGGGCAGCCACCGCTCCAACCCAGGGACCGTGACCAACGTCGGCCTCTGGGGTTTCTCTCTTTCTCTCCTTGTTAAGGTTCCCTAGTAACCTGTTGTTCACGAGCGCGTCTGGAGAGCTCTGGAAGATGGTGCGGATCGGAGGACAGCCCCTGGGATTTGGTGAGCCCCGGGGGGTGCCACAGCAGCGGGCGGGGGCCTAGCATCTGTGCGGGCATTCCATCCGGGCTCACTCACCCTGCCGTGCAGCTGGGGAACTGAGGCTGGGGGGGGCCGGCGTCCGTGGCCCTCGACCGGCGAGTGACAGGAGGCAGGGGGCTCCAGACAAGAGGGCGGGAGGAACGCCTTCAGCCAAAGCAGCCGTACCTCTCCCCGCCTGGGAGAGCGCATTCCTGCCGCTTGTTAGCACGCCGGGGGCCAGAGTCAAACAGAAAAGGAAGGGAGGCCTGGGCGGCTCAGGCAGCTAAGTGGCCGCTCTTGATCTCAGCTCAGGTCCTGGTCTCAGGGTCATGAGTTCGGGCCCTGCTGCTGGGCTCTGTGCTGGGCGTGGAGTCTGTAGCGGAGAAGGGAAAAAGTCACCTGTGAGTCCCAGCTGCTCCCAGGCCGCGGCCGTGGTTCTGATGAGGGTCCTTCACGTAAATAAATGCCATCGCCGTCAGACTCGGACACCCCAGCATTCACCCCGAAATACCTCACCGTTCCTGTCCTGGGAAGGAGCCGCTTCTCCGTAACAATGACCTGACCCTATAGAGGACCTCTGTGGAGATTCCCTAAGAGTCTCGAGCCTCAGCTTCCACAACTGCCCAAACAGCGCCGTTGGCGGCAAGTTTTGTCCACAGGCGTGTTCAGGGGGCCGTGGGGCTCAGGGTCCTTGGGGGTTAGCAGGCCTGCGGGGCACTGATTCGCCTGGGGCCGGGTGGAGGCCGCCGGCCCCACTGTCAGGGATGCGCCAATCAGAAATGATTTCCTGCAGCTAGACCCATTAGACCCCAGAGCTGGAACCCGGGACAGGCTCTCGGTCGTCTCCGGGAAACGGCATCCACAGACCCGGGTGGGATCGGTGAACCCTGAATCCCCACAGACGGAGTGAAGGACATTCCCGACGAAGCCCCGACTGCTCCAGGGGTGATCACGTCAGCCCTCGGACGCGCGTTCCTAGGACAGGAGACGGAGGTGGCAGCATATGTTGACCTGGGGCAGAGGGGCAGTGAGGGACCCAGGTTCTGCCTCCGGCCTCACCTGCCCGTGGACGCACTTGCAGGTCATGGTCACTAGCAAGACAGGACGGGTCCCCCCGACTCCGCTCGCATTGAGGCCAAAGCCAGAGCCGTCCTGGGGGCAGGACAGCAGGCTGCTCTGTGGAGTGCTAGGAAGTGTACACTGAAGGCTCCTGGTCCAACCCTGGCGACCAGTTTGCCTCTTGGCACGGGGGTGGGGGGCTCCTTTGCCACAGACCCTAACGTTTCTCCCGCCCACACTGGCTGCCCGGTGCCGGGTCGTGGGGATCGAGCGCTGGAACAACTCTTCACCAAGGAGGTTGTTAGAAACAAGCATGGCCGCAGGCGGACATCCTAATGAGGAGGATGGTGGGTCCCTCCCCCGGGTGGGGAGCACCCGTGCATGTCTGTTGTACCGGGTGCTCTGCTGTCAGCGTCACAGTTAAAGCCCAAGTGGCCCAGGAGAAGGCTCCCCAGAGAAGGTGACCAGTGGGTACTCCCTGGCTCTCGGGGAGGAGGAGGTAGGACGCGGCAGCCCCTGTCTGCAGCACCCGCGTGGCTCCAGATGGCTGTGCCCGGGGTGCAGGCTCCAGAGGTAGGCAGGGTTGAAGAACCCAGCCAGGTCAGCACAGGCAGAGGGATGGAGTCCTGAGGCCGGCCCGAGGGGTCTGCCACCATGTCTTCCTGTAGGCGGTGGGGAGCAGCCGAGCTCTGGCAGGCGGGGGAGCCGCCGGGGGGCGACCAGGAGCCCGAGTCCTTCACAGGGCTGCCTGTAAGACAGTCATGGAATGTCTTGATGACGTGTCCAGATGTGTCGCCGGCGGCGCTGGCAGCTGCCCTCGCAGGGCGGCGCGGGGTCTGAGCCACCCTGACAGCCGGCAGGACCCTGCCAGGGAAGCAGCTCGCCGAGAATCTGAAGGGTTCCAGACCGGCGGGTTCCGCATGCTTATGAGCGTGCTTTGGGGTAAACGCGGCTTCCCCCAGGACCCAGTGTGCCCGGTGCAGGTGGCTCCGTCCTCACCCGGGCTCTGCTGCGCGCGCCCTCGGGGCTTCCTCTTGGCCACCCTGTCATTCTGCAGAGTGCAGGTCTCCAGCCTTCCGAACTGACGTGACACGGTGTCCAAACGCGCAGTCGGGAAAGCATCGTTCTCGACTCCCGTCCCCAACCCCCGTTTCTGTTGGAGTAGCTGTGTGCGTAGTGAAAGGATTTGGGGAGACTGCGCATCCCCACCACTCGGTGGCACTGGTGGTCACCAGATGCCGGGCTCGCCCAGCCGCCACGGGCCTGCGTGTCCAGCCGGGAGCCCCGGCAGACTGAGCGGAAAGCAGGAGCCCAGAGTCACCGCACAGGTCCAGGGCTGGGCCAGGGAGTGAAGGAGCAGAGGAGAGGCTGGAAGGGATGGCAGTGGGGTGCCGCAGGCTTGCAGCCCTGTCGGTTCCCGGGCTCCAGCCTCAGAATCGCGCGGGGAGCTGGTGACCCGATCAGGACTCTCCCACCCAGTTGGGAAAAGGCATCATCGTCAAAATTGGAATAATGGATTTGGGGGAAACCACCTGAAAGTTTGGAAGGGGCTGTGTTGGTGGCAGAGTGGTCTTCAGACCCTGGAGGTCTTCCTGGAGGAGGAAGCTTTGAGTGGTGCCTTCAAATCAGGCAGGGAGCCGGGGGTGAGGAGGGGATACACCCCCGCTTTGGAGGTCTAGAGGGAGGCAGAAGCCCCATTCCCGGTGTTCGCAGGGAGGAAGTGACTTGACCACCGTCTTCTGGCTAGAAAAAGGGTCAGAGGGTGACAGGGAAGAGAGCCTGAACCCACGTCCTCCCTCCGGCCACACGGGCTCCGGCTCTGTCGCGGAAAACTCGAGAGGTGGTAGGGACGGGGAGCGGGGAGCAGACAGAGAGTTCAGCTCTGTGGAGCCCTGCAGACAGACGAGAGTCCGTTGTGGGGGCGCGGTGGGGGGTCAGAGAAGGCTCCTGGGGCGGGGGTCAGAGCACCAGGGAATCCTGGCGTGGCATCCGGGACCCCGCGTGGTGGGCGTGGTGGGCGGCCAGGCCTAGCTGAGCGTCGTCCCCGCCTCTGTCCCCAGATGAGTGTGGCATCGTGGCGCAGATCTCCGAGCCCCTGGCCGCCGCAGACATCCCCGCCTACTACATCAGTACCTTCAAGTTCGACCACGCGCTGGTGAGTGTCCCGCGTAGACTGAGCGGAAAGCAGGCGCCCAGAATCTCCGCAGGGGACGCCCGTGCGGGGCTCACGGCTCTTGCCTCCCCTGCCCTCGCAGGTGCCGGAGGAGAACATCAGCGCCGTCATCAGCGCCCTGAAAGTCAGCCAAGCAGAGAAGCACTAGGGGGGCCTCCCCCCTCCTCCCTGTCCGCGCCCCAGGCCTGGGCCCGGCCCTCACCCTGAAGATTCTTCTCGCAGTATTTCTCAGACTGGAAAATCGGCCCCAGGGACCCCCAAGAAGGGGCCTCTGGGAGACGCTCCCGATCGCTTCCCCTGCCAGGCCTGGGGCGCCCAAGCCAAGGCCTCCCCGTGCCCTTCCTGGAGCCCCCTGGCCCTCCAGAGAGCCCCTAGTCTCCTCCTCCCCCCGACTCCTCCTCCAGAAAATGAGGTCCCAGGGAGCTCGCGAGCCCGCCCACCTTCCCCCCTGGCCTCGCCCGCAGCGGGGGGCGGGTGCTGAAGGAAGCAGGGCCCTCCTACGAGACGAGGGGGTTCCGGTTCTCGTGTCATCTAGGGGAGCTGGCCGAGCAGGGCTGAGTTCATGGAGCCCAGGGAGGCCCCCGTGAGGACCTGGGCTGGATGTTGTGGTCGCTGGTCTCTGGTTCCATCAGCTCCGGGCTGGTTCCCGCAGAGTGGAGGCCAGTGGGCGGCCCCTGGGTCGCGTGCTGGGGCAGCTGGGACAAGCCTGGGTGGGCCCCGAGCTGGGGAGGACCCGCGCCGCCCAGAATCTTGCCTGCCATGCACAGGGTCTGTGCCCCAACTCCCAGCAAGACTGCCAAGGGGGCCCTGAACAGACCCTCCCCACTGTAAGCGCTCGCTCCGGGGGGCGGTTCCCGGGAGACCCACCAGCCTGGGCCGTGGGCGCCCGACCCCTTTTGCTTTTCCCTGGACCCTACCTGGGCAGGCAGAGCCTCGGTTTCCCCCAAGTGGGGGCATCCCCAGCATTCTGGACCTGGGGTTTCTTGGGTCACCCCCACTCCCCAGCAGTTGACTAGACCAGCACAGGCCTCCCCTGATATCCTGTCCCCTCCCCCGCCCCACTTCTGGGGGATGCGGAAGGCCCCTGCCCCCAACTCACCTGTCTGCCCGCCCCTCAGCTGGGGACTGTGGCATTAATGAGTACTTGACCTGGGGGGGCAGCTTATCTGAGCCTTAACAGAGAAAACTGTACCGTACGTTTTAGTTTCTTATTTAATATATTTGCGCCCAGGCTGCGGTTGGCGGCAGTTTTCGGGGGATGGGGCCTGCTCAGTTCCGTCAGGGGGCCCAGGGGCTCGGCATCACTCAGCTGACGCCCAAGCAGGAGAATCGGGGGGGTGTCCCAGGAGTGTGGGCCTCTCTTTGGAGCAGGAAGTGGGCCACAGAGTCTGTTGCAAGGCAGGAGTCCCCCCCCCGCCCCGGGCAGCCCCACTGACAGCACCCAGGGCGCTGTGGTCTGTGTGAACATCAGAGGGGACCCAGAGGCCACGGGGCGGTGGCAGCCAGGTGGCAGGCCAGCTGAGGCGGTCTAGTACCCCTGCGAGGCTGACCTGGGAACATCGGGTGAGCCCCCGCGCCTCCCCTCCAGCCGGGGGTGCTTCCCAAGCGAGCTGGACCAGAGGGTCCCTTGAGGCCCGTGTCCTTCCTGGTGTTCTCAGACAGCGCGGCTGAACTGCCGTTCCCGAGAAGCTCAGAGGAGAAAGGACAGTCCCTTAGGCGAAGGGCTTGTGCAAGCCCCAGTCCCCTCTACTCCCAGCCTGAAGACGACCTCTGAGCCCCGGCAGCCCACCACGGAAGAGCCGTGGGTCTGGATCCTGGACGCGCTCAGGGCCCAAGCACTGATTAGGAACCCTCTTCTTCTTTTTTCTTTTTTTTAAGTTAATTCATTTTGCACAAAACTCGAAAACAACCAAAACGTGTCCACTGTTTGCTGGCTCCAAACCGGGGGGTGGTCGCGTGGGCAGGGAGAGACCCTCGGGGCCCCCTCTCTCTCCTTGGAAGGCCTCAGTGTTCCGTGGCCCGTCCTTCCAGACTCCCGTCGGGTCTCCTGATGGTGTCCGCTCTCCGCCGGCCCTCCCTGCCCAGCAAGTGTGTCGGCGCCGTGACCCCAGAAGCGTGTGCTGCCCAGACCCCCCCGAGAACGTATCGATTGTACACACCTATAAATACTTGTGTTTTATGTCGATATAGATATATACTGTAAATAGCACATATACTTGAGCAATATATGTTAATATATGCTGTGGGCACGCACACGCGTGTGCGCACGGTGCGCAGACGCCGACCCCGCTGTGTGCGCGCGTGTGCGGGCGCCGGGGCCTCCGCCCGCCGTGTCCCCGCCGCACACGGGCACGTTTCGAGCCACCGTGTGTTTTTCAATCCAGTTACGCAGGCAATACGTTAGCGGAGAAGCCGGGGCTTGAGAGCAAAACCAAACCAGCAGCCCAAGAGCGGAGCCCCCGGGGCCCGCCCCCCCAGTCCCCCCCGAAAGCTGGATTCCGTGCCATCCTGCACCCCCATTTCCATGGCCGGGGCCCCGGATACCCCCGTTTGGTCTGGGGGACCCTGGTACGGAGGGAGGAGAAAGGCCGTCTTCCCATCGCCCTGAGCCCGAAGACCTGGGCGGTGGGGGGGTCCCGGGGCGTTCCGACCCAGCCCTCCACCCGGGGTCCCCCACCCTTCAACGTGGCTATTCCTGTGACGTTTCACCCGCAAGCTCAGATACCTCAGGCTCTTCTCTCAGGCCTCCTCCTGCAGACGAGCCCCGTCTAGCCAGGAAAAGGACCGATGTCGGTGACCTTGTGCCCAGGAGGGGCTGGGGAGGCCTGGGCAGGAGCAGCCGCCCAGACCTTCCCCTTCCCCAGTCTCCCCCCGCTGTCTGCGTGACCGTGAGGAGCACAGTCACAGGGACTTGGTCTCCAGAGTTGGAGGGGGGAGAATGCCCCCCAGTTTGCATTGTGGGGGGGGGGGGTCTCCAGACCCGCAGGGCCAAAGCTGTCCTGGCTCTGGGTGGAGGGCACGTGGCAGGGGCAGGGAGATGGGCTCCTGAGCGAGGCTGCCGAGAGGTGGGGTGGGCTCTGGGCGTGTGTGGCTTGGTCTCTGTGTCCCTTGCCAGCCGAAGGCCACCCCTGCCCATCGCGTGCTCCATCCCTGCACACTACAGAGAGGAGGTGGGGAGAGGGGGAGGCGTGACCACCCCCTTCTCTCAACCCCAGTTATAAAAATCTGTCTCTGAGGTTCAGCCCTCAGCATGGGCTCCTCCGGTTCCCCAGAAACCCCTTCCTCCCTCTGCCCCCGCCGGGGGCTCGACAGGTCAGAGGTGGGCGGGGCCAGCCCTGCGCCTTCTTTGGGGTGGGGGAGGGTCTCCAAAGCCCAGAGGCACACATCCAAGCTAGAGAGGTGTGCGGACTTCCCCACCCCGGGATCCGAGGGGTCCCGAGTCTCCCAACCACCAGCTTTCTCCCTGCTCCACCAACTGCAGGCCACGGGCCCCTGGTGGGACCCACAGCCGCCCGCCGTGGCCTCCCCCATGGGGCAGCATGGCCTTGGTGACCAGTGCCGGGTCCGGAAGAAGATGCGTGGTCTGGCGAGGCTTGTCCCCTGTGAGATGATGGAGGATGAGGGCCTGGAGGTCAGGAGAGAAGGTTCTGGTTTGATGGGTAGGGTGAGGCCCCTGTCCCAAGCCAGGGGCCTGGTGGTCAAAGATGAACCCACCCCTGCCCCCAGCAGCCCCTCCTGGCCGCGTTTCTCAGGCTGACCATTAGGGGGGTCCCTGGACCACCTTTCCGGGCCTCTGGATCTGGACGTGGGGACAACTTGGGCCCTTCCCAGACGGGGCTAAGAGGTACCTCGAGGACCTCCCAGGAGACAGCAGAGCGCTCCTGTGCTCTGTGGCCGAGTTTCTGATGCCACTTCCCGAGTGAACCCCGGGGGGAGATGGGGTAGGAAGAAACCCCCCGGTAGATGTGTCCCCTGTAAGCGGGGGCGGGAGGGGACCCGCCGGTCGTGGCGGTCACAGCCGCTGGGGAATGGAGCAGGCGGTTGGCTTGGTGAGCAGAGCTTGAGCGGGAGGATAATGGAGTCTCCCCCCACTTCACACCCCCAAAGAAGGGAGCTTCGGCTTTTCAGGTTTTCCCAGATGCTGTGCTGGGAGAGGGCTCGGCCCGGAGGGGCCGTAGCCTCCCTTGAAAGAGGCTGCAAGGCCCTCAGCCAACCAAGATGGCCCCGGGGAGGGGGGTCCTGGGGCGAGAGGCCCGGGGGTCTGAGGGCGGCTGAGCCCCACTCCCCACTCCGGATACCTGTCCCTGGTCCCAGAGCTCCCCAGGCTCGTTTTTGTTTTTTTTTTTTTTCCTTTCATTTTCAAATTAGAGGCCCCGCAAGGGCAAGCTTTTTTGTCTCTCCTGCTCTTTCCTTAAGCCCTGGGCTCCGAGGACCAAGGCCAAGGCCAGGCGGGGCCCGGCTACCAGGAGTGGCCCCGGGACAGCGGGGGGAGGCCTGCAGCCTGGCCCTGTGGCCTCCGGGGGCAGGGAGGCAGTTTGAGGCTCTCGGTTCAAGGCGGGACAAGACCCGGAGCCCGGACGGTGTCGTGTGCTGGGCCCCGCGTGCGCGATGTCCCGCCTGCGAGTGTGTGAGCAACCCCGGGACCCACCCGGATCCCGGCGACGTGGGCTGCACGGAGTGCGGTCGGCAGTGTGTGGGTGGCAGGCCTCACCCGCGGGGCTGCCCCGACTTCATTAAGCCGCTCGGAGGGGGCGGGGCGCGTCCCCCGCACACAGCACTCGCCAGGAGAGGCTTCGGGTGCTGGCGCCCCTCACCTGAGGGGGCCCCTGGGGTCCCAGGGCAGGGAGCGCAGTTGGTGGAGGCGGAGAAACAGGCCAAACTCGGGTCCCCAGAGAGAGGTCAAGCCCAGTGCATTTTCCAGTCCTCTGCCTCAGTTTACCTCCCCAGAAAACCGTCCAGGAAGAACTGAGCAGGGTTGGCTCCCCAGCGGGGGCCGGGGGGGGTGGGGTGACTGACAAACAGAATCCCAAGTCCTCTTGCTCTATGCCAAAATTATTTCCGTTATCCTGAGTTGGGGGCGAGCGGACGGTGGGCGCGTGACGGGGCCCTGAGGGGCCTCCACCCCGCGCAGGGGGGCCTCGCCTCGGGGATCTGGCCCTCACCTGGCATGTCCCGGGTCACCAGCAGCCGTAGCAGGGGCGCGTAGATCCGTCCCAAGTTCTGGGGCGAGGGGGAGCACGGGGCCACCCAACGCCCCAGGGCCCTCACGCTTTTACCCTCTTTGTCGAAGACACACAAAACCCTCGAGATTCATGTACTGTATGACGGAGAGAAAAAAAAAAGTACCTAATGTCCCCCCCCACCAAAAAAGACAGTATATTTTGTACTTTGTAAAGTGTTCATTAAAATGGAGACAAAAATGGAGGTTGGCTGACGAGTCTCTGGTGCGGGTCTGCGTGTGCTGATGGTCTAACCTTTCTCTGAGCTGCGGCCGGCCGGGTGGCGGGGAGCACAGCCGGGGCCGGAGGGGGACGCCGGGAGGAGGGAGAGCAGGTCTCCCAGCCCCACAGCCAGAGTCAGAGAGGAGAGACACCCGCCCAGGGCGAGGGGGACCGTCACCGCTGCCCAGTGCCGTGTGACAAGCAGCCCCCGGACCTCAGGGCTGCACCAAGGACCCGGTGCGTGTGTGTGCGCACTTGCGCGTGTGTTGCGGTGTGCGTGGGCTCGGGCGGGGGAGCAGCTGCGGCCGTTCTGGCTCAGGGCCGCTCAGTCACCTGAAGTCTTGGCCGAGACCGGAGGGTCTGCTCCCAGAGGCGGTTTAGTCCCAGCTGGCGGGCTGGGGGCTCCCCGCGGGGTGGCGTTCGCTCGCAGTGGGGAGCCTGACTTCCCCCAGAGCCGGGGACACGGGGGCCAGGTAGAAGCCCACATGGTCTCGGGATTCCCACAGACCACCCACCACCCCACTCCGTGGCCGTAAAGCCCGGCTCTGGTTTGACCCAGGAGGGGTCTCAAGGTCAGGGTCTCGGGGGCGTCCTGGAGACGGGCGACTCCGCCCACACTCCTCCCCAGGCCTCTGGCAGAGGTGGGCCTGGGGGTCGGGGGGCCTGTGGGGTAGGACGGAGCTCCTTCCCCAAGCCCGGAGCCCTGCTGTGGACAAAACACACAGACACAGGGCCTGGGGGTCGGGGACACACACACACACACACACACACACACACACACACCCCCGCGCCCCCAACACTGCCTGGTTCTGGAAGGGTCGGTCCTGGGCGTCAGAGACACACACACACACACAAAAAAAACACACCGACACACACAGGGCCTGGGGGTCGGGGACACACACACACGCACGCACGCACGTTCCGGAAGCCCAGGCGCGGATACCTCCACACAGGACACCCTGGAGGCAGGAGGGAAGGCACCCGCCCGGCGTCCCTCCCACAAGACTCTGGCGTCTGGCTCCTTGCCCTCTTGGCAGGTGGGCGTTACGGCTGCCCCAGCAAGAAAGAGGCCCTGGACCTCTCTGGTATTTTCCACGGAAGGAAGGCAGGTGTGAGCAGGGCAGGGCTGAAGACCCCATGTCCCCATTCAGGCACCCCACCCACCTCAGCCCTGCCACCCTGAGCCCCAGGAAGTTCTGCTGCTATGAGAGCTTTTCCCTCTGGGGTCTGCGGACCGAGCGCCCTCTCAGGCGGTCAGAGGCCCTCTCCCTGTCACACCCGGGAGCTAGGACATCCGTGGGGACTCAGGTGGCCGCCGCCGGGAGGGTCAGGGGTGAGGGGACAGAAGCGGAGACACCAGGGGAGACGACAACTGTGGAGAGGGTCTTGCGTGTGCAGGACGCACTCCAGCCAGCCAGGCAGATGGAGCCCGCCTGCGAGAACCTGGGTCATGACACGTCCAAGGTCGTCCCTTTCAGTGCCCTGGTTCCTGTGTCCAAGACGGAGGTCGTGGCGGGGCCTGAACCTTGGGTGGGGGGCTTGAAACCACTCCGACCTTCAACAGAAACCCTGCCCGGCACCGTCACGTCCTGGCCCCGAACACCAGGCTGGTGGGACGCAGGAGGCATGACCTTGACCTTCCGGGGCACGCGCCCTCCCTGAATTGGCAGGTGCTCTAAGACTGCACGGGGACGGATCTCTGTTCTCCACCGCCGGCGGGGGGCACGGTACACGGCCCAGCCAGGAGTTTCGGGAAGGAAACCGACAAGTCACTTACTCTCAAGTTTACGGAAGATCTTTTGTGGCAAGTGAAGGAGCCGGTTCTCCACGGACAAATGGAGGGGACGCGAGCCCAGGAGGTGGTCCCGGGGCTGCTGCCCCAGACACAAGGTCCATGGGACCTGGCTAGGTCCTCCGGCCTCAGCTCACAGCAAGGACTACTCAGTGACTGTTTCACTATTTAGAGCGGGCATGAGCGGGGGGAGGGGCAGAGGGAGAGAATCCCAAGCAGGCTCGTGCCGCCCAGCGTGGAGCCCAACAAGGGGCTTGAACCCACAACCCTAAGGTCATGATCTGAGCCGAAATCAAGAGTCAGACGTTCAACTGACTGAGCCACCCAGGCGCCCCCTAAAGACTGTATTTTTAAGTCATCTCTACACCCAATATGGGTCTCGAACCCCCAACCCCGAGCTCCACGGACCAAGCCAGCCAGCCGCCCCGACCGTCCCCTTCCTGCAAAGCCCCCGCACGGCCAGCCCCGTTCCCCGGCTCTGCTGGTCTCCACGGCCCACGCAGGGAAGCGCCCTACGCTCCATTGGGCCTGTCGCTGTGTTTCGCCTCCCAGAACGTAAGCTGTGTGGGACCTGCTTCCGGGGGCGTCGTCCCCGAGTGGTCCAGTGTGACCGACAGTAGCTGCCCCGGTGGGGACAGAGTATCTGTTGAGGGAATGAGTCAGAGGGGGGTGACCCGGTTGTCATTTTCTCCCAGCGAAGCCGTGGGGAGGCGACTGTGCAGACACACCGTTTTCAGGCAGGACCGTCTTCGGAAGTATTTGTCGCTGGCTTCTAGTCGTCTCTTTAACAAAAGCCTTGTTTTTGTGAGCGAATGTCTAAATGATCAAGTAAGTTTAAAAAAAAAAAACCTCTTCAGTGCCCAAAAATAAAAAGGCAGAAAATAGACTTTATTCCAAAAGAGATTTTCCAAAGATGTTTTTAAACGAAAGGCCAAGTTGATGTTACTACCTCAACTCTTTTCCACGATTTCTGGATCTCTTCTCGGGGGCTCGCCCTCCAGCCAAGCTCCTGAAAGCAGGGGGTGTTCGGTGCACAAGAACCTGGCCTCGCTCTAACTTCTCCAAGCTTCTCAGCCCGGCTCCCGCAGTCGGGCGGGGACTGGCCCTGACGCCCACACGCTCACCATGAGCTCTGCTGGGGGCTGAGGCTTGCGGAACCCCTCCTGGCCACTAGAGCCGTCCGGCAACCTTCAAGCACAAACAGAACGGCACGGCGTAGAGCTAAGCTTCCCCCCAGATCAGCTGCTCGGGTCAGATGAGACACACAGCCCGGGGCCCCTCTCGCTGGTGCTTGGCTGGATGAGGACAGCCCCCCGTGGTGATGCAGCGGGTCCCACCCTCGGCCAGAGAAGGGCCTGAGTCCCAGGACTTCCAGTACGTTCTTGCTAAGGGCACTGGCAGAGAGCATCACACGTCACAAGGGGTCTGGGTCCTCTCTGACCCCCGGCAACAGCCCCGCTGGGGTCTCTGCCAAGCAGTCCAAGGGGTTCTGAGGCCAGGTTCCAGGGTGGAGCTTCAGATGAAGGACTTGGCCAGAGTCACCATATGGTCCACACCACACGCCACATCCACAGGCTCCCCAGGCATGGTCACCTGCAGAACAAGACCCAGCACAGCGTGAGGGGACATGGTTCGGAAGCCGCCCAGCCTGCGCCTGACCCCGGCTCTGCCTCTTGGTGACTTGACCCACCTGAGCCCAGCAAAGCAGTTCTGATGACCCCGGGGTCCTACCCAGCCGACGGCAGACGTGACTCTTCCTACCCGCCCGTCGCAGAGGCTACCAGAACCCGCAGCTCCCACAGAGGCTACTCAGCCCTGCGGTCAACACCTGTTCCCAAGCCAGGGGCTTGGTGACCTTTCCTGGGGGTCGCCCCCATGGCTCCCTGAAGCTCAAGAAGCCCCAGCTCCCGACGCGGGGTCCACTCTGGGAAGGAAACCCCTGGCTGTGCACGCCGTCAGCCTCAGCCCCGGGCCGGCTGCTTCCTGCACGACGTGCATCCCCGACAAGGAAGGTCTCCCGTGTCCCAGAGGGGGCTACAGGCCCTGCCCACCCACGCAGACGGCATCGCCGTCTAGAATTATTGTTCTTCTCAATACGTAAGACCCTCTCCTGGGCACATTATAAAAGGACATTCAGTGAAAAAGAATGAAAAAGATATGAAATCCCCTTTTTTTTCTAATTTTTTTTTTTTTTTAAAGATTTTATTTATTTATTTGACAGAGAGAAATCACAAGTAGATGGAGAGGCAGGCAGAGAGAGAGAGAGAGGGAAGCAGGCTCCCTGCTGAGCAGAGAGCCCGATGCGGGACTCGATCTCAGGACCCTGAGATCATGACCTGAGCCGAAGGCAGCGGCTCAACGCACTGAGCCACCCAGGCGCCCTCTAATTTTATTTTTAAGTAGTCTCTACACCCGCTGTGGGGCTCGAACTCTCAGCCCCGAGATCAAGAGTCACACGTTCCACCCACTGAGCAGACTGGGCGCCCCGGTATTAGGTACCTTTTAACCCCACCCTGTCGGCATCTGTCCCTTTACTGGCCCCTTCCCTCTGGACCGGAACCCTTCCCGCCGCCTCTGCAGAGGTTCCTGACACAAACACAGCACGTGTGCAAAATGCCGATTTTCAGGAACGGCTTGCAGGTCCGTGCTCCCGCCCCGCTGAGTGCTCCGACCCTCCCTCGCAGGACGCTGAGGCTGCTGTGGTGTCTACGCAGATCCGAATTTGGCCACCCGCCCCGGTGGCCGTGCTCTACCGGGCGGCCTGACAGCCGGGACGGGGATCTGTCGCAGCCTGCGGAGTTGACTGAGCACAAGACCGGGGAGCGGCCTCAGCCAGAGGGCCTGGCCTGAGCTCCCGGGGGCAGCCGCAGGGACCCAAGCCGGGTGCCTGCGTGCGAGGACACAACTCCATTAAGGGCTCGGGGCCACCAGGCAGGCACCGCCTGCTCCCCTCCCACAAAGGAAGGTGTTTCACGACACCCACAATAGAAGTCAGTAAGCAAATCAGCAGCAGCACCCCAGTCCGCGGGATCCTCACCGAGGCGTGGGGGCGCCGATCACGTCCCAGTCTGGCCGTGGGAGGGGGAAATGCGCCACCTATGTGATGACCGGCCCAGGTGACCTCCTAGCTACATCCCCGGGCATCACCGGGGGGACCACTGCCCTCGGTGCACCTTCCCCTGGCCCCGACTGGCTGGCGTCTGCAGCCCCTTGACCCCCGCGGTCCCCACTCCCCCGGGCATGAGGGCTCTCGGTCTCTGAGGATCTCTGAACGGAGTCCCAGACGACACTGCCCTCGGCCACACGAGCCGCAGTGTCTTCTAAACCCACCTGCACTCGCTGCATTCTCGCAAAGGGAAACCCAGTTCCGAAACCCGCACCACACCGGGCCTGCAGGGCTCTTAGCGGCTCTCGCAGGTGTGAGCGCGGTCCGAGCAGGACCGTCCCTCTTCACAAGTTCTCGGCCGCCCCCGGAGAAAGGCGGGGGTCGGGGGCTGAGAAGGAGCCCTGAACAGCGGCGCTGGCTGCTCCCCGACCTGGCTGCACTCCATCGCGGCCCCCACACGCCCGCCCCCCCGAGGCCTCCCGCCCAGGGTCCGGGGCCATGCGGGAAGAGGCCTGGCAGCCGGAGGGGTGGCCGGCCTGCACGCGCCCCAAGCCCGCCCGGTCCGACCCGCGGGTGCGCAGCGAGGGGTGGCAGGTCTGCATGCAGAGCCCCTGGTTCCCGCCACGGGGCAGCCCCTTGGATTCCTGACGTCAGCGACCACAGGGGCCGGCCGGGGGTGGGGATCGGGGCCCTCACAGGCTGTCCTGGGCAGGGAACGAAAGCAAGAGGCCCTCAGACAGGCAGAGATGTCTGGGCACTTCTGCGTGGTGACAGGGCAGGGGGAGGCCACTCCAGTTCTTGCCCTGGTGGCCTGATCCCACAGTGCCGCAGGGAGGCTGGAGGGGGCCCCACAGAGACTTGGGGGCATGTCCCTGCCTCCCCCCGCACCCCGCCAGCTCCGAGGCCGTCGCACAGCCTGGAACTCAGGCACCAGGGAAGGGTCAAAGTCAGACACACCAGAGGCTGACCCTGGGCCCTGCCTCTTGCTGGATGAGTGGCCTTGAAGAGCTCCCTGACCCGCTCTGAGTGTCAGTGTGGGGCTCGACAACCTCCAGGGAAGCTTCTGGAAAGAGAGGTTGGAGTCGGGGGTGGAGGCGCGGGTGTCCCCAGGGGAGCCTGCAGAGGGTCAGGGCAGCCCGGGCTCTGGGAGTCTGCGAGACACCAGTCATGCTGTTGCAGGGGCTACACACAGGGCTCTCCTCTCCTCTCCCCTTCCCGGAACACTTTTAAAGTGACAGAACGGTTCCCCCACCGAAGATTAGTACGAAAATACAAATTGTTAAAAAATAAAAATCACAGGGTGCCTGGGTGGCTCAGTCGGTGAAGCCTCTGCCTTCGGCTCAGGTCGCGACCCCAGCGTCCTGGGATCGAGCCCCAAGTCGGGGGGGGGTCCTGGCTCAGTGGGGAGCCTGCCTCGGCCTGTCCCCCCTCCATCCACCATGCCTGTGCTCTCTTTTGGTACATCTTTCTCTCTCTCTCAAATAAATAAATAAAATCTTTAAAAATAAATAAAATAAAAATTAAAATCGTGTCATTTAAAAACAACAACAACAGAGAGAAAGTGCAAGGAACAGTCTAGAAATAAGATCCCGCGACCCGGCACGAGACAAAGTCTGATCTTTAAGGACTCCAACCCCGTGGACCCCAAACCCAGTTCCTGCCCCGCCGTTGCCCAGAGCCCGGGCTGGCAGCTCTGGGCCCGGGGGACACGGGGAGGGCCAGGCCCTCAGCAGCACACCCGGATCTCCTCGGCCGCCCCCACCCACCCGCAGGCAGGGCTCCACCAAGTGCCCGCGGGAGGGCAGTGCTTGGACAGGAAAGCAGCTGTCAGGGGGGCGGCCTGGGGTGTCCCTCCCTGACAGCAGGCGTGCAGGGAGCGACGTTCCCAGAGGCCACCTGGTGAGCGAGGAGTCCGTGGAGGGGCTCTGGCCTGAACAGCAAGTGTGGCCTTGGCACCTGGGCGCTTCCCGCCCCACAGCGGGCACCACCCCTGGCCAAATCAACGGGACAGTGCCAAGATTCCATATCTTAATGCCCTGCTGATCTTCACTGTAATCTGGGGGGAAGGCAGGCCGGAGGGAGCCCCCCACACCCGGCACGGCGGTACGCGTCCAACCCCAGCCACACGGTCGCTTCCCCTCGGCGAGAAGCGAGGATCTGCCACGAAAGCGAGTGGGACCTCCGCGTCACGGGCGTTCGTGTCACCTGTCCTGACCCCCACTGTCCACCAAGCAACGGTCCATTCCTCACCAGCAAGGGGATCCCAGGCTCGGGACGAGCGAGAAGCCCGGCCGGCCCGCACCCCTCCAGCGCACCACCACTCTCTCTAGCCAACAGAAAGCCCCCGTTCTGACCTGGTTTCCTAGAGGCGGCACCTCTAGTCTTTATAAAGGGGGCAGGGCCTGCCGAGGTCACCGGGAACCAGGACAGCCTCAGCCAAGGGAAACAGCCCCCCCCCGCCCCCAGAGACTGAGGTGCCTCGAAACGTCTTGCAGAGGGTTTTGGACAAATCCTGATTTTATTTAAGTTATACACTGCTTCCACCTTTTCACCTGAGGTTTTAAAAAATGCTCTGCACTATTTCAAAACACGTCATTAAAACCAGCCTTCAAAGAGCCTTGAGCACGTACACACACGCACGCGTGCACGCACATCTCAACGCAGAGACTGTCTGGAAGAAACCCAAGAAACCAGTGCCAGCGGCCTCTGGGACAAGAGATGGGAGACCCATTTTCTATAATACCTCTGCTACCGTGTGGGTACATACGGTCTGTATGCAAAAATACGAACCGCCTTTTTTCCCTAGGAGAGCTTCGTGAACATCACTGAGATAAGCTACAATTTAGAAAAGAACTTTTTTCCCCTTTAATTTTGCAATGAGCCTTTTTTTTTCTTTTTTTTTTTTTTTAAGTTTTTTTTCATTTTTTTGACAGACAGAGATCACAAGGAGGCAGAGAGGCAGGCAGAGAGAGAGGAGGAAGCAGGCTCCCCGATGAGCAGAGAGCCCGATGTGGGGCTCGATCCCAGGACCCTGGGATCATGACCTGAGCCGAAGGCAGAGGCTAAACCCACGGAGCCACCCAGGCGCCCAGCAATGAGCCTGTTTTGTATAATCGTACCCTCCCCGTAAGGAGAGCTTTCATCCTCTGACTCTGGCAGCTGTGCAGGCTCTATGAATACTGAACACCCTTTCTTCCCTATTCGCTGTAAGACTTTCCTCCGCACAGGCTGTAAACGGCTCCCGCGCAGCAACTTCGACGTTTCCAACCTCTCCCTCTCAGGGACCCCCGGGCACCTGGCCTGCATGTGGCCTTCTCCTTGTGGAGGCGCTGGCGTGCCTCTGTTTCCCCATCCCACCTGCCCACAGACAGCCTCCGACGAGGGACTGGAATCCTCGGCCCGCCTGCTCCCCTCTCCAGCAGGCCGGGGGACAGCGCTGAGGGCGGTGAGCCCAGCGAGCCAGGCGCCCTCCCTGACTCCTCACCACAGCAGGGCCCCCCTGGAGCCGCGGGGCAGGAGGGGACAGCCGGGACCTGAGAGGGGGCGCCGTGGCCAGCCGCACGCTGGGGGAGCCCCGCGCCGGGGGCGCGCCCGCAAGCCCACCCGGCACAGCCTTACCCTCCACGGGAAATACTGGTCTTCCAGACGGCCGATGCCCAGGCACCCGCGGATGTTCTTGCCCCACACAAACAGCTCTCCTCTGTCTGCAAAGAAAGGAAAACGGTGTGTGGTTGGGGCTACACCAAGAGCAAGTCTCCAGGAGGAGGGTCATGAGAACAGGCTTTCTAGAACCAGGGACCAGGAGGGCCCGAAGTCACATTCCGATCTCCACCGGGCCGTAATGCTCTCCTTTGAATGGACGCGTGCTGCGCCCGTCACATGGGGGACGAGTGCACACGCGGAGCTCTGAGGCCAGCAGCTCCGCACAGCCCGCTCTGCTCGCCCCTCCTCAAAGCCTAGCAGCCGACCTCCTCGGGCCCGAGTCACACCCCAACAGAGTGAGAAGCAGGACGATCCGTGATTCCTTATCTGGTTTCTGTACCTCGGGACCATGTGGTCCAGAGATACGCAGTGACCAGCGCCTCTCTGGGCCGGGTCTACGTCCGTGTGCCAGGAGCTGGGACAGGGCCGCGACTGAACACGCACGCTCCCTGCCCGCACGGGGCTGCGGCGACTCAAAGAGCAAGACCTAGATGAGGGAGCAGAGCTCACCGTAAAAACGGATATTCACCGATTGTATAAAGCGCCGTGAAAGAGGACGGCCCGGCAGACTGAAGGCAGAGGGGGCCCTGGAAGTGCCAACCTGCAGGACGGACCCCAGCCCCGGCAGGGCACCGCCCGCACCCCCGCCTTTGCCGCAGATTTCCGTCCACGCCAGCTGGGGCGCTCCTCGGCCCAGAGACCCCATTCCTGGCAAAAGGCTGCGGTCACAGGGAATAGAAGAAAAGTCCCGGAAAAGCCAGGACTACAATAATCCAGGCTGATTAAAAAGGAACCCCCTTGCTCCGAGCTGTCGGCGCCCGCTGATCCCACTGTCCTCCTTGGTCACCTGGTCACCCCCGCCCGGATCCGAGCCTTTCGACGGGACAATTCAGTCTGGCCCCCGCTCCGGAACGAGAGCAGACCTGGGGGTAAACCACCACCGCCAGCCAACCCCCAGCTGGCCGGATGCAAATGCGGGGCCCACAGACGGGGCCGAGCTCCAGCTCTGACGCTGCCCTGACTGCGGGGCAGCAACCGGCACGTGGAGGCGGCCACCAGGCGCTGGGGAAAATCCACGGGACCCACAGCGGCCGCACGGCCTGACAGCAAGCGGGAAACAGTCCCCCCGAGTCGAACATGTCGTACGGGCTTCCAAGCATGCGACTCTGCGCGCAGCGTAAGCCCGGAAACGCCCTGGAAAATACACCTTTGTTACCCCCCGAATTCGGCCGTGTGGCTACTTATGGGCTCAGGCAAAACGGCTTCAAAAACCTGCCGTGACTCAGGGCGACCCAAATTCACCGTCCCAGCCCGGATGTTCCCAAAGAAAACAATTACTTCCCATGAAATGTGATTTTCCAATCGCAAGGAAACCACCAATTTACTTGAGAACCACAACGGGAAATGAGCGTCGCTCAGCCTGACCCTTCACGTCCCGTTCACGTCGGCGACAGAGGCAAACCGATCCGGCCGCGCTTGTGGAGGCGGCGTGACCGACGCGGCGACACACCAGCCAGAGGGCCGCCGAGCCACGGGTCCTTTACGGCTCTGTCGTCTGGCAACACTCGGCGAAAACCTGCGTCTGGGCCCTGCCTTTGATCCCGCTGGAGGACTCAGGCGGCCTGGCCCCCGCGAGACCGCAGGACGGGCTCCCAGACCCACCTCCGGCCGCCCCTGTCGCCTCCTGGTCACCCACTGTGGATTCACCAGCCCGCGGCTGGCTTCCGCCGGCACCCCGACACGCTCGACCCTCTCCCACCGCCAACAGGTGTCCTCACGAGGACACTCGCTTTACCGTGGCCTGACCACAGAGCCAAGGAACTCTGGGATGACGAGGAGACGCACATCATACGCCCTCGAGGCCAAGCACCTCGTGGCTTAGCCGCCCTCCTGAAGGTCCGGAAGCTCAGCCACCCCCAGGGCCGCCCGGGCCGGGCCACTCACTGGTCAGGGCGGCAAAGTGGCTGAGGCCACATCGGATTAGGGAAACGTGGACTCCTGGGTTGAACTCCGTCAGGCCGAAGAGACTGGGCGGGATCACCTCGGGAAGGGCACTTTCCACAAGGTTCGGTCCTTTCCCAAGAATTCCGTAGCCCCAGACGAAAATATGTCCTTCCCCTGCATTAGAGCAAACACCACGGTCAGTCGGGCGAACGGGCGCGGCCCGCCCTCCCTGGAAATTCAGATCAAGCCGCCCAAATCCCGTGTCCACGCGGGTGGGTTTCGTCCCCCCTCCTTGCTTGTCAAGAACGCACAGACAGAGATCTACAACTGCGTTTCTTCTCTCCCTCTGTCCAAGTCCTGCTTGTGGCAGATGTCCAGCCAGCGAACCTCACTCAGGACGCGAGCTTCGCACACCTGGAGCTCACCGGGACGGGCCCGGGGCGCCAGCCGCCCCGCTGCCCGCTGAGCACAGGGGAGGCTCGGGACGGTTTCCCCCACCCAGATGTTCTGCATTGCACACCGACGGCAGGAGCAAGCCGAGGACACGACCAACCTGTGGCCACATTCCTAAAAGTCTCAGAAACGAGTATCTTGGTCATAGAAGGTTTACTGCTTCTCAGCGGTGCCTGGTGTTTAATTGGGCACAGGCCTTGGGACCCACACCCCATGGCTCTCCTCTCTGCCTAGTGTCTTTGGGCACAGCCTCCCTGGGGAAGGCGGGGCTGAGTCTCTGGCCCAGGGGGAGGGACAGGGAGGAGGAGACCCCAGAGGTCGGCTATCATTACGGAGGTTGGAAGGACTCCGTCCTGCTGCTGTTTGACTGTATCTGAAGCCTGGCTCTCATCCTCAGTCAAAAACATCTCCCTCACCGCCTATGAAACTGAGCCCATGGGGCGTCTGGGTGGCTCAGTGGGTTAAGCCTCTGCCTTCGGCTCAGGTCATGATCTCAGGGTCCTGGGATCGAGCCCCGCATCGGGCTCTCTGCTCGGCAGGGAGCCTGCTTCCCCCCATCCCCGGCCTGCCTCTCTGCCTACTTGTGACCTGTCAAATAAATAAATAAAAATCTTTTTAAAAATATTTTAAAAAAAAGAAACTGAGCGCAGGCTAACCAGACCTCCCACGGCCACGCTCCTCTCCCTCCCGCGGGGTGAGGGCCGCAGCCGCGACTCCAGTGGGCCCTGAGCCATCCCCAATCCACCCACCTCCAGCTTCCCAACAAACCGCACGCAGGAGGGTCTCACCATTTAACACGGCACAGCCCGTGCCGCCGCAGGCCGCCTGCTTCACCTTCCCCACTCCCGAGAAGGGTAGGCACCGGGGGACGTTCACCTGAATCAAAACCAGAGCCACAGTGTTAGGAAGACACACCGGTGAGAATGCGCAGTGCTCCGTCTCGTGTGCAAAGCAGAGAAGTCCCCGGTCGTTGACTCCGAGATCTCCAAGGCATGCCCGAACGTCCCAGATACACTGAAGACCTAACCAGGGGCCGGGGATTCGACAGGAAGGAAGCGACTTGGTCCCTGTCCCCGAGCGGAGTCCGGAGGAAGAGGTAGGAGCCTGGCCAAAATGAACCCAAATTAACTTGCACCGAATGCAGCGAAGGAGACGGAGTGTCACGGAACCGGATCTAATCTGGGGGAGCGCCCGAGAAGGCTTCGTTTTATCCGGGGTCCCGAAGGATGAGGAGGGGTGACAAGGCCAGGGGAGAGAGGCCACCTCAGAGCAGAGCTGGCAGGCACCCAGGGAAGGGGGTCAGAGGGGCACCTGCAGGGAATCCGGCCAAGGTCAGAGAGGCTGAAGCAGGGGCACGGGCGGGATGTGGACACACCGGCTAGAGGCTGTCTGGTGTGGGGCCGGACCTCGTGAGCGGCTTCTAAGGAGCAGAGCGCCAGGGAAAGCCAGGGCAAGTCACTGCCAAGACTAAATGATAAAACGCGCCATGGTGGGAGCTGCGCACGGAGAAGCCCACGTGGCCAGGAACCGAGGACGGCCGGGCCAACAGCTAGTGGGCTCACCACCCGCGAGGAACCGGGGCTCCAGGCCAACGGCCCACGAGGACCTGCGTCCTGCCAACAACCGCCGGGGTGGTCCTGGAAGCAGAGCCATCTCCCGCCGAGTCCGAAGAGGACTGCAGCCTTTGAGGGACGAGGGCCAGAGGACCCAGCTGAGCGCCCCCCGGATTCTGGACCCACAGAAACCGTGAGACAATCAGTGTGTGCTGGGCGAAAGCACGAAGTGTCGGCGTGCGGCCGCCTGTCACGCCGCGGTAACAGTGCCACCAGCCTGGGTCTGTCCCCCGTGGGAAGCCCTTGGGAGATGCGGTTCTCAGAATTTGGGAGCAGGAAGAGCAACAATTTTCCTGAATGTGTTATTTGTTTCTCTTCTAGAAACAATGAATCATTTAAATGGGCGTGTTTTCTTCTCCACTTTGCCTACTAGGAAGCTCAGAACCCTATCAGCTATGACTTCTAGCCACTGGGCCGGACCACAGGGAAGGCTTCTCATCCTGTTCTCGGCTTTAGTTTTCCTCTGGGCTGATCTCTTTACTAATACACATTTAAGGGGAACCTGGAGGCATAGTCAGTTAAACGGCCGACTCTCGATTTCAGCTTGGGCCGTGATCTCAGGGTGGCAGGATCGAGCCCCATGTCAGGCTCCGTGTACGGCTGGGAATCTGCTTAAGATTCTCTCTCCCTCTCCCCCTACCCCTCCCACTTCTGCTCTACAATGAACACGTAGCTCTTTAAAAAAATACATATTTTAAACCTTCTGCATGTTGTCAGAAGTTTGATGGTATTAAGGAATAAAGTATATTTTTTAAATAGTCTTTCCCTTTTAGAGATAGATGTGGAAACTTTTATGGATAAAATATGATGTCTGGGATTTACTGCAAAATAATCCAGGGCAGGGGTGCCTGGTGGCTCCACCAGCTGCACATCTGAGTGCCAGTTTCAGGTCAGGCCATGAGCTCAGGGTCATGAGACTGAGGCCTGTGTCAGGCTCCATAATCAGCCGGGAGTCTGCTTGACATTCCTCTCTCTCCCTCTCTGCCCCTCCCCGCCCCATGCACACGCTCTCTCCCTCTCAAAGTAAAACAAAACCAAACAAATCCAGGGCAGACAAGCAGATGGCAACAAAACTGGCCACTGGCGATACAGGATTATTTTTTTGTTGGGGGTTGGAAGGTAAAGTAAAACTTTTGGAATGAGACGGCTGCACGACTTGTGACTACACTAAAAACCACTTAAATTCTACACTTGAAAAAGGTGAATTACGTCTTGGGTTTTTCGCGGCTATTTTTGGTTTGGGGCCATTAGCTGAGAACTGCTGCATGTGGGTTAGAGGGATGTTCTTCATGCAGTGGAGTTTTTTATTTTTATATCCAATTCCCCTTCATGTCTAAAGTCCTACTGTATTGTACTGATGGTGGCTCCCTCTGGTGAGAAGGCGGGGGCGGGGACAGGGAGGCCACAGGCAGTGGCTTCTGGCGTCCTGTGCGTGTCCTACTGCGGGGGAGGGCGGGGGGGAGCAGGTGCGCACCAGCGATCTATGTGCCGTACGTGGCACGTGCGTCACCCTGCCGACAGGAAGCACATGGCGACACCACAGGAACTCACACCCCCCTCAGACCAGGACAGGGCGCACAGGGGCACCTGTCAGCCCGCTCTGAACCAGTATCGCATCGAAGGCTTGATAACGATGGCTTTGAACGCCAGCAGCCTTACAGGTGGTCGGACCTAAACAGCACTTCCCACGTCGCACTTCGCTGAAGAAGCTCTTTTCTATCAAGATGTGCTTATTTATTTGAGAAAGAGAGAGCACGTGCCCACGCACACCAGCAGGGGAGGGGCAGAGCTGCAGCAGACTCCTGGCAGGCCGCGGAGTCCAACCTGGGGGTCCATCCCACCACCCCGAGACCATGACATGCCCAAGAGTCGGACACCCAACCAACCGAGCTGCCCGGGCGCCCCAGAAGAACGTCTTACAAACGCCCGTGACCCTCCATGTCTACCAAGCTCCCAGGCCCGGCTGCGCGCGGCCCCGTACCTGTGTGGCGTCGGTGACGGCGGCCAGCTGCAGGTACTCCGAGTTCCCCCATCCGAAGAGGCCGCCCTCGGCAGACACGGCCAGGCAGCAGTCACCGTAGGTGGCCACCTGCACGACGTTCACTCCGGCCAGGTCCCCGCCCAGCTTGGTGGGCACGCTGGTGATGTTGTAGTGACCCAGACCTGCCGCAACGGCAAAGCGTTACTCCCAGTCAAGGACTCTTGGCACAGACGCTTCCAGGGGCTTCCTACATGCCGAGCACAGTTTTAAATGCTTTACGAGCATCGGCTCGGCATGGCTAATCTGTTCCTCTCCGTACTCTACAGCTTCCTGCTCCACGCTCTCTCAGAGGAGGAAGAAACAGAAGAGTGAGCGTTTATTTTTAAAACCCCGGAGACTTTCTAAGTCTGACTCAAGTTAGAAACGTTTACGAGACACAACCGCACGACACAATGAGGCCAGGGGACCCTGTGGGAACACACACACGGACCTGTGCAGCCAGCGATCTCCAGTGCACTGCTGGGCTTACCAGAAAATGAAGGAACTCTCCCAGAGCCCAGTCCACCCCAGCTCCCCATGTCCCCCCACCAAAATAACAGTAAGCCGGAACTGGCCCACCGGCGCGGCAGACAGCAAACAGGAGAAAAGGCAGGTGGCCAGAGGCCAGTGGAACAAATGGTACCGTCCACGCCGTGACGGAAAGGGAGCCCTGGCAGCAGGACCAAGGCAGAACGCACACCCCAGTCTCCCACTGTAAATCAGGCTTCGCAACGGGACCCAGGGCAGCATCAGACTCCACCCCTTAGCGACAGACAATCGCGAGCCTGCATCCTCTCTGAAGGAGAGCATCTCCGTTTAGGCCCCTCCAGTTTCCACAAGGTCAATTCAATGAAACAGGAGCCCACGGTCAAAAGTTACTCAACCCATAAGGAAGGGTAGGCTTGTGCCAAGGCCCTGGGGCTGCAAGAGGCCGGCTCCAGGAACCGACTGCAGGGGCCTGCAGAGCTGGACACCAGGCCCAGCAAGCAAGGGCAGGGAGGCCAGCTGTCACCTATGACGGCTCGCTTCTGGAACGGCACCGGGAAGCTGTTAAGCGCGGCCGTCTCCAGCGAGCGGGGCTTTCGCACCTCCCCTTATTCCTCTCTGGGCTGTCGCGATGCATCTGTCAACGAGCTTCTTATTTTTGTGAAAAGCTGATTTTTCGGGGCATCTGGGTAGCTCAGTGGGTTAAGCCTCTGTCTTCAGCTCAGGTCATGATCTCAGGGTCCTGGGATCGAGTCCCGCATCCGGCTCTCTGCTCAGCAGGGAGCCTGCTTCTCTCTCTCTCTCTCTCTCTCTGCCTGCCTCTCTGCCTACTTGTGATCTCTGCCTGTCAAATAAATAAATAAAATCTTTAAAAAAAAAAAAAAGCTGATTTTTCAAAAATGACCCACAGCACAATTTTTAAAAACAAAGAGAAACTTCGACTTTATAGCTACCGAAAAAACGCATGTGAACAGACTGGCACAGGGATGAAATCAGCACACTTAGACAGACAGTATTTGTCGCTGGAGAGCTTATGGCCACCATGGTAACTTCTGTACGTGGCGAAGGACAGTACGGGCCAGTGCGATGTTTAGAAAACAACCTAATGATACATTCTGAAAATGCAAAAATATTCTCCTCTTCTGATCCACTCCTGGGAATCAATCCTACAGCAACAATCCCCCAAAAGAAAAAGTGTGTGTATACACGATAAATGTCATAATATCTTCAATGACCAACGTGGGGCTACCCCCGCCCCCCCCAAAAATGTACCTCCTGACAACAGGGTAATGATTAACTAATGATTTGGTAAGTAACGAGTCATTTATCTCACTGTAAATGAGCTTGATGCTGTAGCGCACAAATTATTCAAAACGCAACTGTGAACACTGTACCGACAAGAGAAAACACGCGTGTAAAAGTCACACCTGTGCTATTGTCACAATACAAAAGATGTGCACGCATGAACAAGAAGAGAAGGAAACACGAGCCCAAGCACAAAGGTGACCTCATGCGGTGGGGGTCTCACGAAGGACGTGTGCAAGACTGGAATCTTACATTTCAAGGCCCTCCCTCCAGACAAATTTCAAAACACAGGAGGATTAAATGAGCAAGGTTAATAAAGCTCATCCCTCATTCCTCCCGATTTCCAGCCCATTCTCCTCGGAAGGGTTAGAGCCGCGCTCTCTTTAGCTGGCCTTTGTGAACCTTACGTCTCCAGCGGCATCTGGCATCTTCCACCCAACCCTTTCCGGGATGGTTGCCATGGGCGCTGGGGGCGAGGGGAATGAGACGGGACAGGCCGGCCGGGGCCGTGGGAGAGGGATGAGCCTCAGGAAGGCAGGTGCTCGCCCACAAGAGTCCCAGAGCCCCCGCTCCCTAGTGCGCCAACCCCAGTGGGGGAGGACCCCTACCCGTTTGTCCGTCGGCGCCCCAGCCGCAAGAGTACACTTCTCCTTTGTCCGTCAGGAACAGGCTATGGTCCTGGCCACAAACCACCTGCCAGACGAACAGAGGGGAGGCTGATGAGAAATCCTTGGGAGCTCGGCATCCCGGGGGACGGACCCAAAGCTCGCCACATACCCTCCCGACCAGTGAGCCGGCCGGGCCCAGGCAGGCTGCCCCGCGTGGCCTCCGCACCGGACTCTTGCCCGGTCCCCTCCTCCATAGGCCTTTCTCTTCCCCGTCCCCTCCTCGACTCCCCCACCGGCCTCCGGTCTTGGTCACTAGCTCCCCATCCACCCTTGTAAGCCCTCGGGGCACCCCCTCCTTCTGCCGTAACCCCTTTCCGACCAGCCAGCCCCGGCCTGTCTGACCCACGCCTCTGTCACCTTCTCCGGGGTGCCTTCTGTCCTCCCCTTCCACCCCCGCGAGCCTGAGCGATCCTCCTGCGCTCTCAGGGCCCTTCCCGTAAGCGTCCGCTTACGCGCTGAAGCCTGTATGGTGAGCACGGACCGTGTGCCAGGCGCGGCACCGGGGGCGGGAATAAAACGGTGAGCACGACACGGCCAGCCCGGGACGCACACACAACTGACTGAGCCTGGGCCTCCCCCCGAAACCGTACTAAACTCTGTACCCCCGTAACCTGGTGGAAACCAATACCCTCCTGACCTACAGGAGGCGGGCAATCATTTTTACTAAAATAATTGATTAACTCGGATAACTGCCCCGACCCATCTGCCGTCACCACCGCCCCCACACACACCTTTCACCCCTGCAAAAACACCTCCAGGGGCCTGGAGGACAGGCTCTCAGCACCTCTCTGGGGCGTGCCCTACCTGAACCACCTGTCCGTCGAAGTCCTGCATTCGGTTGACTTTGTGACTTTCGCTGCAGCCACGCGCCATTTAGGGAGAAGCAAGAGGTACAGTCGTCATAAGCGCCGTGTGGTTCCGCCCCCGCCCGTCGCCCCTAACTGACAGCCCCCACGTGCACACAGTTATCTGTTAGGGCAACTCTCAAGGTCAAATACAGGGGAGAGGTAGGCCAAGGCAGGAGAGTAAAACAGGACAACACCCTTTGGTGATTTTTTATTTTTAAATAGGCTCCGTGCCCAACGTGGGGCTCAAACGCACAACCCCAAGATGAAGAGTCACGTGCTCTACAGACTGAGCCAACCAGCTGCCCCCACGTTGGTGATTTTTTTTTTTTTTAAGATTTTATTTATTTGTCAGAGACAGAGGAAGACAGAGAGAGAACACAAGCAGAGGGAGTGGGAGAGGGAGAAGCAGGGCCCCTGCTGAGCGAGAAGCCCCATGCGGGGCTCGATCCCAGCCCTGGGACCATGACCTGAGCCAAAGGCGGACGCTTGACCGACTGAGCCACCCAGGTGCCCCCCACTTCGGTGATCTTAATATACTGCCCAAAATGAGACTCGTACTCAGACCCAACAGCAGAGTGTGAGAAAAGAGAAGGAAATCTTTTTAAAGACCAAAATCAGTAAAGGTCTAGCTCACTGGGTTGACATATGACTCTCGATCTGTGAGTTTGAGCCCCACGTTGGGTGTAGAGATCACTTAAAAAAAAAGTCTTGGGGCGCCTGGGTGGCTCAGTGTGTTAAGCCGCTGCCTTCGGCTCAGGTCATGATCTCAGGGTCCTGGGATCTAGCCCCGCGTCGGGCTCTCTGCTCAGCAGGGAGCCTGCTTCCCCCTCTCTCTCTCTGCCTGCCTCTCTGCCTACTTGTATTTTCTCTCTGTCAAATAAATAAATAAAATCTTTAAAAAAAAAAAAAAAGTCTTAAAAAAACAAAGATTGAAATAAATAGGATAGAGGGGAATTTTTAAAGTTAATCAATTCGGTAAAAGTGAAAAACTAATTCGGAACAAGTCCGACGCACCACAGTCAACGCTCGACCACCCTCCCTTCCATCCAGGCACCACAGAGCTCAGCCCTCCGCGGAGCGACCCCTCCACGACCCCTCCACAGCCTTCCAGGGACTCTCACCTCCCCTCTCAAGCAGGGGGAAGCCTGCCACTTCCTGCTCTGTGGGTCCATCACTTACTAACCACACGGGAAATGTTAAATGCTTAACACGATCCAGGGAAGTCCTTTGGGGAACTCACCTATAAATTTCATTTTCGACCACGTTTCTTCCACATTGCCCGTAAGAGTTGTTTCCCATGCTGAAGACTGCAGAAAAGACCACCAGTGAAACCCACTCTGCGGGCTCGTGGGATCCCTGAATGTCAGGACTTACAAGGGGATCTCGGAAGGGGTCTCGCTCCAACCACGCAGGCTAAGCGCCCGGTTGCCTTCTCAGACACCCCCAGCCTTTGCAGGTGCACCCGTAGGCCAGCTGGGGCCCGGCCCTCCAGCAGCAGCCTGGGCCACCTTGCCAGGCCCCTCTGCCTTCCCCAGCAGGCCCTTCTGAGGCGAGCACCTCCCAGGGAAGGCCCCACAACCCCCACCCCGGGACGTGTCCCTAGAGGCTGCCCCGCACGCCACAGCTGCTCTGGAAAGAGTTCCTGATCACCACGTCTGCCTTTTCCCACGAAGCACGCTTAGCTGGAAAATGAAACTGGGAACATTTAGGCAAGACGGCCTTTCCCTATAAACCCTCGCTCTTCGGGAGAGAGTCTGTGCTCTCTGGATTCTGGAAGCAGCCCCCCAACTGAAGGAAGCGCCGGCCAACAGGCTCCTTTCAGTACAACAGAAAACGCCGTCTACGGGCAGCCTAGTGACTTCATGGCAAAGCGAGCAGGAGGCCTTGCGAAGGCGGCCTGGTGGGCGCCGTCACGTTTACGAATACGTGAGGTTCTCTAAGAATCACAGAGAGCAGAGAACACGGAAGAGCTGGCAGGAGCCCCCAACGGTGACCTTGAGCCACCCTACCGGTCTGCGCGGGAAATGCCAGTGGCCTCCCTAGTGACACGTGTTTCCATCAAACCACCCGGTTTCGACCCAAGGGCACAAAGTGGCTCCCCGGCTCCTCCATGAACCCGAGAGGCCAACTCACCTCCTTCGCGGTCTGTCAGGATGAGAGAGTGAGCTCGGCCGCAGGACACCTGCAGCACCCGTGTCTCCTGAGGTCTGTCCAGAGGCAGTGGGACAGGCGAGGGCTCCAGTACGTACTCATACCCCCTGGCTGGAAGAAGAACGAGCAGGTTCACGGCCGGCCACACTGACCCAGAGGGACGGCATTCCCGGCATCGGACCTCACGCTGTCCGACCCCCACAATGCCCCACAGAGATCAGAGGGACTCGTCAAGCCACCTGAGCGAGTGGCAGAGCTAAGACTGGAACCCCAGGCCCCGGGCCGGGACCCGCGGCACCCCGCTGCCTCCGGTGAGCCTTCCTGGGTCAGTCACGCCATCTGCATCCGAGGAGAGCAAAGGTGAAGACCCACTACCATTTCCCAGTAAAGCGAAGCGCAGCATGTACGTCACAATACCGCTCATATCAAAAAGTGGGAAAAAGGATACGCGGGGGCCTTTGCTTGTGTACGCACTGCATCTCTCCAGGAGAAACTGGAAACTGTTAACACAGGTTGTCTTCAGGGAGAAAAAATGGGTGGCTAAGAGGACAGAAGCAAAAAGCAGCCTTTTCTCCAAAATATTCTAGTGTACCTGGAGGTTCTCAAATACACAAATATGCTCTCTAGTCAAAGAAGAAAATTGTAGGGGCGCCTGGCCCTATGCCTGGTAGAGCATAAGACTCTTGATCTCAGGGTCGTGAGTTCGAGCCCCACACTGAGCACAGAGATTATTTCAACAATAAAATAAGATCCCTAAAATTAAATTTTTCTTAATTGATTAATTAATTACAGTGAGTTCTACACCCAACGTGGGGCTCGAACTCATGACCCTGAGATCTGGAGTTGCGCACTCTACCAAGGGAGCCACCCAGAGGCCCCTGAACATTTTAACTTTTAAATAAGCGAGTAAGGGGCGCCTGGGTGGCTCAGTGGTTGAGCCGCTGCCTTCCGCTCAGGTCATGAGCTCGGGGTCCTGGGATCGAGCCCCGCTTCGGGCTCTCTGCTCAGCAGGGAGCCTGCTTCCTCCTCTCTCTCTGCCTGCCTCTCTGCCTACTTGTAATCTCTGTCAAATAAATAAATAAAATCTTAAAAATAAATAAATAAATAAATAAGCGAGTAAGGGGAAAGTTCTTTAGAAGTCACTCTATAGAAGAAACTTATACTTTTGTTTGTTTGTTTTAAGATTTTATTTATTTGACAGACAGAGATCACAAGCAGGCAGAGAGGCAGGCAGAGAGAGAGGAGGAAGCAGGCTCCCTGCTGAGCAGAGAGCCCGATGCGGGGCTAGATCCCAGGACCCTGAGATCACGACCTTAGCTGAAGGCACATGCTTCACCCCCTGAGCCACCCAGACGCCCTGGAGAGAGCTTTCTATCAGCATGGAGTAACTGCTTTATCACACCGAGATGTTGTGATTCTAGGCGACATGGAAGAAAGCAGACCATGTTGTTGGTGTATACATCCTCCAGTGCTACCTGCACAGACCCCTAAGGGCCTGGGAAGCCTTCAATGTATCACATAAGGGGAATCGGGCCGTAAATACAGCTATCAGAAGTACAGAAGATGACATTAGACGGAACCACAGCAAACTCCAGACTGGAGAATTCTATAGGCTAAACAATGTGATCTCTTTTTCTCTTTTCTTTCGTTTTTAAAGATTTTATTTTTATTTATTTATTTTTTAAAATATTTTTTATTTATTTGACAAAGAGAGAGAAAGATCACAAGTAGGCAGAGAGACAGGCAGAGAGAGGGGGAAGCAGGCTCCCCGCTGAGCAGAGAGCCCGATGCAGGGCTCGATCCCAGGACCCTGAGATCATGACCCGAGCTGAAGGCAGAGGCTTAACCCACTGAGCCACCCAGGTGCCCCTAGAGATTTTTTTTTTTTTAAAGATTCTATTTATTTATTTGTCAGAAAGAGAGAGAGTGAAAGCACGCAAGCAGGCAGAGAGGCGGGCAGAGGTGGGGAGAGAGGCAGGCTCCCTGCTGAGCAAGGAGCCCGATTCGGGACTCGATCCCAG
>NC_081567.1:10368665-10372271 GCF_022355385.1 Mustela nigripes | reverse complement strand
CTGAAGGCAGAGGCTTAACCCACTGAGCCACCCAGGCGTCCTGAGATTTTATTTTTAAGTAACCTCTACACCCACTGTAGGGCTCAAACCCACACCCCCGAGATCAAAAGTCACACACTTCACCACTGGACCAGCCAGGCGTCCCTATTCCTTTTTTTTTTTCTTCCTTAAGAAAGTAAGCCTTGGCGGGATGCCTGGGTGGCTCAGTGGGTTGAGCCTCTGCCTTCGGCTCAGGTCATGATCCCAGGGTCCTGGGATCGAGTCCCGCATCGGGCTCTCTGCTCAGCGGGGAGCCTGCTTCCCCTCTCTCTCTGCCTGCCTCTCTGCCTACTTGTGATCTCTGTCAAATAAATAAATAAAATTTTTAAAAAAATAAAAAATAATAAAATATATAAAATAAAATAAAATAAGAATCTAATGACATTTATGAGATAATTAACAATTTTGAAAACTGGGTATTTAGTAACACAAAGGGATTATATTGTTCATTATTTTTAGGTGTGAAAATGATGTCGCATTTACTTTTTTTTTGAAGGTCCTTATTTTTTTTTTAAGATTTTATTTATTTATTTGACAGGCAGAGATCACAGTAGGCAGAGAGGCAGACAGGGGGAGAAGAAGAAGCAGGCTCCCTGCTGAGCAGAGAGCCTAACGCGGGACTAATCCCAGGACCTGACCCAAGCCACCCAGGCACCCCAAGGGCCTTATTTTTTTAGATGCATACTAAAATATTTACCAACAAAATTAATAATGTTGGGATTTGATTCAAATTAGTGAGGGGAGGGGCACCTGGGTGGTTCAATTATTAAGCATCTGCCTTTGGCTCAGGTCATGATCCCAGGTCCTGGGATCAAGCCCCAAATCAGGCTCCCTGCTCGGCGGGATTCTGCTTCTCCCTCTCCCTCTGCCCCTGCTTATGTTCCCTCTCTCTGTCTCCCCGTCAAATAAATAAAATCTTTAAAAAAATTATTGAGGGGAAAGTGCGGGAAATGAACAAAACCAAACGGGCTGAGTTGGTACGTAAAGCTGGCATGCCTCCCTCTGTCCATTTGTGTGTGTGCCGAAACGTGATCCCAGGAAAAGGTATAACAAATTCAATGTGGCGTCTTACAGCTAATGCAGCCTTCAGTGCTGACTTCTAAAAGAATTCTGATACAGAATTAAGTGAAAGGCAGAAGATACCCACTGACCAAAACCATGCAAAAATGTTATTTGCCCATGAATGAGAAAACAAGAAAAAAATGAAAAGGTTTATCCAGACAGTAAAGGTACGTACGGTCCAGTACAGCCGAACCCCCTTATCCACAGGGGATACATTCCAAGACCCCTTGGATGCCTGAAACTACAGACAGGACTAAACCCCATATACACTCTATTTTTTTCTTTGGCATACCTATGATAAAGTTTAATTTATAAATTCATATATATTTATATTTAATTAATATTTATATTTAAATTTAGAAATAATTTATAAATCAGGCTGGGTGTCTGGGTGATTTGGACAGTGAAGCAGTCGACTCTCGATTTCAGTTTGGGTCATGATTTCATGATCCCGGTATAGAGCCCCACAGCAGGCTCCATGCTCAGTGCGGAGTCTGCTCTGGGATTCTCTCTCTCCCTCTCCCCCTGTACACATGTGCACACACATACACACTCTCTCTCTCTCTCTCTAATAAATAAATAATATCTTTTAAAAAAATTCATAGGGACGCCTGGGTGGCTCCGTGGGTTAAGCCTCTGCCTTCAGCTCAGGTCATGATCCCAGGGTCCTGGGATCGAGTCCCGAATTGGGCTCTCTGCTCAGCAGGGAACCTGCTTCCTCCTCTCTCTCTGCCTGCTGCTCTGCCTACTTGCGATCTGTCTGTCAAATAAATAAATAAAATCTTAAAAAAATTTTTATATATCAGGCACAATAAGAGGAATATCTTTACTTATCATCAAAGCCTCTTTTGCCTACAGGTCCAGTGTTATTACCAAAGGGGCTCACAAGCAATCTAGTCCAGACGGTTCCAAATAACATTCGTGTAAGACTCCCTCTATTCTGTTTTGCCAGTCTGGTTTGTGTCATCACATTCTTTTTTTTTTTTTAAAGATTTTATTTATTTATCTGACAGAGATCACAAGTAGGCAGAAAGGCAGGCCGAGAGAGAGGAGGAAGCAGGCTCCCCGCTGAGCAGAGAGCCCGATGTGGGGCTCGATCCCAGGACCCTGAGATCATGACCTGAGCGGAAGGCAGAGGCTTTAACCCACTGAGCCACCCAGGCGCCCCGTGTCATCACATTCTTGAAAACAAAAGGGAGAGCCCCCTCAGACCAGTCGCAGCACAGAGTAGCCAAGGGGAGCACACTCACTTTTATCTTTGCGGCTCTGGTGAAATCCAAGCTGGGAATCTTTGTTGAGCCCCATACCCCAAACTTTCGTCACATCCTTGGTTTTAGAGGACAACAGTGTGAATCCATAGCCACAGGCAGCAGAGGAAATCTGCAAAAGAGTTCCCATAAAGCATGAGCTGATTTGTGACATTGAGTTTTCTCTGCAATAAATGACAGGTTGTTTGCCCAAAGAACATATAGCACTGGGGCGCCTGGGTGGCTCAGTCAGTTAAGCATCTGCCTCCAGCTCAAGTCATGACCCCAGGGTCCTGGGACCGAGTCACAGTTTGGACTCCTTGATCCTCCCTCTGCCTGTTTCTCCCTCTGCCTGCCACTCCCCCTGCCTGTGCTCTCTAACAAATAAATAAATAAAGTTTAAAAATATAAATAAAATAAAATAAATAAAAAATGAAAACCATATTTAAAGAACTGAAAGGCTGGCTGACAGTCCATCTGTAGCGCATGCAACTCTTGATCTCAGGGTCGTGAGTTCAACCCACACTTGGGGGTAGAGATTACTCAAAAAAATAAATTAAATAATAACTCTAAAACCGTATTACTGGGCTTAAAATGTAAATACATATCACAATAACCCTACAAGGGAGAGAGGAAGAAACAGAGCTTTGTTGGAACAAAGGTGCTATCGTTTTTTGTTTGTTTCGGAATGAGGTCACTATCAACCTAACATAGACTGTGATAATACTGTATCGTAATGTTGTAATACTGACATTATAATCCCAAGAAAAACCTCAAATATACAGCAAAACACCCAACAAAGGAACTTAACCCACTGAGCCACCCAGGCGCTCTCCCAACAAAGGAATTTTAAAAGGTATTCTATTTATAGGACGCCTGGGTGGCTCAGTTGGTTAAGCGGCTGCCTTCGGCTCAGGTCATGATCCCAGCGGTCTAGGATCCAGTCCCACATCGGGTTCTTTGCTCCACGGGGAGCCTGCTTCTCCCTCTGCCACTCTGTCTGCCTGTGCTCGCTCGCGCTCTCTCTCTCTCTCTGACAAATAAATAAATAAAATCTATTAAAAAATAAATAAATAAAAGCTACTCTATTTAACACAAAAGAAGGCAGCAAAGGATGAAGAAAGAAACAAAAGACCTACAGAAACAAACACCAAGACGGCAGATGCGATCCAACCCTATCAGTAATGACATTAAAAGGACATGGACTGAGTGACATCAGTGAAAACGGCAGATCGACAAGAACACTGGCAAAATGCCA
>NC_081567.1:10339039-10368265 GCF_022355385.1 Mustela nigripes | reverse complement strand
CCCCCCCCGCCCAGAACTCTGGAAATCAATCAAAGACTTCAAGCGATCTGGGGACTGTTGACCCCAGAAAAGCAGCTGAGTCTCCGTAAGAACAGCAAGCTTTGTGGTTAGAGAATATGCATTTCTTTAACCTCGGCAAAATGCTTTGCAGCATTTCAACTCGACCTATTCCCATTCCCCTACGCGAAGCTCTGCGGTAGCTCTGAAAAGGAACAGGTCACAGTGACCGCACAGGCCGACAGTCCGGCCGCCACTGCAAGAGGAAGAAAAGGATTTGGAGGAACTTCAAAGCCCCATTCCCAGAGCGTTCTCCTCTCATCCGTCCCGTGGCTCCCTGGAAGACCCCATGCGCCGGGCTCTCCTCCCGTGACCTGACCCACGTATGACCCAGGGCAAACAGCCTCCTCCCCAGGGCTATTTGCTGAAAACAATCAGCAGCTAATGTTTGACCACTGCGGCTGCCTGAGGTGGTGGAGAACAGCTGGAGCAAATAACAGGTCAACCAAGGAGTCACTAACCCACTTGACCTGACATCAAGGCAGAACGCTCATCCCTTTCCAGCACACGTGGAACACTGTCCAGCGCAGGCCCCAGGCCAGCCTGTAAAACGGAGTCTCAATGCACTTAAAAGGGCTGAAATTAGAGAAAGTATATTCTGCGACCCCTGGGAACGTAAGTGTGACTCCGGTGACAACCCCCTGCTCCGGGGGTGATGTGCGGATGACGCCAGTCCGGCACAGCAGGGGCGCACGTCCGCCACTCGTTAAACGTGAGACCCTAACGCCCTCCCCCCATCCACCTGGGCCTGCAGCCCGCTGAGGGTCGTCCTCCCCGCCGCGGGACCACCCAGCGTCCCAGCTCCCGGCCGAGGGCCTCGGGGAGCAGCGGCGGAGGCCAGAGGGCGCTCCGAAGGGACAGAGCAGGGACAGAGCCGCGCGGCCCGCACCTTCTGGTCCAGCTCCAGGCGGTAGGGCACGGGCTGGATCCTGCGGGGCGGCCGCGAGCCGGCGCGAGGCTTGGGCCCCGCGCTGGGCAGCACGAAGGTGGGCACGCCCAGCGCCCCCGAGAAGCTGAAGCCCCACACGAAGATGCGGTCGGCACGGGCTGCCCGCTCGCCCACGTACTGGAACACCGGGGCGTCCGCCTCGCGCGAGCTCGGCGAGCGCCCGGCCGCCGTCCGGTGCCCCCGCCCCGCCCGCAGCCCCGGTCCCGGTCCGCTCAGCAGCCGCCCCAGCCGAGGCCCGGCCGCCAGCGCCGCCAGCGCCATTCCCCGCTGCACGCCTCAGCGCCTCCTGGGCGCCGCCATCTTGAGTGACCCCTGAACCCACGCTCTGGCGGAAGAGCCCCAGGGCTCGTCGGCTATTGGCTGAAGGCAAAGGCGCCGAGGGCCGCCAGTGGCTGGGGAAAGGCGGGGGACGGGGCGGGGCCTGAGAGCCTCGGACTCGGGGGGCGGGGATCGGGGCGGGGCCTGGGAACCGCGGGCTTAGTGGGCGGGGCGCTGTGCTGCAGCGCGCACCTGTCCCGCAGCCCCGCAGCCCGCCGGGCGCCTGCCCTCCGCATCCCGCGCTCCTTGCGGAGGGTCTTCCCGACCCTCGGGGGGCGGCGGGCGCTTCCGTTCCGAAGACCCGTTGCGGCCTGTCTGTCCGCAGAGGTAAAGCGTAGTGGTGGCCCGGCTCTGCGCGGCTCCCACGGGGCGCTCTCCCCCGCCCGGGTTTACCCTCCTCGCCGCGGCCCCTCGTGGTCCCCAGCGGGCGCCGTCGCAGACTCCCCCGTCCGCTTCCAGGCCGCTCAGCCGGGCTCCAGCCCCAGCGCGCGGGAGGGCAGCCCTGCAGGTGCACCTGCCGCGCCCGGCCCCGCAGGGGAGCCGCACCGCCTGCCGCAGCGCGTGGTCCTCGCCCCCCAGCCGCGCGCTGCCCCGGAGTAAGGGGGCTTTCCTCGTCATTTCCGAATCCCGGGGCCGGCTCAGGGCTGCCTGCTTAGCACCGGGGGCCCCGCATGTCCTCCCGGCCGCGCTCCTCCCTGCAGTGTCCAGCCGACTGCCAGCCATCTTCTGAGATCAGGCACCTGCTCCCAAGTTCCCAGGAGGCGGGAACGGACGGGGCGGGGGGGTGGGGGGTCCGGGGACCTGGGTCTAGTCCTGGCTGTGCTACTCCCTTGACACGAGGCTTTAGCAAGTTGTCTCCCTTCTCTGGAGAGCACCTCTAAAGTGAGGAGGGTAAGGGGGGGGGGTGGAGTGAAATGAATTTTTTTAAATAAATGAGATCTGAGATGTTTGCGCTTTATGACCTGTAGGATTTTCTGCGGCCCATGCTGACCGATGATGGACTAGTCCCAAAAGCTGAGGACAGACGACTCTGAAACTAGGCATCCTACAGGATGGTGGGGTTCCAGAACGGCAGAGCCAGGTGGCTGGACTTGATAGAAGAGGCAGCCAGGGCAGGGTGGCCGCCCTAGTCCCTGGCACCATTGGTCTATGGCTTGGCTACCTGACCACGGTATTCCGAAGAATGAGGTGTAAGTTCCTCCTTGACGGTGTATATAACCAGAAAAAGATCTGACTCTGTTCTCAGACCGGAATTCAGCAACTGTAGGGGAGGCAGAATGCACTTAAAGGACCCTGTGGAGCCAGCACGAGTAGAGGCAATAGCTAATCACTTCCCAGAGGAATTTGTGGGTATTTACAGGGTTCCTATACACTAGAGAAATGAGAATAAGCAGATCTCCCCAGAGCTTCATAGACGGTCTGAGATGACAGTGACCCCAGGAGACCCGAAACACTGGCAAGGACCGCAGTTAGACCGGGAGCTTAAGGAGCCCGTATAGGCACGGCTGTGCGTGGGTCAGTGTGTCCCTGCACCGGCCCCTTGAAATGCCTCGGGTTCCTGAGTCCACAACTGGGACAGACAGACATCCTTAGCAACTCATACTGGTTTCCTCATCCTGTCCTGACCCAGCCAGTATTAAATCAGAAGACATACTGCATTGCGGGTAGAATCGCATCTGAGAGGCATCTTCAGAAACGCAGAGGATGAAAAAAGAGAGAAGAAGAAGGAAATGCAAAGGCTCCTGGTTCCCGTCATTATCCCATTCGGCTCATATGCTTGGCTCCTACACAACCCAGGCAGGTTATGGCCAATAATGTGATAAACTATGTAAACTTAACCAAGGGCGTAGCCCAATCCTAGCTGCTGTGTTGGGGGAGAGTTATTCTAGAACAGACCAACACAGCTGAGGACCTTGCTGTGGGATACTGATCTGGTGGATGGGTTCTTCTCGATTCCAGTGGTAAAGAGCCTCAAAGGCAGTTCAGCTCTAAGAGAAAGGACATTATTATTCATTAATTCTCCCTGACTTTTGGCTCCTGCTACCTCCCAAATTAAGTACCCGTGTACAAGATCTTGTCTCCCGCTCTGCTTTTATTTACAAATCAGGGGCTCCCGGGTAGCTCAGTCTGTTAAGCATCCGACTTTTGGTTTTGGCTCAGGTCATGATCTCAGGGTCGTGAGATCGAACTCCGATCCAAGCTTCATGCAGGGCCGGACGCTGCTTGGGATTCTCTCTTCTCCCACTGCTCATCCCTGCTCATGGTCTCTCTCTTAAAGAAAAAAAAAAAAAAAAATCTGAGACTTGGGGGTGCTTGGGTGGGTGGGTTAAAGCCTCTACCTTTGGCTCAGGTCCTGATCCCAGGGTCCTTGATCGAGCCCCACATTGGGCTCTCTGCTCGGCGGGGAGCCTGCTTCCTCCTCTCTCTCTGCCTGCTTGTGATTTCTCTCTGTCAAATAAATAAATAAAATCTTTTTTAAAAAATCTGAGACTTATATTGGTGAAGAAGAATTACGTAAGTACCATCCATTAGTGAGGATTCTCCAGAGGTAGGAGAATAGGGGTCCCATGATCCGTCTGCAAGCCAGACACTCAGGAAAGACAGAGGTAGAGTTCCAATCAGTGCAGACGTCTGAGAACCAGGAACGAGCTGATGTCCCAGCTTGAACAGCCAGGTGGAAAGAATTCAACCTTCCTCCGCCTTTTTTGTTCTATCCTGGCCCTCGGCGGTTGTACATGTCCCACACACATTGGGGAAGGCCATCTTTATCCAGCATGCCAGTTCCAAATCTGCTCCTTCCAGCAACGCCTTCACAGACACACTCAAAAATAATGTTTAACCACGTCTTTGGGCATTCCCTAGCCCAGTCGAGTCGGCACATTTACTAGCATAACTAACTGGTAACTAATAACTAGTTATTAACGTAGTTATGAGATGTGTATCTGTTCACGAGGTGTGTATCCAGTTTTTAACTGTTCTTCCGTGGGACTTTCCTTTTATCTGAGTTCATGGCCTCTCTGGTTTTTTGGTTTTAAGGATCTTTTACAAACTGGCGATGATGGTAGATAGGTTTTTTAAAAATCCTTCCTTGGGGTGCCTGGGTGGCTCAGTGGATTAAAGCCCCTGCCTTCGGCTCAGGTCATGATCCCAGGGTCCTGGGATCGAGCCCCACATAGGCTCTCTGCTCAGCGGGGAGCCTGCTTCCTCCTCTCTCTCTGCCTGCCTCTCTGCCTGCTTGTGATCTCTGTCAAATAAATAAATAAAATTAAAAAAAATTTTTTTCCTTGTCAGAATGTTTGTCAGAATTAAAAACCTGAGGGGCGCCTGCGTGGCTCAGTCGGTAAGTGTCTGACTTGGGCTCAGGTTATGATCTTAGGATCCTGGGATCCAGCCCTGCCTCGGGATCCCTGCTCAGCAGGGAGTCTCCTTCTCCCCGTCCCCCTGCTCATTCCCTCTCTCACTTGCTGTCACTCTCAAATAAATAAAATAAATCTTTATTTAAACAAAGAGATAGAAAAAGAAAGAAAGGGAAGGGGGAAGGGAAAAGACTCTTTTCTTATTAAAGAAAATATTTTTAAGATTGAGAGGGTCCTGGCTGGCTCAGTCAGAAGAATGCAACTCGATCTCAGTGTTCTAAGTTCGAATCCCGTATGGAGTGTAGCCATTACTTAAATTTAAAAACTTAAGAAAGAAAAAATCGATAACCCTATATAGGCCTCTTGAATTTATTTACTTATTTTTTTTTAAAGATTTTATGCTGGGGCGCCTGGGTGGCTCAGCGGGTTGCACCTCTGCCTTTGGCTCCGGTCGTGATCTCGGGGTCCTGGAATCGAGCCCCACGTCGGGCTCTCTGCTCAGCGGGGAGCTTTCCCCTCTCTGCCTGCCTCTCTGCCTGCTTGTGATTTCTCTCTCTCAGTCAAATAAATTAATAAAATATTTTTTTAAAAAAGATTTTATATTTTGGGGCGCCTCGGCTCAGTCCTTAAGCATCTGCCTTCGGCTCAGGTCATGATCTCAGGGTCCTGGGATCAAGCCCCGCATTGGGCTCCCCGCTCTGCGGAGAGCCTGCTTCTCACTCTCCCACTCCCCCAGCTTGTATTCCCTCTCTCACTGTTTCTCTCTGAAATCTTTTAAACAAAATTTTTTTAAATAATAAGTAAAGATTTTATGTTTTTATTTCCACACCCAATGCGGGGTTCGAACCCAATATCCCAAGATCAAGAGTCACATGCTCCATCATCTGAGCCAGCCCATGGCCCTGATGTCTTGAATTTATCAAACATTTGTCTTCTAACAAATACCCAAAAGACCTACCATCGGTTGGAGATTTTAGGGGACAAAGGGCGCCGTGATAAAATCTGCAATGTGAGCCTCAGCCACTGGGTGGCGATGCTTGCCCATCAATTTTGTGTATTACTCAACCAAGGAAAGCCAGTTTGGGCCAATGGAAAGAGCTGGTTTTGTAGCGACAACCGGGCTTTCATATTTTATTGTTAAAACCTGGTTGTTTTGTATACTGGTTGTATGCTGGCTAATACTAGTCCATATTGTTGCTTGGAAAAGATGGTCCCACAGCAAAATACCAGCCCTCCCGGAATGTTAAGTCTGCTGTCGGTAACCAAGCTCCATTTCCCTAAACTGATATTTTCCTGCGGACATTCTAATCTCTCTTTTTTTTTTTTTTAAGATTTTATTTATTTATTTGACAGAGAGAGAGATCACAAGTAGGCAGAGAGGCAGGCAGAGAGAGAAGAAGGAAGCAGGCACCTTCTGAGCAGAGAGCCTGATGCAGGGCTCGATCCCAGGACCCTGAGATCATGACCTGAGCCGAAGGCAGCGGCTTAACCCACTGAGCCACCTCTAATTTGTTTGTTACACTGAGATAGTTAAAATTCTCTGGTCTGGGGAAGAATGAACTTCACTTATGTATTCTAACTATTATTATTAAACTTTTAGTTATATAATTAATATATGATGAAGTGCCTTTGTAAAAAAATAATAATAATTACTTAGGTGTTCTATATGGATAAAAGGAAAGGCTCCTTTAACCACAGCCCCACATATATAGAAATATATAGAATAAATAGAAAAAATTAAATTAAAAAATAAATAGAAAAAATATTCTTAAATTTTTGTTGTGTGTGTGTTTAAAGAAAACAGTATCATATGTATCTTATTTTACCATCTCTTTTCGCTCAAAACTTTATTGGAGACACTTTCATAGTAATTTGCTTGCACTTGGCCCATTCCTTTCCAGCCTTGCGTATTAGTATGAATAAGTTTGTTTATTCTTCTGGTGAACAGTTAGGTTGTTACCTTTCTTTTTTTCTATTACAATGTTACAGTGAGTAACAGTTCCTTGTAGATGTTTCCTTTGGCATCTGTATAATGGTATCTTTGGGTAGATAGTAGATAGGGATAAACAGAACTGCGGTCATAGAAAATGCTCGTTTTATTATTTTTTAATATTTTTTCTTAATTTTATTTTTTATACTTTATATATTCATTTGGGAGAGAGAGAGCGTGCAACCAGGAGGAGCTGCAGGGGCGGGGGGAGAAGCAGGCTCCCCACTGAGCAGGGAGCCTGATGAGGGACTCCATCCCAGGACCTTGAGATCATAACCGGAGCTGAAGGCAGCTGCTTTAACTTTTGAAATGTTTGTCAATCCCGATACCTAAAGCACATCTCTTGTTGATTTTTCTTCCGTTTCTGTAATGTCTTGGGAAGGTAGAACACCTTATGGTTACTGGCATTTCATGTTTCCTCTACCAAGAATTGTTTGGCTCTTCACATCCTTGGCCATGTTTCTTATAGAACTTGATATAATTGCGTGGAAACCTTCTGTTACATGTTGAAATATTTTCTCTTTTCTTTTTACTTAATTTATGGTGTCCTTTCTTTTACAAAGTTTTATTTTAGTGAGGTCAGCATTAATCTTTTTTTTTTTTTAAGAGAGAGCATGTGAGGTGGGAGGAGGGGCAGAGGCAGAGATAGAGGGAGAGAGAGAATCCTAAGCAGACTCCGTGCTGACATGGGGCTCGATCTCACAACCCTGACCACGACCTGAGCCAAAATCAAGAATTGGACGCTTAACCAATTGAGCCACCCAGACATCCCTACGGAGTTGATTTTTATGAGTGGTATGATTGTACATTTATTAATATCTTATCAGATACATGATTGTCCCCAAATAATTAACTGGCTATAACATACTTTGAAGATTTTAAAATGTCATTTATAACATGATGCTTTTCTGTATACGGGCCAGTTTCTGGAGTCTGTTCCTTCTGATCTATTCTTTATCTGACTGCTGCAGTTTTATATTATACTCTGATTTTTATGCAGTCAAGTCTTCTTTGTTCTTTTGCCTTTGCTACTCATAACATTTACTTCCATATAAATTTTAAAGTCATCTTGTCAATTGAAAGAAAGATCCCACTGGGATTTTTATTAGAACTGTATTAAATGGATGACCTAGTTGAGATAAATTAATAAATGACATTTTACAATCTCGAGTCTTTCTGTATCACATAAATGTGGCGTACTCCAATATTATTGGTTTCACTCATCTGCTTGAATGAATTCAGCCCTCTGTTTGCAGATGAAATCTTCTGTTGGTTTTCTGACAACAGGATCTTCCAAATTTTTAGAGCAATAATCTCCACATTATTTTTTGAACTCTTCTTTTTTAAAAGATGTTTATTTATTTGACAGAGGGAGACATAGCAATAGGGGGAATACAAGCAGGGGGAGTGGGAGAGGGAGAAGCAGGCTTCCTGCTGAGCAGGGAGCCCGATGTAGGGCTTGATCCCATAACCCTGGGATCATGACCTGAGCTGAAGGCAGACCTTTAACCTACTGAGCCACCTAGGCATCCAGAGAGAGAGAAACTTAAGTAGGCTCCATCTCATGACCCTGAGATTGTGATCTAAGTGGAAATCAAGAGTCAGACTCTTAACCAACTGCACCCCCCCCAGGAACCCCTCTTTTTTTTTTAATTAATTTATTTTTTAAAGTAATGTCTATGCCTAAAATAGGGCAGGAAGTCATGACCTTAAAATCAAGAGTCACGTGCTCTGCCAACTGGTCCTGGGATCGAGCCTCACATCAGGCTCTCTGCTCAGCAGGGAGCCTGCTTCCCCCTCCTCTCTGTCTTCCTCTCTGCCTCCTTGTGATCTCTCTGTCAGATAAACAAATAAAATCTTTAAAAAAAAAAAAAAAAGATTCCCTCTCTCTCTCTCCCTTAAAATAAAAGAATCATCTGAAGACGAGTTAAGGACAGACAAGGTAAGGTAGACAAATCAGGAATCTAGTGCAGGAAATGACGCAGGCCTAGACCAGTGCGGCGGCAGTCCAGGGGTCCGAGAGGGGTAGAATCTTGGGAAACAGAGCTGACAAGGTTGTCAGGATCAGGAACACTGAAGGATCAGTGTCACTGCGTCAGAGGAGGGAGGAGTCAAGCATACTTGCAAGGCTTTGGCCTGAGTAACTGAAGAACGGTGTTTCATTCCTCGAGGTGGGAAGGGGCTCTAGGAGAATCCGGGGAGAGGATGCACACTGTCTTGCTTGAGATGCCCCTTCCTCCTCCACGAGAAAATGCCGAAGTAGACAGCTGGTCATACAGACGGGGGTGGGGCTGAGGGGGCTGGGCTAGAGATACAAACTTGAGAGTCCTAAGCAGACTGAAGGTCTTTCAGGATTGGACAAGGTCATGTTAAGGAGTGAGCAAAGAGAAGTAAGCCAGCCCCGAGCTACAGCACTACTCAAAAGGTCGCGGGCAAAGAAGGACCTGCAGGAGACTGCTGAGGGCCGGAAGGGCAGGCCGGGCTGCAGAAGTGTTGCAAATTGGACACAGTGCACGGTAACGTCCACTGCGGACAGATCGAGCCATTCACAAACTGAAAAATGCCTGGCAATGACCTCGGAGAGAACAGCTTCTGTGGAGGAGTGAAAGCTCGCAGGAGAAAGAAAGGAGGGAAATCAAAGCGGGGGGTGCACACAACACATCCTGAGGTCAGTTCTTTCAAACCAGTCACGTGTATTTTGACCCCATAAACCGTTCCAAACACATTGGAAAATGGCTTCCAAGTTAAGTTGTCAAGTTCGAGTCTTACCCACTGATCGTTTTTGGCAACAAAGCAGAGGCGACCGCATTATGCATCAATTTCATGTTTGTGAATTTACCTGCTCGCTGACATTGATGGGTAAACCCAAAACCACTACAGCGCGCTCCCTGGTTCTTGGACAGGGGCCGACTGGCAAAAAGCTTACGTGGCCTGATGCACATTACCCAGCTGAGGTAGAGCAAGGTCCCAGTCCTGTTCCAGCTCTCACACTGTAAAGTGTCCTTTTGCCAGTCTTTTTAATGCTACGGTTTTTTTTTTTGTTTTGCTTTTAGTTTTAGTTTTTGTTTTGGTATTTTGTGTTTCTTGTGGCTTTTGCGGTCCCGAAAACATCATGACTCTGGCAGAAACCTAACCTTGTATTAACACTCGGAGTTGTAGCTCAGGCTTGCTGTTTGACAAAACTCTGTAGAACGGAACTCTTTGGAATCAGCAGCAGCAGCTATAACATAATGGGAATATTTTCAAACATCTCTTTTAAAATTGTCCAAAGAAACAGGCACTTTAAAAAATATATTTTATTTATTTTTCGGAAAGACAGCGAGAGGGAACACAAGCAGAGGGAAGTGGGAGAGGGAGAAGCAGGCTTCCCGCTGAGCAGGGAGCCCGATGTGGGGCTCCATCCCAGGACCCAGGGATCATGACCTGAGCCAAAGGCAAATACTTAACGACTGAGCCACCCAGGTGCCCTGGTATTTTTTTTTTTTTTTTTTAAGCATTTAAATCCCAGTGTAGTCAACTTTTATCCATTTCAGGCGTAGGGCAGTGATTCAGGAAGTCCACACACTGCCCAGGGCTCTTCCCGGTTAAATGCACCGGTCAATCAATCCCTCCTCCTGTCTCACCCCTCCCCCTCCCCCACGTCCCTCGGGCGACCCTCCGTGTGTTCTCTGTAGGGAAGAGTCTGATTCTTGTTCTGTGATACTTTCTCAATTAACTGTTGAGATTGTCAGCTTTCCCTTGCAGTGCCAGTTTGTGTGTTTGTCAACAGCATCCGCTAGGAAGCCTCGCGCTGACAGTCACTTCCAGAAAAAGGGCTTAGCAGAGGAGACCCTGGTCTTGTTTTTTGCAAAAGAAAATGTGCATCAGAACATACAAACTTCAGGAGAGTCTTTGTAGGGGGGCGCCTGGCTGGCTCCGTGGGTCGAGCCGCTGCCTTCGGCTCGGGTCGTGATCGCAGGGTGCTGGGATCGAGCCCCGCATCGGGCTCTCTGCTCCTCTCTACCTGCTTGTGATCTCTCTCTGTCAAATAAATAAATAAAATCTTAAAAAGTAAGTAAAATTTAAAAAGGACTAAAGCCGAGTCTGCGGTGCCCCCGGCGCAGGAGGGCGGAAACCGCCGGGAGCCGCTGCACGAAAGGAGGCGGGCGGCGGGGTCGGGGCGCGGGGACACAGGGGCCGGCCGCTCGCCGCGGAGTCCGGGACGGAGGGGGCGACCGCCCCGCGCCCCGAGGCCCCCGCCCCCGCCCCGCGCCCCGAGGCCCCCGCCCCCGCCCCGCGACCCCCGCCCCGCGACCCCCGCCCCGCCCCCACGGCCGCAGCGCCGCGGCCCGAGCGCACCGGAAGCGGCGGCTCCCGCTGGGGGCGCTGCGGCCGCGCGAGCCGAGGCCGCCTTCCAGGAAGCCAAAAAAAAAAAGAAAAAAACAGGAGGAAAGAAAGAAAAAACGAGGGGGAGGGAGGGAGAGGAGGGAGAGCGGCGGAGAGCCGGGCCGGGCCGCCGCCCGCACGCCGCGCCCCCGCCCCCGCGCCGCCCGCCCCGCCGCCCAGCCCTGGACCCCGCGGCCGCCCGGCGCTGCCTCCGGCGGGCACTCAGGTGCGTAGCCCGCCCCGCCGCGGCCGCCCCGGGAACGGTCTGCGCCCGCGACCCGGCGGCGGGGAGGCCTGGGGCGGGAGGCCGGCCGGCCCGGGGCACCGAGCGGGGACGCGCCCGCCGCCGCCCTGCGGCCCCCGAACGCCGGTCCCCGCGGGCCGGGCCCGGGAGTGGGGGTGGGGCGGGGAAGCCCCGACGGGGGAGCACGGGCGCGCGCACGGGCGCGCAGCTCCGTCCCCTCTGATTGGTTGCGCGGGGGCGCCGGGGGCGGGCGTCTGCGGGCTCCGGGCGCGTGACGTCACGCCCCGCCCGGCGGACGTGCTCGACGGCGTGTGAGGGGGCGGGGCCGCGCTGTGGCCCGGGACTGCTCGGTCGGGCTCCGCCCCCTCGTCGCGCGGGGCCGCGGGGCGCGGGGCGGGGCTTCTGGAGGGGGCCGGGGCCGCGGGGCGGCGTCCGGCGTCGTGCCGGTCAGCCGCAAAGCGACCCGGAGGCCCGAAGGAGAGCCGCGGGGCTCTCGGGGGGCGGCGGTGCCTGCTGGGTGTGACTCGGAGGGCGTCCTCCCCCGGGCACCCACGCTCCGCCGCGCCGGCCGCGGCTCTGTCGGGTGGGCTGTGGGGTCAGCCCTCGGGCTGCGGCGAAGTGGCCCCGCTGTCCAGCCGCAGAGCACGGCCCCCCGCAGCCGCCCGCAGCCGCCCTCCCTGCCGGCTCCGACGTGCCCCACACACCTGGGGTCATCCTAGGGGGCCTGGGTGTCCGCGTCTTTCCCTCCCTTTTATGGTCCCTTTTATGGCTCAAGAGCGAGCCCTTGTAGGGCCAGACCCCATGCTTCCCCCGCACCGACTGATGGATTTGGGGGCGGTTTCCACGGTTTGGCTATCATGAATAATGCTGCCATGAACATTCATGTACATTTTTGTGGTTGTTTTGGGGTTTTTTTCTGTTTTTGTGTAGAGGGGGAGGGGAGAGAGAATCCCAAGCAGGCTCCGGCCCCAGCACCTGCCCACATGGTGCCCGGTCACACAACCCCGAGGTCACCCCTGAGCTGACATCAGAAGCCCCAAGCTTAACCGGCAGAGCCACCCAAGCATCCCCACACACGCACTTTTCTGGGGGGCCCTGCTTTCCACGGGCGTGGGTGCATACCAGGGAGTGCACCTGCTGGGCCCAACTTTGCCTCTCAAGGGGAATGTTTTTCAGGTTTTAGCGACCGGGGCTGGAGATGGTTAGTGTGACCGGCTCCTGGGGCGTCAGTACCCACAGACATGGGGACGGGCTGCCGCAGGTGTTACGGAGCAGCGGTGACTAGGGCCGGCTCTCCTATCTGCCTGCCTGCTGGTCAGCCCCGCAGTCTGCTGCCCTGAGCTCCGGGTCTTTGCCTGGGCCTTCAGCCTGGACATTTCCCGTCCTCGTTCTCAGGCTGCCCCGCTTGGAAATAATGCTCACCTTGTCTTGTCCCTCTTGGTTACTGAGTCTGTTTCCACATGCCTTGGGCCATGTCAAGGGTGTTCTGACTCTCATTTTGCCTTTTTTTTTTTTTTAAGATTGATTTTATTTATTTGACAGAGAGAGATCACAAGCAGGCAGAGAGAGGAGGAAGCAGGCCCCCCACTGAGCAGAGAGCCCAATGCGGGGCTCGATCCCAGGACCCTGGGATCATGACCTGAGATGAAGGCAGATGCTTAACTGACTGAGCCACCCAGGCGCCCCAAACTACTTTGGGTCTCTGGTTAGTTTCTTCACCGGTAAAGGGAGATTAGAACTAGGTCATCGGCGAGGACCCTCGCAGCTCTGCACACGTGCTCAGGGGACACAGGATTTCCACCGCTCACTGTCTTGTGACTTCTCTTGGACAGGGATCATGGCCCAAGTGGAAGTGTCTGCTCTGCCCATGGAAAATGAGGAGTCCTCGGAGAGCAGGATGGTGGTGACGTTCCTCGTGTCTGCTCTGGAGTCCATGGTGAGACAGTCTTCAGTTCTATAAAATGTCCCCTCGTGGGACCACTGTTGAAATACCAGCGCCGGGTCACCACCCCACCACAGACAGATGTCCCTGTCTGTGTAGCCGTAGCCTTCTCCATGGAGGTCCCGGGTTCATCGGGTCATGTTTAAAGACGCTCCTTACATTATGGATGTAATTAAATCAGTGTGAGCTTTCCAGAGCTGAACATTTAACGAGCGCGCCTCTGTTCCCCTGGTTGAGAATGCTTTTTTTTCTGAATTCAGAGGTAAGCTAATAGTCCGCTGATACCCCCTCGTTAGCTGCAGTGTGTAAAATGGACCTTGGGGGCAAAACTTGGTGAGAAATGCACATCCCTCCAAGGGATCCAATCACAAGATACTTACTGGTTAGAAATGGGAAATCCGCACCTTTATAAAGGCGGACAAGCCTGAGAGATGGGCCCTTCATCAAGCAGTCAGAGCAGACATCAGGATAATGGGACAGATTAGCGTCACATGCCTCCCGATGTGACATACCAGGAAGGGACGTCACTGATTCTGTGGTTCCTGCATGACCTGAATCTAATGGGGGAACACCAGACAAAGCCAAATTAAGAGACATTCTATAAAATGACGGAGCTGGCCCTTTTTTTTTTTTTTTTTTTTTTTTTTTCTTTTTTAAGATTTTCTTTCTTTATTTGAGAGAGAGAGAGGGAGGGAGGGCGAGTGCCGGGGAGGGGCAGAGGAACAGGGAGAGAGAGAATCTCAAGCAGATTCTGTGCTGAGCGTGGAGCCTGACGTGGGGCTCGATCTCACGCCCCGGAGCCAAAACCAAGAACTGGACGCTCAATCTATTGAGTCACCCAGGTGCTCAAGTGCCGTACTTTTTTTTTTTTTTTTAGATTTTGTTTATTTATTTGACAGAGAGAGAGATCACAAGTAGGCAGAAAGACAGGCAGAGAGTGGGGGTGAGATGTAGGCTCCCCACTGAGCAGAGAGCCCGATGCGTCCCTTGATCCCAGGACCCTGAGATCATGACTTGAGCCGAAGGCAGAGGCTTAACCCACTGAGCCACCCAGGCGCCCAAGTGTGGTATTTTCAAGGCGCATCAAGAAGTCCAATAACGAGGGACGCCTGGGTGGCTCAGTTGGTTAAGCAGCTGCCTTCAGTTCAGGTCATGATCCCAACGTCCTGGGATCGAGTCCCACGTCGGGCTCCTTGCTCAGCGGGGAGCCTGCTTCTGCCTCTGCCTGCCATTCTGTCTGCCTGTGCTCGCTCGCTCTCCCTCTCTCTCTCTCTGATAAATAAATAAAATCTTAAAAAAAAAAAAAAAAAAGTCCAATAACGATGAGACAAGAGGCCCCAGGTAGCCAGATCACGCAGAGCTCTGGGGCTTTCTCTGCAGTGTGGTGGGAAGCGTTCGGAAGGTTCCGAATGAAGGGGTCACGCGGTGGGCATGGTGCTTGTGTGGACGGTCGGTGACCGTAGAACAAGAGAGGGCGGCTGGGACGCCGGCTGGCGGGCTGAGGCTGTGGTTCAGGCGGAGACTTCCGTGGAATGGATGAGGCCGGAAGTGGTGCTGGTGGGACGCAGCGATGCTTCCGGAAGGGTCTGTAGAGTTCACGGGACTTAGTGACAGATTGGATGTGAGTTGTAAAGTTTTCATAGGGGGGAACATCAAGACTTGTTGTTTTTTCTTTTTTAACTGTGGTAAGATACATAGATTCAGATCACAGAATGTACCATTTTAACCCCTTTAACCAGTTTAAGGGCATTAAAGCCATCCACCCTGTCAGGTGGCTCTCAGCCCCATCGGTCTCCAGAGCTTTCTCATCTTCCTCAACGGAAACTCTGCACTCACTGAACAAAATTACTCCCTCGACCCTGTGGAAACTAAGCTGGGTTTTGGGGGGCACCTGGATGGCGCCGTCAGTTAAGTGTCCGACTCTTGATTCCGGCTCAGGTCATGATCTCGGGTTGTACAACGGAGCCCCGCGTCGGGGTGGACGCTCCGTGGGGAGTCTGCTTGGGATTCTTTCTCTCCCTCTGCCCCTCCTCATTCTCTCTCTCTTTCTCTCTCAGATTAATAAATACATCCTTTAAAAAAAAAAAGTTGGTTTTTTTTTTTGTTTTTGTTTTTATTATTTTTAAGTCCTCTCTACACCCAGCATGGGGTTCAAACTCACAACCCTGAGATCAAGAGTCGCTCACTCCACCGGCTGAGCCAACCAGACGCCCCAGATTTCATGCGCATGTTGACTGATGTCCTCTCTCTGTCCCGGGGCACCTGGGGCATCACGTTGCTTTCAGTCATGAGGTCTCTTTCGGCACCCCTGGTCTGTGACAGCTTCCCAGTCGCCCCTTGATTTTCACTACCTCGACGGTCTCGCAGAGTCCCAGTAGGGATGTTTTCGAATCGGTCAGTTTGGGTTTCACCGGGTTTCTCCTCTGCTTGGACTGGGGTTTCGGAAAGAAGACCACAGAGGTGAGATCCCCCCAACTTCGTCCCGTTGCGTGAGGGTCCCATGACGCCAGCATGACCTGGTCCCTGGTGAGGCTCACCTCGGTCACCTGGTGAGGCGGGTGTGATGGTTAGTTCTGTCTGTCAACTCAGCCGGGCCGCAGGTGCCCACACATCTGGTTAAACACGACCTCTGGGGTGGTCTGTGAAGGTGTTTCGGGAAGAGACGAGCACTTGAGTGGCGGGACAGGACAGAGCGGAGCAGACCGCCCTCCCCGCGGGGGGCGGGTGTCCATGGAGGGCGGAGTAGAACGAAAAGTCAGAAGACGGGTGGACTCCCCTATCTGGCCCAGCGCCTGAGCGCGGACATCCATCTCCTGGTTCTCGGGCTTCGGACTCAGCGTAGGATCTACAGCTTCCGTCCTCTGCTCTCAGGGCTCTGAGCTACGCCGCCGGCTCCTCTGCGTCTGCTGCTGAAGGAAGGCCCACCATGGGACTCCTCAGGCTCCATAACCACAGGAGCCAGTTCCTTCTACGGAAGCTCATGTCAGAGACAGAAAGAGAGAGAGAGAGAGTCTCCTTTTCATTCTGTTTCTCTGGAGAACCCTGAAACAAGTAGTGTCTGCCATGTTTTTTCACCATCTAGTTACTACGTCCCCCTCCATGCCCTGTTCTCGGGAAGCGGCATCTCAAAGTCCAGCCCCCAAATAATGATCCTCATCCGTCATGAGAGGGTGACATGGCCTCTCCCACAGTCCCAGTGGGAGTGTGAGCCCCTCTGAAATGCTGCTTGTAATATGCTTTAAGAAGCTAAGAAGAGGGGCGCCTGGGTGGCTCCTTGGGTCAAGCCTCTGCCTTTGGCTCAGGTCATGATCTCAGGGTCCTGGGATCGAGCCCCGCGGTCGGGCTTCCTGCTCAGTGGGGAGCCTGCTTCCCCCTCTGCCCCTCCCCACTGTGTACTTGAGCAGCACCTCTCTCTTTCAAATAAATCAATAAATCTTTGAAAATTAAAAATAAAAATGAGTGATTTCTCCTGATACTGGGTTCTCTAATTCCAGTAGATGAAGTGCTGAATTTCTGGTTCACGCAACAGAGATGCAGGGAGATTTGCCGTGACGCGAACGGAGCGGGCGCATCTGTGTCCCCTCCCGGGGCCGTGGGGCAGTCGCAGCAGTGCGCGCGAGTCTGTGCGCTTCTCTGAGTCAGCTCTTCCCCGCATCGGCAGAGTCGCTGTGACCTGCTCGGACTGTCCCCCCACTGCCACCCCTGTGTTCCCCAGATAGTGCCTCAAAGCAGCCCACACTGGGAGACGGTTCTAGAGGCCAGGAGGTGGGAAACAGGCTCTGTGAGGGACGCCTGGGGGGCTCTGTTGGTTACACATCTGCCTTTGACTCATGTCATGATCGCAGGGGCCGGGGATGGAGCCCCATGTTGGGCTCCTTGTTCAGCGGGGAGTCTGCTTCTCCATCTCCCTCTGCTGCTCCCCCTGCTTGTGCTCGCTCTCTCTCGCTCTCTCTCTCTCTGACAAATAGATACATAAAATCTCAAAAAAAGGGGCAAGTCCTATGGGACTGATATCAAGGTATCAAGGGGACTGCATCCCGACAGGCGGCTCCCGGGGAGAAACTGCGGCTGGCCTTTTCCAGCTTCCAGAGGCCACCTGCGTTTCTGGACTTGTGGCCCCTTCCAGCAAGGGCACTCCTCTGACCTCGGCTTCCGTAGTCACCCCTCCTCCTCTGCCTCCCTCGTTCCTTATCAAAACCCGCCGTGATTGTTACACTGGCCCCACCTGAATTGTCCAAGAAAATCCCCCGCTGTCAAGATCCTAAAGCTTAACCACAGCTAGCAAACCCATTTGCACCTAAGGTGATATATTCATTCCCAGGCTCTGAGGATTAGGCCGTGGACATTGTGGGGACGGGGGGGCAGGATTCTGCCTCCCATGATGCCTTGGGTCCGGTGACATGCGGGGACCGAGGCATCTTTGGGGTTCCAAAGGGGAAAGCTCTGTTGGGGATACATTTAGTGCAGCGTCTTCGTGTGGCTTGCAGTGGCTTCCGAGTGAGGCTGAGCTCCTGCTGGACGCCCCCGTGGGGGATGGTTTCCAGGAACATTCTCCTAGTCCGTTGTGCCGGCCCACCCAGTAACGGAACATCGGGGGTCGGTAGGACGCGAGTTCACCCTGGTGGGAACAGGGGCTCCTCTCCGGACACAGGCAGAAAGCCGAGAGGCAGGTTTTCAATGTACAGAGCCCGAAACTAGTCTGTGGAAGATTCAGTTGTTAAACAGGGAAACTTTTTTTTTTTTTTTTAAGATTTTATTTGTTTGTTTGACAGAGATCACAGGTAGGCAGAGAGGCAGGCAGAGATGGGGGGGGGGAGGAAGCAGGCTCCCTGCTGAGCAGAGAGCCCCATGCGGGGCTCGATCCCAGGACCCCGGTCCTGAGCGGAAGGCAGAAGCTTCACAGACTGAGCCCCCCAGGCACCCCTGTTTCTCAACTGTAAATAGAGGATTTGTTTGTCAAAACTGACGGTGTCTCTGGTCGGGCATAAACCCACCAACATAGTTATAAACGCACCACACGTTCTTCCCAATCTTTGGAAGGATTTACACAAGGTAGATGTGACAGATTTCTGGTCTGTAGGGCATACACGTGATGAACAGAGAGTGTGTCTTAGGTACGAATTTTCCCCTTCTATGCATCTCTACCGTCAATAATAAAAACGTAATCAACCAGGTTGGAAGAAATACTAAGTTCTCTCTCTATTCTGTCTATAGAAAAGTTTACAAAATTGTCCTAGGAAGAGGCAATCAGAGTCCTTTGGCAAAACTATCAGGTGAAAAAGTCCTGTTGTAGGGGCGGGGTGTCAGCTGTGAAGACCCTGCCCCCGATTCTGACAAGCAGCAGGAATTCTCTGACAGCTACTGGGTGTCCTACAGTTGTTGTTGTTGTTGTTGTTTTAATTTAGAATTTTTTATTTATTTGAGAGAGAGAAAGAGAGAAAGCACAAAACAGGGGAGGATCAGAGGGAGAAGCAGGCTCCCTGTCGAGAAGGGAGCCTGATGTGGGGCTCGATCTTCCGACCCCAGGATCATGACCTGAGCCGAAGGCAGACGCTTAACCGACTGAGCCACCCAGGCGCCCGGGGGTCCTACAGTCTGACTCAGTGCTGACCGTGTAGAGAGCGTGAGAGCCCACAGGGTAAGGACCCCACTACCCTCCAAGGCCGCCCCTCACTTCAGAGGCTAACATCAAGTCAAGGTTGTCACCTGTAGATCAAGGTTCCAGAGGCCCCCTCCCCCTCCTTGGGTTAGACTGATTTGCTAGAGCAGCTCACGGAGCTCGGAGAAACATCTTACTCACCGTTTACTACCAAAGAATGTGACTCAGGAATAGCCCGATGGAAGAGAGGCACAGGGCAGGGTTGGGTAAAGGGTGTGGAGCCTCCGTGTCCGCTTCCGGTGGGCCAGTCTCCCTAAAGCCCTCATGCTCACTAGCCTGGAAGCTCCCAACGCTGTCCTTTTGGGGTTTTAGGGAGGCTTCCTTACATAGGCACGACTGATTAGATCACTGGCCACTAGGGACTGAACTCAGCTTCTAGCCTTTTTTCCATTGCCTGGAGGCCAGGGGGCGGGCCGAAAGTGCCACTCCTCCACTCACGTGGTTGGTTCCCCTGGCAACCAGCCCCATGAACCTTGACATTAATCTTTTTTATTTATTTATTTTTAATTTGACAGAGATCACAAGTAGGCAGAGAGACAGAAAGAGAGGAAGGGAAGCTGGCTCCCTGCTGAGCAGAGAACCTGATGCGGGTCTTGATGTGGGGGCTCGATCCCAGGACTGACCTGAGCCAAAGGCAGAGGCTTTAACCCACTGAGCCATCCAGGCGTCCCGACATTAATCTTGACAAAAGACCTCTTTATTGCTCTCTTAAGAAATTCCAAGGGTTTTAGGAGCTCTGGGCCAGGAACAGTGGATGAAGAACAAATAATCACAGTGATCAGGGCACCTGGGTGGCTCAGTGGGTTAAAGCCTCTGCCTTCAGCTCAGGTCATGATCTCAGAGCCCCGCGTAGGGCTCTCTGCTCAGCAGGGAGCCTGCTTCCTCCTCTCTCTCTGCCTGCCTCTCTGCCTACTTGTGATCCCTCTCTCTCTGTCGAATAAGTAAATAAAATATTTTTTAAAAAATAAATAAATCTTAGCGAAATAAGTCAATCAGAGAAAGACAATTATCATATGATCTCCCTGATATGAGGGAGTGGAGAAGCAACATGGGGGGTTTGGGGGGTAGGAAAGGAATCAATGAAACAAGATGGGGTCGGGAGGGAGACAAATCATAAGAGACTCCTAATCTCACAAAACAAACTGAGGGTCGATGGGGGGGCGGGGGGGTAGTTTGGAGAGGCTGGCTGCGTTATGCACACTGGGGAAGGTATGTGCTATGGTGAGTGCTGTGAAATGTGTAAGCCTAATGATTCACAGACCTGTACCCCCCGGGGCTAATAATACATTATATGTTAATAAAAATTTTAAAAAATTTATTTAAAAAATAAAAAATAAATCATAATTATCTTAATAAAAATATGTTCTCTAGGTTTTATGATGTTTGTGGTATTTGCTTGGTGGATTTGCTTTGTTTCTTTGGGGGATTTTTCTCATTCTAAATGAATACTCATTTTTGTACCTAATTTTATAGTTTTCTTAATGACGTAATCTCTGTGCCCACCATGTGCCCACAATCAGGACAGCAAGAGTCACACACTCTGGGGCGCCTGGGTGGCTCAGTGGGTCAAGCCTCTGCCTTCGACTCAGGTCATGATCTCAGGGTCCTGGGATCGAGCCCCGCATCGGGCTCTCTACTCAGCAGAGCCTGCTTCTCCCTCTCTTTCTCTGCCTGCCTCTCTGCCTACTTGTGATCTCTCTCTCTCTCTGTCAAATAAATAAATAAAATCTTAAAAAAAAAAAAAAAAGGACTTAAAAAAAAAAAAAAGAGTCACACACTCTGTGGACTGAGCCAGCCAGGCGCCCCCGTGCTCTCTTCTCAAAACAGATCTCTGGGGCTCCACTAGACTTGGGTGTGTATAACACTGGTGTGTAACCCTCTTCCTCATGTCTGTTTCAGTGTAAAGAACTGGCCAAGTCCAAGGCGGAAGTGGCCTGTATCGCCATGTATGAGACGGACGTGTTTGTCGTCGGAACCGAGAGAGGACGTGCTTTTGTCAACGCCAGGACCGATTTACAGAAGGATTTTGCAAAATACTGTAGGTGTTAACAGTTTTGTCCTTTGTATTCGTAACTCTTAAAATAGTTGATAGGAGGACTTACGTGATGTTTTCTTTGAAGGCGCCCTAAGCATTATCCTAAAAGTGGTCCTGATACCTGTCTTGTGACTTGGCATCCCCATGAGTCAGCTGCCTCACAGTGAGGAGTCCAAGAAACAGGGCCAGTGGCTTTTGTCCTGTGTCCTCAGGAGCACCCTGGTTTTGTAAAAGAAATGTGAGGAACATAGAGTAAACGATCTTCGACTCCTTTTATAAACCCACATTTTTAAAAAAATTCTGGGGCACCTGGGTGGCTCAGTGGGATGAGCATCCAGCTCTTGGTTTCGGCTGCGGTCATGATCTCAGGGTCATGGGTTCAAGTCCTGCTTCAGTGTCCATGCTGGGCACGGAGTCTACTTAAGATTCTCTCTCTCCTTCTCCCCTGCCCCTCCCCATGTCTCTCTCTCTCTCTCTCTCTCTGAAAAAAAAATAAATACAATCTTTTAAAAAATTCTTATTTTTAAAAAATGTGGGGAGGCGCATAGGTGGCTTACTTGTTAAGCGTCTGCCTTCGGCTCAGGACATGATCCCAGGATCCTGGGATCAAGCCTGGCATCAGGCTCCCTGCTCGGCGGGAAGCCTGCTTCTCCCTCTCACACTCCCCTGGCTTGTGTTCCCTCTCTGGCTCTCTCTCCCTCTGTCAAATAAATAAATAAAATCTTTAAAAGTAAAAATAAAAAATAAATAAAAATTCTTATTTTACTTATTCCCAAAAGAAAGGGAAAAAACTCAGGGCTTGTTAGGTAGTCCTCTGAGTTAATAACCATTTTCCCTTTTTCACTATGGGACCATCAGAGCCTTCAATGTGTTATGGGTGGTGAGGATCGCCAGTGAGCCTGTGGGTCATATGTGACGGAAACTAGTCTAGGGTGTTAGTTAAAACCTACACCTTGCATAGCGATGATCTCTACCATGGTAGGTCATCTACCAAATACTGACTAGGCACCTTAGTATTTTCTAGAACCAAGAAAGGGGAGGAAAAGACCCACAAAAGTTTTCTCAGAGGATATAATGTGAATGTGAGTGTGGAGAGAGAGGGGAGATAGAGATGTAGATGTTCCCAAGGGTTGTCAGAGGACATGCGGACATAAATATATGTTTACATGTCAAGATCATACAAATATGGGAAGGAGAGAGGGATTGATTAGTTCAGACTGGTTTCCAAGACCAAAATTAGGGTCTGCAAGCTCAGGAAGATAGATTCAGACATGAAGCAAACTTTAAATAATACAGTGAGTGTGTAATTGATGAACATGATGCTGGTTCTCATTCCACTCATGTCAGGCGCCGGCTGAGTTTCTTTTTTTTTAAAGGTGTATTTATTTATTTGAGAGAAAGTGCACAAGCCGTGGGTAAGGGGGTGGGGGTGGTGCAGAGGGAGAGAGAAGCAGACTCCCCGCTGACCGTGGAGCCTAACACGGGGCTCAGTGTCATGCCCCTGAGATAATGACCTGAATTAAAACCAAGAGGCAGACACTTAACCAACTGAGCCCCCCAAGCTCCTTGCTGGTTGGATTTCTAATAGATGATATATTTTTTTAAAATTTTATTTATTTATCTGACAGAGAGAGAGATCACAAGTAAGCAGAGAGGCAGGCAGAGAGAGAGCGAGGAAAACAGGCTCTCTGCTGAGCAGAAAGCCTGATGCGGGGCTCGATCCCAGGACCCTGAGATTATGACCCAGGCTGAAGGCAGTGGCTTAACCCACTGAGCCACCCAGGTGCCCCAATAGTTGATATTTAATTACAGATTTTTTTCCAAGTTTCACAGTTGGTTTTCCAGATACAGGCTGGCTTTCCAGATACAGGACTGTTCATGCTTTCTATTTCTTCTGGTACGCATTTCAGTAAATCTTACTTTTTCTTTTTTTTTTTTTTTTTTTTAAGATTTTATTTATTTATTTGACAGAGAGAGACACAGTGAGAGAGGGAACAAAAGCAGGGGGAGTGGGAGAGGGAGAAGCAGGCTTCCTGCCAAGCAGGGAGCCCGATGTGGGACTCGATCCTAGGACGCTGGGATCATGACCTGAGCTGAAGGCAGATGCTTAACGACTGAACTACTCAGGCACTTCTAATATTACTTTCAACCTCATTTTTAACTAGTTCCTTTCATGTAAGTTGTCAAATTTGGTGACCAGAACAATGGTTTATAACACTTGCCTTATAATTTTAATGTCTGTAGTGATGCCTCTACTTTCATTCCATGGTAAAGGTCTCCCCATACCATGACTGTTACCTTCAGACTATACAGCAAATAGCATTTCTGTTATCATTTCCTTGGAGCTACTACTGTTCTCTGTCTGTGGAATTATTTATAGTTCTTTCTCGTAGATTCATTTCAGAGGTGATGATCACTGTTACATTATCCTATTCATCAAAAATGCCCTGGTCTTTGTGAGTTTTTAAAATTTTTTTTAATATTTACTTATTTATCTATTTTAGAGAGAGTGTGCACGTGAGCACAGGCAGGGAATGGCAGCAAGCAAGGGAGAGAGAATCTTAAACAGGCCCCATGCTCAGTGGAGCTGAGTACAGAGCCCGAGGCAGAGCTCGATCTTATGCCCCTGAGATCATGACCTGAGCTGAAATCGAGAGTTGGATGTTTAACTGACTGAGCCACCCAGGAACCCCCAATTTTTTTCAAGATTTTATTATTTTTTTCAAAGATTCAATTTATTTATTTGACAGAGAGAGATCACAAGTAGGCAGAGAGACAGGCAGAGAGAGGGGGGAAGCGGGCTCCCTGCCAAGCAGAGAGCCCGACACAGGACTTGATCCCAGAACCCTGAGATCATGACCCGAGCCAAAGGCAGAGGCCTAACCCACTGAGCCACCCAGGCACCCTCAAGATTTTATTTTTTAAGTTATCTCTACACCCAACATGGGACTTGAACTTACAACACTAAGATCTAGAGTTGCATGCTCTACCAACTGAGCCAGCCAGGCACCCCATCTCTGTGGGTTTTCTTAATAAAAGATCTTGTTTTAGGGGCACCTGGGTGCTCAGTCAGAGCCGTGTGTGACCACCTCAGGGTCGTGTGTTCAATCCCCATTTTGGGGGTAGAATTTACTCAGGGGAAAAAAAAGGGTTTTGTGTTTCTTCATTCTTCCCCTTTCTTGCTTCACAATACCAGAAGCAGAGATATGAAGGGAACGCACAAGACAAATGCTGGGACAATGACTCTGTGCCTGTCACTCACTTACAGGCATTGCCCAAGAAACGCAGGAGGCCAAGCCCCCGGGCCCTGCAAACGGGATGCCGATGGATTCAGGAGAAACGGAAATACTCAGAAAAGCGGTTGAGGACTATTTCTGCTTTTGTTACGGTAAAGTTCACAGGCCAAGCATTAATTCTCTGAATAGTTCACCAAGGGGGTAACTGGACCCCGTTTCAGATCACCTTATTCATGGGACCACTTAGATGCCTCTGACACTTAAAACTCCACATTCTCATTAAGTGAAAAGCCAGTTCTTCTTCTTCTTCTTCTTTTTTTTTTTTAATTTAATTTTATTTTATTTATTCGCGAAAGCACAAACAGGGGGAGCGGCAGAGAGAGGGGGAGAAACAGGCTTCCTGCCAAGCAGGGAGCCTGCCATGGGACTCGATCCCAGGATCCAGGGATCATGACCTGAGCCGAAGGCAGTTGCTTAACAAACTGAGCCACCCAGGCGCCCCTACAAATAAAATCTTGAAAAAAAAAAAGGCTGGGGCACCTGGGTGGCACAGTCACTGCACGTCTGCCTTTGGCTCAGGTCATGAGGGTCCCAGGATCGAGCCCCATGTTGGGCTCCCTGCTCAGGGGAAAGCCTGCTTCTCCTTCACCCACTGCCCCTGCTTGTGTTCCCTTTCCCACTGTGTCTCTCTGCCATAAATTTATAAAATCTTTAAAAAGAAAAAAAGGGCTCAGTACCCAAATAGCTACAGGGGTGTTGTACTTACTTGCGACATAAGCTCCTTCCTTAGCATCTCAGGGTCTTGTTTGTCATTTTTAAAGAGCTTCATATATTTATGGAACTTTCAGGTCCCTGTGAGCACTTGACTGTGGGGGACACTGAGCATAGGGGTTCTGGGGGTCTCAGGCTACCCTTCCCTGAGATAAATGGGGCTCCTTCCCTGGGGGCTGGTCAGCCAGTGCAGAAAGGCTGACATGGCCCCAAGATGGCAGCAACGTGAGGCCATGTTGACTCTGTAACTTTTCCACGGGAAGTTGGCCTGACTCGTTGGAGGGACACAGGGACATAGGGATGACTAAGCTGTGGGTGGGGGCTCCCATCCCTTGTTGACAGCAGCCTGAAGAACCACGGGTCCTCCCTGCCAACCTGGGTGCATTGTCTCCAACAGACTGGAGAAAAAAGACCTATTATTTCCTCTTTCTAAAGTGAAGATGTAAAGTAAAATGTTTGATAAGTTCTTCCTTGGGCCCTTTGGGAATTTTATGAACTTGGGTTGTAAGGAATGGGGTACATGAGCTTCTCCTTGACCTTCAAAGCAGAGTATCGCCACCCAAGTTTTCTTCCCACCTCGAATGAAACCGACCGGTAGCGTCTGGGCTCATTCCATCTAAAGGCATCTGGACTCTTCCTCTAGGGAAAGCCTTGGGGACAACAGCAATGGTCCCTGTTCCGTACGAGAAGATGCTGCGAGACCCCGGGGCCGTGGCCGTGCAGGGCCTTCCAGAAGGAGTCGCCTTTCAACCCCCTGAGAACTATGGTCTCGCCACCCTGAAATGGATCTTGGAGAACAAAGCGGGGATTTCATTCATCATAAACAGGTGGCAGGCTCTATCCCCCTCATAACAGCTGGTCCTTTTGAGGATAAATGGGCGGCTTCGTTTCAAGTTCGTTTGTTCATTAAGTTCTGTTACACGTAGAAGCTGATTATGCGGATGTTTGATCTGTCTTCCTTGTGTGTTCACGTCAGGTAATAGTATCGGTTTTCTTGCAGACCTTTCCTAGGTCCAGTGAGTCAGCTAGGTAAGTGACAGCCTCTCATACTTGGTGACTGCTCCTGGCTGCTAAGCCAGTTCTGCTTTTCTTAATTAAAATGCAAGTTTGGTACTTTCGGAAGCTTGTGTATTCCTTGCCTTCTCCCCGCGGAGGGAGCAACCTTCTGACCCTCCAGGGTGGCCGGGGTGGGGTGGGGATTGTGCTGTTGGAGGGTGAGCAGGTCAGGGAAGGACCCACCACAGCGAGAACTGTGATGGGTTTCTGCTGCCCGGTCTCAAGCCGGCAAGCTTCCACGGCTGGAGCAGGGAGGGCGGTAAGGCCAACCTTGTCCTCAAGGACAGGAGTGTGAGGATGCCAGGTCACCCCATGGTCTTTGAGTCACAGCCACGGGTCAGGCATTGTTGGGTTCCAGAGTGGGTGTAGGAGATGTGACCGTTCCCATGCTTCAGAGACTCACGATCTAGAATGAAGGAGACTGTCCAACAGACAACCAGCGATGACCTGTGATGTTCTCAGGATGGCTGGTGGTCCTCCCCGGAGGCCTGGAAGGGGTTAGAATTGTGTGACCAGAACAGCTTCCTGGAGGACCAGGTTCTCAAGCTAAAGCAGGGTCACTATGTGTTGGTTCTGCCGGGAAGCCCATCCCACGTGCTCCGGCAGAAAGTAGCACGTGTGGGTGTTGGAGACCACGTTTGAGAACGCACAACCCTTCATCATCTCCTTAACTTTTGATGGCCAAGGGACCAAGAAATTATAATTTTGCCAGAAGCATTTGGAGACCTACCTCTGCCCACTTCTTACTCCTTCAGATTATTCTGGAACGCAGTGAGAAACACAGTGGCCGTAGCTGGCCTTGGGGGACCAGGCCAAAGAGGGTGTTTGGCCGGGTTGACTAGTTACAGAAACAAAAGGCCCAGGGGAGGGGTGGGGCAGGCTTCACAAGGCGCAGGCGGGGGTTCTTGGGCAACCTGACATTGTGCCGACCCTGAAGCAAAGCCCCTTGCAGAGCACTTCTAAGTTCCCAGACTTACCCAGGTACTGTTAAAGCAGGGACCTGAGGGTCAGGGGCGTCCGGGGACCCGGTGGCCGATGTCCCCCATGGCTTGTACTTTCACTATAGGAGTGTCTTAGCTGCCCAGGCTTTCTCTGCACATGTGCTGTACCTGGCGCGATTCTAAGCACTCTGTACGTATTAATTGATCGTCACCCTACCACCATTTTCAGACGAGGAAACTGAGGCCCCAGGAGGTTTAGTGACCCGCGTGAGGTCGCTCCAGCCCCAGTCCACTCCTCGGCCCCCAGTCTGCCCCCACACGTGGCCCCAGGGCTCGAGGGCTGCTCTGAGTTTATCTCTGCCCAGGACGATGGCGTAAGGGCTGGGGCTGGACTTGTGTTCTCTCTACCTTTGCTTTCACCTTGCGTGCCTCTGAACGTTGGCATTTTCAAGGAGCAGAAAGGGGCTAGCAAGTGTCTTTCTCCTCCCGCACAGGTGGGCCTGTGGTGGCCACAGACGCTGAGAGGTCGGCGACATCGCCAAGCGAAAGGTAGGGGGTATAGCGAATCAAATGCACACATAACCCTAACGTGTTCGTTTTTAGACCGGGGGAAGTTCGATGTTCTTTATTCAAAGGGATTTGGGGATTTTAAGACTATGTTCTGTGGACGCCTTTATTTGTATGACAGATTACAAGAATTAGCTTTGTGTTCGGCTGGTTAGCTGGGCGCGGGGGGCGAGGATGGTGTGGATGTCGGGGGATTGTTGTACAGCGTGTCCCGACGCCTGTGGTCTCGCCTCACGCCACCGGCTTGTCCTGACGGGGGCTCCCTTCCCCTTTCAGCTGCGGCCTCGTCAGTGTGAAAACGGAGCCCATGGAAGATTCCGGTATGTACACCGATCCGATGCCTTTAAAACCAAGTCTTTGGCGGGTTATCATGACTCCTTTCTTTGGTTTTACTTCTAAAATGTGAGACTTTCAGTAAAGTAGAAGGGGGGGGGCACTCTCTCAATGCGACTTTAAAAAAAAAAACAAAAAAACAACAAAAAGCCAACAGCTAACATCGCACTTGGTGAGAAACGAGATCCTTTCAGCGGCGTCTGGGGGCCTCAGGGTCGGGCTGTGGAGCCTGCGTCAGCCTCCGTGCTAAGTGTGGAGTCTGCCCGAGAGTCTCTCTCTCCCCCTCTGCCTCTCCCCCCCCCGCCTCACACACCCTCTCTCTCAATAAAGAAATTTTTTTTCAAAGATTTTATTATTTATTTGAGAGAGAGCGCGAGTCGGGGGAGGAGCACGGGGAGAGGGAGAAGCAGGCTCCCCGCTGAGCAGACAGCCCGATGCGGGGCTCGATCCCGGGACTCCAGGATCATGACCTGAGCCGAAGGCACACACTTAACCACCTGGGAGCCCCAGTAAATAAATGAAATCTTTTTTTAAGCTTTTATTTATTTATTTTACAGCAGAGAGCACAAGTAAGCAGAAAAACTGGCGGGGGGGCGGGCGGGAAAGGCTCCCCGCTGAGCAGGGAGCCCGATGCAGGACTCGATCCCAGGACCCTGAGATCATGACCTGAGCCGAAGGCAGAGGCTCAACCCACTGAGCCACTCAGGTGCCCCAAATAAATACAATCCTAAAAAAAGAAAAACAAGGGGTGCCTGGGTAGCTCAGTGGGTTAAAGCCTCTGCCTTCAGCTCAGGTCATGATCTCAGGGTCCTGGGATCGAGTCCTGCATCGGGCTCTCTGCTCAGCGGGGAGCCTGCTTCCCCCTCTCTCTCTGCCTACTTGTGCTCTCTCTCTGTGTCAAATAAATAAATTTTAAAAAATAAATAAATTTTTATTCAATGTATTTATTAAAAATAAATATTTATTTAAAAATAAATATTTATTAAAAATAAATACATAAAATTTTTTTAAAAAGGAAAACACATTTACCGGATTTTCCACAAACGCACGTGTAGACGCTGCTGTCCGGACAGGGAGCGTTTTTCTCCGGCCGGGAACTCGACCTACTTCTTCCTCTGATCCCCCTCCTTTCTTCCCGGCTTCTGTGTTGATTTTCTCTTGTTCTTTGTTTGTTTCGTGACGTTTGTCGTTTGTTTGTTTGATGACGTCGCTATGGCTTCTGCCTTTTTTTTTTTTTTTTAAAGATTTTATTTATTGGGCGCCTGGGTGGCTCAGTGGGTTAAGCCGCTGCCTTCGGCTCAGGTCATGATCTCAGGGTCCTGGGATCGAGTCCCGCATCGGGCTCTCTGCTCGGCAGGGAGCCTGCTTCCCTCCCTCTCTCTCTCTGCCTGCCTCTCCATCTACTTG
>NC_081567.1:10245658-10338639 GCF_022355385.1 Mustela nigripes | reverse complement strand
GCCGAAGGCAGCGGCTTAACCCACTGAGCCACCCAGGCGCCCCTGGCTTCTGCCTTTATACGGGTCTACGGTTTGCGCAGAGAGCGTGAGCGCCGCGTGGTTTCGCTCACTCTTGTGCCGTCGTGTTAACCCAGAGCCTGGAAGTTTCAGCAGCAGCTCCTGCCTCTCTGGGTGTGCGTAGGGGCGGGCAGCGGACTCACGCATGGTTGTATCGTCTTCGTTGCCTCCTAAGGCTCCGCGGTGAAGCCGGCGACTGTGTCCGTCAAGAAGGAATCGGAAGATCCTAATTACTATTGCTACAACACGCAAGGTAATGCCATTTTAGCCTCCTATTCTTCCCTAAACGTTATCAGTGATAGAAAATTGTCATTAGCCCCCTTCTGAAAAACAGAGAGTAATTAAAAAAAAAATGAAAAGAAGACCCACGTGCCCGGGATCTAGCGTAGGGCCATTTGACATAAAGCATTTCCCAGTCATAGCACAGACCCCGTGTAGCCTGAGTCCACAGGCTTCAGGGCAAAAACATGAGGGTGAAGGTTCCAGGGCGCACAGGACCTGAGTTTATCTGTTGGGAAGTCTTATTTTGTGCGTTCAAAAATCCTGGCCTGGGTGGCTCTGTCGGTTAAGTGTGTGACTTGATCTCAGCTCAGGTCCTGATCTCAGGGTCGTGAGTTCGAGCCCCGCGTTGGGCTCCGTGCTGCGCGTGGAAACTATTTTAAAAACAACCACAACTTCTCTCTGATCCTCTCCTGTCTGGTCTGTCCCCTAAATTCCTGGGAAAGTATCAAAAGAAATTCAGGTCCCGTTCTTAATAATATTTGTTTCATTGACAAGTTAAATGGGGAACAGAAGACACGGCTTACCAGAGACGCGCACGTTTCACACAGGGCGCGGGTAGGTGGTCTGTAGTTGTCTGGCGAGGTCAGAATCCGGATGGACCCCTCCCAGCATGATGCCAGCTGGACGACAGGACGATGTCGCGTCCATAAGAGCGTTGTAAGCCCCCGGGTCTCGTCTAGTCTTTGACTCTGCTGGGAAGGCAGGCAGACTGCGGGACATTTCGCCGTTAATTGTTCAAACGTGACCAGGTTTGAAGTATTTCCCATAGAAATCTTACCTTGAAATACTCCTGCGCCATTCTGAGGTCTCTAACATACGGTAAAAAAAAAAAAAAAAAAAATTTTTTTCCAAAAACTGAAGACCAGTGAGAGTGTCCGTCGTATCGATACACTCTGGTTCTGGGCTGCCCGCCCCACCCCCACACACAGCTGGATCCCTTTTCAATCCGTCCTATGTCCTGTCCCCCAAGCATTTATTCCTGGAGAATGGGGTCTGTCACCTCCCTCCCCTGCTCACACATCGTCTGTGGCTTCTCCTCCGCCGTGTCTTCGGTCGCGGTTCCCGGCTCCCTTCCTGTTCTGTCTGCCCCCCCCCCGTCCCCCCACGACCAGCCCCCCTGCTCCGTTCTTCAGACGTCCTGCTCAGGCTGATTCCTGTCTCTGAACAGACCCCGAATCCTCCTCCCCCCGGCTTTTATACAAGCTGATCCCTCTGGTTCCCTCCTGGCTCTGCAGGCTTCCAGCAAGTTCTGCCACTTTCTGGACGGTCAGAATCTCAAGAAGAGCAGGGAGCTTCCGCCCCCAAATTGCACGCACCTTTAGTCCTGCCTGCTTGTGTGGTATTTATGCTTTCGCTGCAGACGGCCCTAGCCAGTGGTGGGCTCCTGGGGTGGGGATGGGGGGCACACAGCGTCTTCCCCCAGCTCTGAGCCCCAGGGCCCCGAGCCCAGGGCTGTGCACACAGCAGGTGCTCACGTGTGCTTGCTGAGCTGAGCGTGTCCCTCGCAAAGAATCCATGTAGCCTGCGTCTCAATCGCTCGCGTTTTGGAAAAAAGTACACATGATTCCATCTTGACTCCCAGGAATATCCTTTTCAGCTCAGATGACCTTGAGCTCTATCAAAACGCATACAGTTGGGGGAATCTGGGGTATTTACAGAGTCTGCTCCCAAGGCAGCCGTGAAATGAGCAGAGGACTAGACAGACGTACGTACCATCCTTCTGGTTCAGTTTTGCGGAAAGAAGCACGTTGTTTGAAGAGCCACATTTAGGTTAAATGTGCACTTTCTAATCTTTCTCCTGCTTGTTTGGAAAAGGACGGAACTATTCAAGATATCTTCTTGGCACAAAGACTCCTTAAGCGGGGCCCCTTCCTTCTTGATGCCCCAAGGGTGAAAATTGCCTGACATCGTGGGCGGCTTTCCATGGGACGGAGAGTTTTTGCTCCCACTCAGGCGAAGTCCTCACGTGCTGAAGTACTGACATCGTTATATACCCTTGAAGGGAGGGAGAAATGTTTACATCCATAAGGGCAACCAAGGCCCCTTGCTCAGAATGTCGACTGGCCTTTGCAGAGCCCCCCTCCCCAGCCTGTGACGTCAGCTGTGGCCCCACCGGGGCCCAGGGGCTCGTGCGAGATTTCTACAAAAGTCTGATTCCCAACCCCACCTGGACCTCACCCTCCATCTGAGCACAGACTTCTCAGAAGACCCCTGACTCACATACACACATCGGTGACTTGGGAATTCCCATAAGGTCTTTCATATGTGCAGGTACCCCATCTCTGGGGCCCCTGGGAATGGAGACAGGACAAGACAGGACCCATCTCCGGGGCCCCTGGGAATGGAGAATGCACAGGACAAGCTTTGCTGAAATACACCACGCCCAGGTTCCTTTGACATTGGTGGCGTAAGAGGATCAACACCATTCAGGTTTCTTCCCAAGGTCATGAGTTTAAGCCTCACAATGGGCATAGAGCTTACTTAAAAAAAAAAAAAAAAAAACGGAGGGGGGAGTAAGGCTTTTAAAAAACTATAAAATGTCCCCATTACACAGCCCTATTGAAGCCATACATTTGGCAATAATCATCAAATGGCCAGTGAAGCCATTCATAGAACATTGATGGGAAAATTATCACAAATCGATTAGGGAGACACTTCCTGAACTCAGTGGTCCAGTGTTCACATCACGAAGGCGGAGGTGAGCAGACTTCATGTGCCTCCTGATGGGATCCAGTAGAAGGTGCACCTTGGGAACACGTGCTCCCCAAAATCAAACCTAAATCTGATCCAGCCTCTAGATCTACCCACCAGTTTGCAGGAAACGCGGGGGATAGAGGAACAACACAAAGACACCATGAGGACGCAGGCAGGAAGCTCCAGAGCGGGAGGAACGCAAGACAAGGTGGTTTTCTTCATCGAATGATGGCAACTTAGAGAAGAAATGGAGAAGAAACCTGGTTTATAAGAAAAGATATTTAAGACATTTTAGCCAAATGCCGCGTGTGGGGCTCCGTCGGGATCCTGATTTGAACAAGCGAGCTACAGAAGAACATTTATGGATTCTGTGGAACGCCAAGTGCTGGTTAGCGCTGGAATCGGGAAGCCATCCTTTCGTAACCGTTATAATAAGAGACTGGGTCAAGCAGGAGTCACCAGTGGTTGTGGTATCTAGAGAGAAGTCTAGAAAAGACCAACTCGAAATAAGAAACTTTCAGTGGAGGGAGGGTCATCTCCCTCCCTTTTTAAATTTTAAAAAAATTTTTTAAAAAAGATTTTATGTATGTATTTGACAGAGATCCAAGTAGGCAGAGAGAGAGGAAGGGAAACAGGCTCCCTGCTGAGCAGAGCCCAATGTGGGGCTCGATCCCAGAACCCTGGGATCATGACCTGAGCCGAAGGTAGAGGCTTTAACCCACTAGCCACCCAATTTTTAAAAAATTTTAAGTAATCTCTACACCCAACAAGGGACTCGAACTCACAACCCTGAGATCAAGGTTCGCTCGCTCCACTCACCGAGCCAGCCAGGTGCCCCAGGAGTCTCCCTTCTTCTAAAACAGAAATGCCATAAAAATCAGGCAGACTATAGAACCGCTCCAGGTTAAATGAAGGTGAAGCGCAGTGGGAACTAGACGCAGTGCCGGGCCCTAGACCAGATCCTGCCCTAGAGGAGGGAAGGCTGGAAGGAAGTGCAGAGGTGAAGCGCCACGGTGTCCCTAACTTGTCCTCGGGTGCGTCAGAGAAGGAGAAAAGGACATCCCCTCTACATGCACGATCCAGCTACTTAGGAAGCTGGGGTGGGGTAGGGGCCGGGATTGCACATGATCAAGGGAAACCATAAACCTTTATCTCCACGTCGTTGAAGGAGACGGTATGTGGTTCCTCTTTGCACTCTTGTTTTTGTGACTTTTCTGTAACTCTGAAACTATGCCCAAATATGACTTTTTAAAAAAGATGTGTACGAGGCAGTTGGGGAAGTTTGCACAGTGACCCGGTATGAACTGAGGGTACAGAAGAGTGTTAATCTGGGGGGGCCATGGTGTGGGGAAGGGGAAGGACCAGTCCCTCTGTCTTGCTTGCACACGCACGGTCTGCGCGCCCCCGCGCGGCCAGACCTGGGATTTACTTGAAGGACGGGGTGGGGGCGCGCAGGAGAGCAGGGGGCGGCGTTGGTGGCAGTCGGCGTGGTTTTAAATGAATTCTTTTTTTTTTTTTTAAGATTTTCTTTATTTTATTTTATTTGACAGACAGAGATCACAAGCAGGCAGAGAGGCAGGCAGAGAGAGAGGGGAAGAAGCAGGCTCCCCGCTGAGCAAAGAGCCCGATGCAGGGCTCGATCCCAGGACTCTGGGATCATGACCCGAGCCGAAGGCAGAGGCTTTAACCCACTGAGCCGCCCAGGCGCCCCTTTAAATGAATTCTTGTTCACATTTTGTTTTGGCCTTTTTTTTTTTTTTTTTTTTTTTAATGTGTCATTTGCTTCTCTTTCAGAAAGCCAGCATCCTTGTGCCAGCGGCGAAGTAACAGAAATGGAGTTACCCATGGAAGGTCAGAGAAACCAGGCATTTTAGCCTCTTTTCGGTTTTGGTGTTCTGGTTTGCAGTGTTTTGCAGAGAGCGCGGTCTTTTAAAGACCCGCGACGCATGTTTGACAGTGAGGCAGCTTCCCGGCATGCCTCCTCAGAAAAACACCCGAGTCTTGGCGCTAAAATGTGGTCTCAGGAGCTCTGTCACCCTTGCTTTTCTGACCCGTGAGTGGTTCTTCTTAAAGCACCCAGATTAGAAGTTGTGCGGTAAGAAAGATTTACACCTGTGCTTTATCCACTTTGTCTTCTTGATGGGCATTCCAAAATTCTTTTTTTTTTTTTTTTAATTTTAAGTAAACTCTGCACCACACATGGGACTCGAACTTATGACATTAAAAGCTGCATGGTCCACCAACCCCCAGCCAGGTGCCACCCCCTCCAAATTCTTTTGAACAGAGTTGAGAATTATTTTAGGAAGTTCTTTTTTTTCTTAAGATTTTATTTATTATTTGACAGAGAGAGAGAGAGAGAGCAGGAGTCGGGGCAGCAGGGGCAGAGGGAGAGGGAGAAGTAGACTCCCCGCTGAGCAGAGAGCCCGATGCGGGGGCTCCATCCCAGGACCCTGGGATCATGGCCTGAGCCAGAGGCAGACGCTGAACCCACTGAGCCACCCAGGCGCCTCTAGAAGTAAAATCTGATGGTACTTCCCTCCCTGTGTGTATGAATCTTGAGTATCGTGTGTAAGGCCTGAACTCTTAAAATGGTTCATACATGTCCAAGGTAACATTAATAAAGGAGATTTTGTCCCCACACCTAGAGGCATGGGACATCTTTATCAGTTTACAGGCAAGAAGATGTCACTTTTAGGGGTAGGATGATGCCTCTTTTGGTTCCAAAATGATTTCGATCTTCTCTAAGTCAGGTCATGATCTCAGGGTCCTGGGATCGAGCCCCGGCATCAGGCTCTCTGCTCGGCAGGAAGCCGGCTTCTCCCTCTCCCTCTCCCCCTGCCTGTGTTCCCTCTCCCGCTGTGTCTCTCTGTCAAATAAATAAATAAAATCTTAAAAAAAAAAAAAAAAAAAAGAAGAAGAAGAAGAAGAAGCAGCAGCTTCAAGAGCAGAGATGTGTGGTGTGTCTTCACCATTTCCCCCCCAGACGGTGTATCTTACGTTACGACAGTCCAATACCCAACAACTGATTCCTTTAGAGTCTTTCTTCCTCTACGAACAATGAACAGCAGCTTTCTAAAATGAGCCAGAGTTAGATGAGATCGTCCAGCGAGGCTTGTGTCCGTGGGTCATAATTCTGGGAAACCAGAAAAATCGATTGTGTCTCCGGGGTCATAACAGGCTGGACCCCGGGGGGCTGGTGGCTGGGGATCCGCCCCGCAGGGCACCCAGCTTGCTTTTGTCCGAGGGATGTCTGATGACAGCAAGAAAGTGCTTCCGACCGGAGGAATTTCATCACCTCAAAGAAAAGGACATTCCGTGTCCCCTAATGGGTACTGTTCCTTAATATGTGAGAGTTTCTTGCCTCCCCTTATCCCTTAGAAGGTTACCCTTTCTTACCGTATGATCCCTCATAAAGTTAAAATTACCTTCACATTTAGGGATGCCCAGCTGCGCCGGTCAAAAGAGCGTGAGGCCCTTGATCCCGGGATCACGAGTTCGACCCCCACGTTGGGTGTAGAGATTATGATAAAATAGTAATAAGTAAAAATAAATATTTAGGTCTTTCATCCATTTTGAGTTATCTTAGTGGATGGTGTAAGGGAATGGCCCAGTTTCGTGCTTCTGCATGTGGCTGTCCCGTGGTCCCAACACCATGTGTTGAAGAGGCTGTCTCTTTTCCATTGGACATTCTTTCCTGCTTTGTCGAAGATGAGTTGACCATAGAGTTGAGGGTCCATTTCTGGGCTCTCTGTTCTGTTCCATTGATCTATGTGTCTGTTTCTGTGCCGGTACCATGCTGTCTTGACGCTGACAGCTTTGTAATGGAGCTTGAAGTCTGGAATTGTGATGCCGCCAACTTCGGTTCTCTTTTTCGATATTCCCCTGGAGGGTGTGATGCTGAACAAAGTACATCAATCAGATTAAGACAATTATCATGTGGTTTCACACATAGGAGGCATATGAGAAAGAGTGCAGAGGACCACGGGGGAGGGAGGAGAACTAAATGAGGGAAACCAGAGAGGGACACAGACCGTGAGAGACTCCTAACTCCAAGAAGCAAACTGAGGGTTCCCGGAGGGCTCCGGGGTCGGGGACGGGGTGCCTGGGGGCTGAGCACAGAGGAGGGCGCGGACGTGGCGAGCCCTGGCCGTTCGACGCAGCCGATGAACCGCTGACCTCTACCTCTGAAACCCAGGACGTACTACATGCTGGCTAACTGAATTAAAATTTAAAAAAAAAAAAGAAGTAAAAATAAATAAAAATTTAAAAAAAATAAAATTACTTTCACATTTACACTTTTACGTGTGTTAAGTACGGACAGGGTTGAACGTGCCAGGCCAGGCTGCTGTCTCGGCACAGGAGCCGTGGAAGGCTGCAACATGAGGGCACACAGCAACCAAGGTCATTGTAGACATTTTTTTCTTTTCCCAAGATTCCACTCTGCGTGCCCCTTCAGAAATGAGCGAGGACCCCAAAGCCGAGGTGAAAATTGAAGGTGAGTTTCTGGAAGCCTCGTCAGAGGGACGCGGCTCAGTGTGGCGTGGGGTGTGTGTATGCGTGTGTGTGTGTGTGTGTGTGCGCACGTGTATGTGCGTCCGTGCAGCTCACACTGGCCGGGACCAGACTATGCTCCATCCCAAGTGAGGAAGAAAGAAGGGGCTGGCGGGGAGGCACCTGGGTGGCTCAGTGGGTTAAGCGTCTGCCTCCGGCTCAGGTCATGATCCCAGCGTCCCGGGATCGAGTCCTGCATCGGGCTCCCTGCTCGGCGGGGAGCCTGCTTGTCCCTCTCCCTCCCCCTCCGCCCGCCGCTCCCCTGCGTGTGCATGGAATGTGTCCCCATTTCTTCGCATCGTCTTGAATTTCTCCCGTCAGTGTTCGTTTTCAGAGTCCAGGTCGTTCCCCTCTTTGGTGGTTTATTTCTCGCGATTTGACTGTTTGGGGTGCAGTTGTCAATGGGATCGTTGTCTTAGTTTCACTCTGGCTGTGTGGGAACGCGGCGGATTTCTGTGCCTTGATGTTGTGTCCTGCGGCCTTACTGGATTCATTGGTCAGTTCTAGTAGTTCTTGGTGGAGCCTTTAGGGGTTTTGATACGTAGAATCCTGTCGTCTGCAAATCGTGAGGGCTTTACTTCTCCCTACCGGTTGGAGGACTTTCATTTCTCTGTGTTGCTTAATTGCTGTGGGGGTCTTTTTGTTTTTGTTTTTGTTTTTTTAAGATTTTATCTATTTGAGAGAGCAAGAGAGCATGAGTGGGGGGTGGGAGAAGCAGAGGGAGAGGGAGAAGCAGGCTCCCCGCTGAGCAGGGAGCCCAACCTGGGACTCGATCCCAGGAGCCTGAGATCAGGACCCGAGCCAAAAGGCAGGCGCCGAACTGGCTGAGGCACCCAGGCGCCCCGGGAGCCCTTTTATTTAGAGATAATATCATTTCCCGTGACTCACCACGGAGTCTGAATCGATTTTGCCATTTTAGGGGGATTTGGAAACGGAATGGTTGTTCCCATCCGGATTTGATTCTTCCATTTTTCCTTTATTTCTCTGAATTCTGAAACTGCTCTCAGCACGCTGACCCCGTTTCAGAGGGAAGATCCCTCCCATCGCTGTTTATAAGAGAGAACAAGAGCGAGCAGCCCAGGTGCCCCGCGGTTACAAGAGGGCTGTGGCCGTCACTGGGAAAACTGCCCACGTGCATTCAGAGGGAAACAACGCCGTGTGGCTCCAGACAAGTTACAAACAAAACGGAGGGACACCCAAGCCATAATTTCTCATAGGATCAGGGCGCCTGCGTGGCTCAGTCGGTTAACCGTCCGATTCTGGATTCCAGTTCCGGTCGTGATCTCAGGGTCCTGGAATCAGGCCCGTGTCAGGCGGCACACTCAGCAGGGGGTCCGCTTGGGACTCTGTCTCTTCCTCTCCCTCTCTCCCTCCGCCCTGCTCCCTGCTGATCAATCAATCAATCAATCAATCAAATCTTTAAAAATAGTAATAATTTATACTGCGATCTCAGTTTTATTTCAAAAGAAGAAATTTTATGTAGAAAGAAAAAAATAGAAGATAATACCAAAAACCAAAAAACCCATAGCGACCAGTGTGGGAATTGTGTGTGATTTTACTTTTCTTCATTTTGCCTTTCACCGTTTCCCTCACTGTCCCCAGGAGGCGTAGGTTCATTACGTATGAGGGGGAAATTCAGACACTGACGGGTTCTGTGTGAAGGGGCCGCTTCTCCGCGGGGTGTTAGCTCTGACGGTTTTACTGGAAGTCATGCGGTGATGCCGTCAGGGTAACCAGACGCAGAGGAGACGCCCCCTGTCCAGAGGTGACGTCCCTGACCCGTAGCCAGGAGGGAGGCATGGATGGATTTTCCCTCCGTGGGGATGGGTTTGTGCTAAGTCCGCCGTACCTGAAGTCAGTGGGGCCTGGTGGGTTTCCAGATAAAACGTGATGTTTAGGGGCGCCGGGGTGGCTCAGTGGGTTAAGCCTCTGCCTTCAGCTCGGGTCATGATCTCAGGGTCCTGGGATCGAGTCCCGCATCGGGCTCTCTGTTCAGCAGGGAGCCTGCTTCCTCCTCTCTATCTGCCTGCCTCTGCCTACTTGTGATCTCTCTCTCTTTCAAATAAATAAATAAATAAAAATCTTTTTTTAAAAAATTAAAATTTAAAAAAAAGAAAGGGATATTTACACGGCCCAGTCTCAGGCCACCATAAGGCCTTACTGCGGCGTCTGCGACCTCCGTTCTGAGCCACACAATGAGGTGGTTTTCCCTTGAAATCCCACGAAAGGAAACCCTTAAAATACTTTCAATTTCTTTTTATTGACGTGAAACGAACATGACATGAAATTAACCGTTTTAATGTGAGCGATTCAGTAGCTTTTGTACATTCACGGTGCTGGGCGACCACCTCTATGTAGCTTCAAAGCATTTTCATGTCAGAGGCAAACCCCAAACTCATTACGAGTCGCTCCCCCGCTTCCTCCCTCGGCCCCTCGCATCCGCCAGGCTACTCTCTGTCTCCGTGGCTTTACCGTTTCAACCTGTTTCATACCGGTGGGATTGTACAGTGGGTGCCCTCGGGGGTCTGACTTCTTGCATTTAAATCTCCAGGGGCGGGTGCCTGGGTGGCTCCGTGGGTTAAGCCGCTGCCTTCAGCCCGGGTCATGATCTCAGGATCCTGGGATCGAGCCCCGCATCGGGCTCCCTGCTCAGCAGGGAACCTGCCTCCCCCCGCCCCCCTCTCTCTGTGCCTGCCTTTGCCTACTTGTGATCTGTCAAGTAAATAAATAAAATCTTTTTTAAAAAAATAATAAATAAATAAATCTCCAGGGGCGCCTGGGTGGCTCAGTCGGTTAAGCGCCCAACTCTTGATTTTGGCTCCAGTCATGATCTCAGGGTCGTCAGATGGAGGCCTGTGCCGGGCTCTGCGCTGGGCGTGGAACCTGCTTCGCCGCTCCCCGCCCCACTCATGTGCACTCACGCTGTCTCTCAAAAAAGTTAGAAATAATAACTTAATCAAATAAAATAGATTCTCCAAAGTTCATCCACATGGCAGAAAATGACAAAACTTCCTTTCAAGGTTGGATCATATTCCACCGTGTGCATAAATCACGGGTTATCCGTTCTTCCATAGATTAACGCTTAGGTTGTTACCTCAAAGTACTTTTATGAATATAATGGAGTGCAACATACGGAGTTGTCGAATCGCTGTGTTGTACACCTGAAACCAACGCAACGTTGTGTGTGAACTCTACTTGAATTAAACGAGGAAACAGTATAAAAAATCCCATGTTAGAATCCAAGTCCGGCGGTGATTTGAACACAGGTTGATGGAAACGTTCTCCAAGAGGGCCTCCCTGCTGTGCTACTCTCTTGTGGGACATGACGCTCGTGCAGGGACTACAAGTCCAATCACCTTTTTGGTCTGGAGAGCAGTTTTCTAAAGGATTGGCTATAAGTTATTCGGTAGATAATGACCACCTAGCAAAGGACCTTGGCATGGGGAAGCCCGTGTGTAGGTGTGCGCTTGTCCTGCGTCAGACGGCGGTTATTACGATGACTTATAGAATGTGGAGCCAGAGGAGCACTTTCGTATTTTATTTTTTAAAAGATTTATTTATTTATTTTAGAGAGAGAAAGTGCATGCAGGGCAGAGGGGCTGGGAAGATGGAGAGCGTCTTAGACACAGAGCATGGAGCCCGACTGCCTACAGCCCATGTTCTCTGAAGCTTTAGAAGTTGAGCCTGCGCTTCTGATCAGAGCGGCACGTGGACGTTTTTAGAGGAGAGTTAACCTAATTTTCTTCAAGTCCTACATTTCAGTTTCTCTTTTTAGGAAGCACAAATTCATCCAGCGTCACAAATTCTGCGGCTGGTGTTGAAGATCTTAACATTGTTCAGGTGACAGTTCCAGGTATGGACGTCTATCTGGCATTATCATAATTGATGTTATATTTTTCTTTTTATTATATTTTAACCATTTTATGGCATGGGTCATAAAGCCTTGGAACTTTGTTATTATTATTATTTTTTTGCTTAGTTCATCCTTTCAGCAATTCAGAAATATCAAATACAGTACAGAGTGTCAAACACTGAATACCTTGCTTATATCAGACATCGTCAATCAGATATATTGCTTCTCACAGCCATGCCTTGGCATTACTGGAAAATACACCTCAGGGCGGGCAACTCCAAGCACCAGCTACCACGGAATAGGAATTGGCCACAGAGGGGAGTTTGTCTGCTGCCCATCGAGCAGTCCTTTCTGAATATGTATATATAAAATCTATCTGGAGAGATACAAAAGAATCCAATAACACAGTCCCTCCAAGGAAGGAAACAGAGCTGGGAAAGGGATGGGAGAGAGATGGTTCACTGTGCGGTGTTCTGTCTTGTGAGTTTTGAACCACATAACTGCTTTAGTTATTCAAAATTAAATACAATAAAAATGTGAAGTATTGAAAAATATTCCGTTCTAGTCCTACTACGTCTTATTCCTTTTACTTGTCATGTTGCGTTGGCTAAGATTGCTAATTCAGTGTTGAAGAGTAGAGGTCAACTGGTCCTACATAATGTTGAAAATGTTCCCTAAAGCAGTGTGGAGTGTGTTTACATGGGTTTATGATTTGGGACATTCTCTGTCATCTATGATGGCTTCCATTTACACATTTCCAAAAAACTAAACTGAACGATAAGCCAGGTAAAGTGCTTCTTCCTATGCTGTCAGGCTCTTTCTCCAACAGCTTTTTAGGGGGCAAATATATCAATAACCCTAGTTTGTTTGATTGTCTGATTATTTTTAGATAATGAGAAGGAAAGATTATCCAGCATTGAAAAGATAAAACAACTAAGAGAACAAGTCAATGACCTCTTTAGCCGAAAGTTTGGTAAGTTTTTATATTGTTACTTATCCAGAAAGTATATATTTGAGGTATTTCTTTTTAATGAATACTTTATTGATCTTTCTGGGGGTGCCTGGCTGGTTTAGTCAGAAGAACGTGCAACTCTTGATCTAGGCTTGAATTCAAGCCTCATGTTGGGTGTAGAGCTTACTAAAAAAATTGTTAATAAAATATATATGTATTTTTTAAATCTTTTTTTAAGTTCTTTTTTTAAGATTTTATTTTTATTTATTTGACAGAGAGAGAGAGAGATCACAAGTAGGCAGAGAGGCAGAGAGAGAGGCAGAGAGAGAGAGGGAGAAGCAGGCTCTCTGCCTAGCAGAGAGCCCAATGCGGGGCTCGATCCCAGGACCCTGAGATCATGACCTGAGCCGAAGGCAGAGGCTTAACCCACTGAGCCACCCAGGCGCCCCCAAAATATGTTTTTTTTTAAAAAGAAATAATCTCCCTGGGAACGAGCTACGATCAAAATCAGTGTGTATTTTCCCCGACGATCTTTTACATGGACACCGTGATCGCAACACTCTCTCTCTTCGATTTACTGGGTTCTTACGTAATAGCCGAGCATGGCTTTCAGTACTCCCGTGTGAATCATTATTCAATCTTCATAAAACCCTCTTTCAGGTACATGCCAGGATCGTTTCTCTTTCATGGAGAGAGAAATTGTGCCTGTTACCTTGCCCGTTGCCAACGTCCAAGTCAGTAAGGCTGTCCCTGAAGCAACAGTGGCCGACCGCCCCCACTGTCCCTGGACGGGAAGGATCTTAACGCCTCGGCCGTGAAGACAAAGCGTGGTCTGGGAAAGGCAAGTGGCACACTGAGGCGCGTCTGTTGCTTCTCTCCTCCCAGGTGAAGCCATCGGGGCGGACTTCCCGGTGAAGGTCCCCTACAGGAAGATCACGTTCAACCCTGGCTGTGTGGTCATCGACGGCATGCCCCCGGGCGTGGTCTTCAAGGCCCCTGGCTACCTGGAGATCAGCTCCATGCGAAGGATCTTGGATGCCGCAGAATTCATCAAGTTCACGGTCATCAGGTAGGTGAGCGCCCCCTGCTTGGTGATGAGAATGAATCTGAGGGTCGCCCACCACCTGACCCGTGGGGGGTGGGCGATGGGGAAGGGGGCAGTGGGATTTTTTTTTTTTTAACCCCAGGAGGTGGCCGCTTCCGGGAGCCGCGTGTCCGAGGACAGATGAACTCTGTCGCTTTCACTGTGTCTCTCTCCCTTCAGACCGCTTCCAGGCCTGGAGCTTAGCAACGGTGAGTAGCCCGGGGAGGGGACGAGAAGGGCGTCCCAGCACCGCCAGACGTGTCGCCGGGCCCTCACCCCGGGGCCCTTGCTTCTCGAGCCCTAGAACAAAGCCTGGTGTTCATTGGACGCAGTTTATGTGACCTGCTGGTCATCAGGTCCTTTCCTTCTGGGGCTTCACCAGAATTCTCATCCCACAGTTCCTGGCCAGCGAGCGGTGGCGGGGGCTGGGCAGCATTTACTGAACTAGCCCAGACCCGTGGGTGCATAGCGCCTGCCTGGAACCCCAGCTCCGTCCCCCAGGACACCCCTGCCCTCCGCCCAGATGTCCCCCCAGTTCAGAGCCAAAAGGGTGCCACTGGGCACTGGAGGGCTCCCAGGACCCCCTCCGGGGCTGAGGTCAGCATCTCTTCTGAGTGATGCCCCGTATTCTGAGCTTGGCCCCCGGGTCCCTGCAAGTCAACAGCATCCCATGTGGTGAGAAAAGCAGGCGTGGGGCACCTGGGTGGCTCAGCCATTTAAGCCTCTGCCTTCGGCTCAGGTCATGATCCCAGGGTCCTGGGATTGAGCCCCGCATCGGGCTCTCTGCTCAGCAGGGAGCCTGCTTCTCCCTCTCCCACTCCCACTCCCTCTGCTTGTGTTCCTTCTCTCTCTGTCTCTGTCAAAATAAATACAATCTTTAAAAAAAACAAAAAAGAAAAGGAAAGTAGGCATAGGGAAGTCCTCGGGAGTCCGAGTCACGAAGGAACCTCCGTGGTTCAAGCTGGGAAAGCTAAAATACTCTGAAAATTCCCGATGGTTCTTCCCAAACTCATCTTGCTGCCTAATGAGTTGTTTTTTTTTTTTAACTTTCTTGGTAGCTTTATGGAGGCATGATTTACATGCCATAACATTCACTTGGGTGAGGCATACACCTGTCAGCAATTTTGGATAAATTTACAGAGTTAGGCAAACTGTCCCCACCATCAAACACTAGGACATTCCCATCACCCCCTAAAGGTCCCTCCTACCCACTTTTCTGTCATCTCCTGTTCCTGTCCCCAGCCCCAGGCAGCCACCAAGTTGACTTTCTTTCTTGTCTCTGCCCACACTTCCTTGAAGTGAATGTTTAGACCCGTGTTCTCTCCAAGCAGAGTGCACCTGCTTCATGGCCGGGTTCCTTTAAATTTAAAGCACGTAAGTTGTGTGCGGTTCCGGGCCGATGAGCAAGGGCCTTTGCGGCCCACAGCAGGTCAACCACATGCCGTGGCCATCCCCGTCTCTGTGACTTCGAAGTTCTCTTGAGACCCAAATAAACAAAAATAGACATTCAAATGCGAACGTACTGTCAGATCAGTGTCGCTTAAAGCAGACGTGGCAAACAGGTACTTTCTGAGATCACAGAAGATGCCTTTCACGGGGCTCACGTACCTCTTAAAAATGGGAATGAGCAGCCGACACTAAGAACCCAGGGATGTTTTTGAGGATAAGAAAGCAAAGCTGGGGACGTTTTATGAAAGTCGATGTTGGGGATCCAGGGCGCCCAGCTTAGTGGGTAGGGTATGCCACTCTTAATCTCGGGGTTGTGAGTTTGAGCCTGGTGTCTGGCATAGCGTTTTCCTTAAAAAAAAAAAAAAAAAAAAGTCGATTTCTAAATTCTCTTGGAATCCGAAGATCTGGCCACAGATCCCACCTTCCGTCCAGCAGCAGCTGGCTAGGGCTCAGAGTCAGCCATCCCTCTCTGCAGGGCCGGGTTCACCATGCCCCCCGCGCCCTGCCGCCTCACCCCTGTCATTTATCATCACGTCTCTGCCGTCGGTTTTCGTATAGTGGCATTAAGAGAAAACGTGAAATGTGTCTTGTCTCCATGTCTCTATCAAAAGTGGGGAAAAGGAAGATAGACCAGGAGGGCCGTGTCTTTCAAGAGAAGTGGGAGAGAGCGTATTTCTTCGTGGAAGTGCAGAATATCCCCACGTGTTTGATATGCAAACAGAGCATGTCTGTGTCCAAGGAGTACAACCTGCGCCGCCACTACCAGACGAACCACAGTAAGCACTACGACCAGTACACGGAGAAGATGCGCGACGAGAAGCTCCACGAGCTGAAGAAAGGGCTCCAGAAGTACCTCCTGGGGTCACCCGAAATCGCAGGTCCCGAGCAGAAACAGGCGCCGACCAATGTGAGCCCGAAGGAAACCGCCGCCGCCGCGCAGCCCGTAGAAGACGTGGCCGGGAACTTATGGGAGAAGTTGCGCGAAAAAATCAAGTCATTCGTGGCCTACTCGATTGCGATTGATGAGATCACGGACATCAATAACACCCCGCAGCTGGCCATATTCATCCGGGGCGTGGACGAGAACTTCGACGCGTCGGAGGAGCTCCTGGACACGGTGCCCGTGACGGGGACGAGATCCGGCAACGAGATGTTTCTGCGCGTCGAGAAGAGCCTGAAGAGGTTCAACATCGACTGGTCCAAACTGGTCAGCGTGGCCTCCACGGGCACGCCCGCGATGGTGGACGGGAATGACGGCCTGGTCACGAAACTCAAGTCCAAGGTGGCCACGGTCTGCAAGGACTCGGACCTCAAGTCGGTCTGCTGCATCATCCACCCGGAGTCGCTCTGTGCGCAGAAGCTGAAGATGGACCACGTCATGAGCGTCGTGGTGAACTCGGTGAACTGGATATGCTCCCGCGGGCTGAACCACAGCGAGTTCACGACCCTGCTGTACGAGCTGGACAGCCAGTACGGCAGCCTGCTCTACTACACCGAGATCAAGTGGCTCAGTCGCGGGCTGGTGCTCAAGCGGTTCTTTGAATCGCTGGAAGAAATCGACTCGTTCATGTCATCCCGAGGCAAGCCCCTGCCTCAGCTGAGCTCTCCAGACTGGATCAGAGACTTGGCCTTCTTGGTCGACCTGACCATGCACCTGAACACACTGAACATCTCCCTCCAGGGGCACTCGCAGGTCGTCACGCAGATGTACGACCTCATCCGGGCCTTTCTGGCCAAGCTGTGCCTTTGGGAGACGCACCTGGCCCGGAACAACCTGGCCCACTTTCCCACGCTGAAGTCGGTCTCCAGAAACGAAAGCGACAGCCTCAACTACATTCCCAAAATTGCGGAGCTGAAGACCGAGTTCCAGAAGAGGCTGTCTGACTTCAAGGTCCACGAAAGCGAACTGACCCTGTTCAGCTCCCCGTTCTCCGTGACGGTCGAGAGCGTGCACGAGGCGCTCCAGATGGAGGTCATTGACCTGCAGTGCAACACGGTGCTGAAGACGAAATACGACAAGGTCGGGGTCCCCGAGTTCTGCAAGTACCTGTGGGGCAGCTACCCGAGGTACAGGGTCCACTGCGCCAAGATCCTGTCCATGTTCGGGAGCACGTACATTTGCGAGCAGCTGTTCTCCATCATGAAACTGAGCAGGACGAAATTCTGCTCGCGGCTCAAGGACTCGCAGTGGGATTCCGTGCTCCACATCGCCACATGACGTGGAAGGCGTCCCCGGCCGCACCCCGCGGACGACTGCGACCCTCTGCGCCCCACGGACGGCGAGATGAGAAGGCGACGTGCACGCGGTCTCCGCTTTCCAGTTCTTTCCACCCCGACTCGGAAACGCAACTTGCGGCATCCGACCCGTTTGTATGACATTTTATGCCTCCACACAGTCCAGTAAAGATCACGAGCGTTTTACTGTATCCCTGGTGGTTGCCTTTCCTTGCGGCGGGCGGGTTCCGCTCACCCCTGAGGCCGGCACACGGAAGTTTTAGGCCGCTCAGCAGAGAAACAGAGAGAGAGGCGTGTATGCGTGGAGGGTATGCGCGCACACATCCAGTCCCCCACGCTTTGCACGGTATCCCCTGTGACCTAACACGTTCGCACGCTGGGGGACGGTCCCTTGGAGACACATTCGCCAACCGCAGTAGTCCCATGTGATGTCTCCTCTGCCACGCCGACATACAAAGGTGGGAGTTAAAAATGGAAAATCCCACTTAACAAGTAACACAGGCTTTCAAAGGGCAAGGGAGCGGAGGTTTGGAGGTTGTTTTGGTTTTTGGTTTTTGGTTTTTTTCTGTTTTTGTTTTGTTTTCTTTTGTTTTTGGTAAACTTTATTTTGAGGGACTCCTGGCTGGCTCGGGCAGTAAAGCAGCTGACTCTTGATCTCTGGGCAGTGAGTTCGAGCCCCAGGTTGGGTGCGGGGATGCCTTAAAAAATTAATAAACTGTGTTTTGAAGTAATTCCCAATTTACAGAGAGGTTGCAGAAATGAGAAAGGTATGAAGAACTCTTACATGTTCTCTTGCCAGATTCTCATATGGTTGAAATTTTACCCTGATGCTTCATCACCTGTTCGTTGGGCCTCCCCCACTCCTCTCTTTTGTGTGTACGTGTGTGTGCATGTGTGTGTGTGTGTATGTTGCCTGTGAGTGTGTAGACATGAGTCTCTGAGTATCATGTGTGTTTAATCTTTTCTGGACCATTTGAGGGGGTTACCTATATCCTCGCCCCCTGACTGCTTGAGGGAGTATTTTCCAAGAATCGGGACATTCCTGAACCACGACTGAGTGGCCGGTTCTAGTGAATCGAACACGGGTGTAATACTCGGATCTCATTTACCATAAACGACACTGTGCATGGTGTCCCGTGTGTTCTCACATTGTTTGCAAGCTGGGGACCGTCCCCTGGAGACTGTCCTGATGGGCTTCCCTTTATAGCACGGAACCCCTGGAGAGCTGGTTTTTGAAAGCACGTGTACACACACACACACACACACACACACACACACACCGTGCTCTTAGTCTGTATTAGCCACTGGAATTAGTAACCCAAAATTGTGAACACTTTCCAGGTTGGAGGAATTAATCTGACTAGGGAACAAAAAGGCTAAAGACCCCGACCTGGTGGTGACCCACTTAGGAAGCCACGGACCAAACACTTGGATAAAAATGAAGGGGCGCTGCAGGAGAGAGAGAGACCAACCTCCAGGCCATTTCCCACGCAAGGGACCCGCCCCCAGCTGAAGCCCCAGTGCCTGTCCTCGGACCCAGGGAAAATGACGCCCCCCCAGCCGTTCCTGTCCTTGGCGGGTGGATTGCAGGTACGGCTGGGTCTGGCTAGCTCAGAGGCTCCCTTTCTGGGAGGAGGAATGGGCTGGTTTACAGCGGGGTCAGGGGAGGCCGCCCCCCGCCCCCGTGTACCTGGGTACTGGTGTACCTGGGCTGATGTCTACACTGAGTATGAAAGGGACCCTGTGGACCCTGCAGGGAAAAGTCAGCCCCTTCCGTGACAGACCGGAAGCTCGGGCCCAGAGTCATTCAGTGACCGGCCAACGTAACATGCTGCAATGTGGTCAGGATTCAGACTAGGGCTGTGGGACGCCTAAGTCCACATTATTCCGTGACAGGTGGCTGTCCTGTGTGGCATTATGGTGGTTAGCACCAGAGGGGACAGCAGGGGACAGCCCGGGCTGCCTTCTGTGACCGGGCTCTCCATGGGCCGTTCCGCTTTGACTCCCCTCCTTCCCCCCCTAGCTTCCTTCTTCCCCCTGCATGCGTGTTGGCACTGCAGTGGCCCAGGACCGTCACTTCGGCGACTGAGCCATGCCTGGGAGAACTGACTGAATGAGCAGGTGGTTTTCTGGGGTCGTGGATTGATGGGGCGTCTCCAAATGAGAGCCCTTAGGAGCGGGGTGCTCGGGCCCAGCCCAGGAGCCGGGGGCTGGATTTGGTGGTCCCCATCAGTTGCTAGGGGCAGAGAGTGCGCGGCATCCCCCCAAGGCCCTGTCTTCCCATCCCAGGGCGGCCAGAGGACACTGGTCCCTCTTCCAACACTGGCCTGGGGTGGGGGTGGGGGGCTGGAGCTCTGGAAGCCGGGACCCTGTCACCTCCCTGAGTGCCCATCGGCCACAGCACCCGCCGCTAGGGCTGAGCCACAGACCAGGAGCTCTGCGGGGTCAGGAGAGCCTAATGGGTCCTGTAGGGCTTTGGAAGCAGAAAGAAAAGCCTCCTTCCGTCTCCGGGCTTTGCCACCCACGTGCCATATTACCCTGAAAACCCGCTTACATTTTCTGAGGCTTGGTTTCCACCACCATAACCCTGACAGGGTTGTTCTCAGAACCGGAAACAAGAAAAAGAGCGAGCCCCGCCTTGTGCCTGGCCCCTGGAAAATTCTCCGCACACACACACCAGCTGCTGCGCAACTCAGGCCCCTGCAGGCGTGCCTGCCCGGCGCTCAGCGCTCTCCCTAGGTTCCGCTGGGGGACGGCAGAGGCCCCCCCCCCCTGCCCTCAGGCCCCTGCACCCCCCCGGGGCCCCCTCCTCAGCAGGCAGCAGTGGGGCCAGCACAAGGCCACCTCCAGGGGACCAAGGATGCAGGAAACCATGAGAAAAACATTTGATCAGGAACTTAGCTTGGAAAAAATCAAAATACAAATTAGGAAAATCAGTATTTTTATCTCACACAGTTTGTTTTTTTAATCATACTTGCGACTGAACAAGCAAAGGGGTTGGGATGGTTGGTGGTTCATTCTCCCACAGCTTCGCATGCTAGCGCGGGAGGGGCTGCACTTTTCCAGCACACCGAGTGTGCAAAAAGCAGAGGAAGGGTCCCGGGAGGTTCTCAAAGGGACCAGCCTTGCCCATTGTCTTGAGCCACCTCCCCTATGGGAGGGGCGCCCCTCCCCACTGCCTTCCTCTTAAGCTGCTGCTTTTGCAAGATTTGCAGCCCAGGTTGCACCCTGGTGTCTTCGCATTTTGCAGAAGATCCACCAGCAAAGACTTTGAGGCCATGGGCTGGCAGCAGGGCTGGTGGGGCCGGAGAGGGACGGAGGGACGGTGCATCAGTGAGTGACTGCTTTCTGGTACAGCCTCCTAACTGGGCAGTGAATAACCATCTCCCTATACCTAGATGATCATTCTTCTTTGTCACCGAACTAAGGGGCACACAGGGTGCGCTGCGGCACCCTTCCTCAGAACTCTTCTGCAGTGGGACCAGAGTTTTAGCAGGCAGCTTCTGTCCAAACAGGCAGCGCGGGGGTGTGCGGGGGACCGGGGGTTCCTATTGCACTTGGCCCCGTGCAAACTTAGTCTGGGCCAAGGCCAGGGCGGTGTGCCAACGGACCTGGACCTCGGCTCCTGCAACTTACCCCAACCTCCCGCCGCAGCAGAGCGCACAGTCCACAGTCCCGATTCTATAAATAACCCCAAGGGCACGCCCCAGCCGGGTCCGCCCGGCTGCTCTGCAGGACCTCTGCCCACTCCCTGCAGCATCAACTGAGAGCGCGGAACAGTTAGCCGGGCGGGGCCGGGCTGCCCGAGGCATCCAGACTTCTGGGTCTGTACAGGTGTATACAGGGAGGGGGCGGGGCAGGGCGGAGAAGCCAGGACACCACCTCGGGGAAGCCGCCCGGCCTCAGACCGGCGACGCCAGCTTCCGCTTGGTGCTCTCGCTGCAGCGGTGCAGGATGAGGTCTGCGCTGGGACGCGGGGGCACTGCGGGCTGTGGCTTTGCGCGCTCGCTCTCCTGCTGCTCCCCTGCGGCGGAAAGCGGAAAGCGCGGGGGCCTGATGAGAGGCCCCGCCCCACCCTCCAGGCCCCACCCCTGACCCCGCCTCCCCGGGCAGCCCCACCTCCAGACAGCTCAGGACTCTCATGCCCGCCGTGGCCCCGCCCCACCCTCTAGGCCCCGCCCCAAGAAGGCCCACCCCTCCTCCAGGCCCCACCCCAAGCAGCCCCGCCCCCCGCCCCAGGGGGCCGGCCGCGCTCACGGTGGGGGCTGGCTGCGCTCCGCGGTCCCGGCCGCCCCGGGCGGCGACGCTGCTGCAGGTAGCGGACACTGTTGCGCCGGTAGGTGTCCTGGCTGAGGCGCTTCCGCGACCGCTGGTGGATGCTGTGCGCGTTGCGGATGGACGACCTGGGTGCAGCGGGACGGGGGCGTTGCAGGCCGGGCCACCCTCGCTGCGCCCGCGTCCCAGCCTGCAGGGACTCGCAGGACCCGCCCTGGGGTCCAACGCCTGGCCCCGGGCTGTGGGGAGCGGGGCGGGGACCCCACACGACGCGGCGGGGCTGGAGGTCCATTTCCCACGCCCCTCGCCCGCCTTCAGCCCGGCCCCTCCCAGGAAGCCCTCTGGACTGCCGCCGCCCTGGGGGGCCAGCCCGAGGCACGGGGGCATCGAGGTCTTCCCCTGCACCCCCACACGCCTGCGTTCCCACCGCCCCCGTGCCGGCCCCACGGTGGGGGAGGGCACGTCCACCCTCGATCCTGCGAGGGCGCTGACTCCCCAGCTGGCTGGAGTGCCCCCCTCCGCCACAAGGCCAATCCAGGGCCTGCACCCACAGAGGGGACGCGGCACTCCCTCCTCACCCCCATCCAGTCCCGGGACCCGCGCTCACCTCCGGGGAGGTGCCCCTCGGCTCTTGATCTGCCGCTGGGCCTGGGCTACGTCCTGCCCAGACTTCTGTAGGTACATGGATGGGAAGTAGCCTGTGATGTCATCTTTCCTGCAACAGAGGCAGCCCTCGAAGCCCCCGCAGTCACAGGGGGAGCAGGGGCTCAGGGGTCCCTCTAAACAACTGGGGTTAAGGCAGCTGGAGGCTGCAGACACCCTGAAGCCTGGCCAACACCAGACCCTGTCCCACCAGGCCTCAGTTTCTTTATCTGTGCCAGACAGGCCCCTCAGCCATGATGTTGGTAGTGCGAGGAAGTTAGCGGGTCCAACTTGACCCCTAGGGACATGTGTTTGCAGTCGAACATCTGCCACCCTGTATTTGTTAGTTTTTTCTTTCAAAGCCACGGCTTCCTGTGTCTAAGAACTTTTGTCTGTCCCCAGGTCACCAAGTTCCCCTATGCTTTCTTCCAAAAGCTTTTTAATTTGGGGTTTTGTGCTTGGTCGTCAAGAGATATCCGCCTGCCTCCGAGCCCCCAGGCCGGGGCCAGGCTGATGGTGGGTGCTGTGGCCACAAGCTCCGAGCCGAGCCGCGGACAGGCCCTAGGACTCCAGGCTCTGAAAGGGTGTCCAAGGACCTGGGGAGGCCCGGTGGGTCTGAGAAGAGCCCCCAGGAGGCATGACCAGACAAGAATCAGTGACAACCAAAGATTTCAAAGCAAAAAGCTTCTCAAGTAAAATAACGAACGCAACAATGAGTCGTGTTGTAGAAAGAACAACAGATGGCGAGGTGACCCCAAGTCACAAAGGACAAGGACACCGAACCCTGACAGCCGGGTTGGGCGGGATAATCACTGATCTGCTACCAAAATGGAAACTGAGTCCAGAGAGAGGCGGTGGCTTACCCGGAGTCCCACTCGCCAGTAAGCATGGAGCCCAAACAGACCAGCCCCTGGGCCAGGGCTGACCCTCGGGGGGGGCACAGCGGGGGGGGGGGGGGGGGGAGTAGGGACGCCCTCCTACCTGATGACCCACCAACCGTCCAGGAGCTTATGAATGACCTCGATGGTTTCTCCCTCCTGCAGAGACACTTCGTCCTCCATCTCAGCGGTATAAGCTTTGATGGTGACATAGGGCTCACCTGGTTGGCCGCGGGGGCAGAGGCACGGTGTGAGGGTCGGCCCAGCACCTGCCTGCCTCCCCTCCTCTGCTCTCTGGGTCCCGAGGCTTCCTCCAGCAAGAGCCCAGGACCGCCCTCTCCCCTGGTCCTGGCTGGTCTCCCTCTGCAGGCTCCTGCCCCCCACTCGTGGGTCACCTGCAGTTCTGCCCTCTGCCCGCGACAGCCCCCACCATCCACACATCCACATCAAGGACCAGGCACCTCAATAGGCCGCGTGGCTGGGCAGACAGTGCAGGGGTGGAGCGCCCGTCCACGGGGGACCTGAGCCCCTTGACCCGGCATCCGTGCCTTTACCGGGTTTTCCACAGGTGCCATAAATCCGCATTGGGTTGTGAAATCTCTCCATTTTAAAATACGGGTCATCTAACTTATCTCCACCTCCCCATAGGCCCCATCCAGCTGGGGGCGCTGTGGGTTCTCCCCTTGCTGTCAGCGAGGATGCCCCCGCCTCCAGGCAGTACTCCTTCCTGAACCGCAGCGCTGCTCATCCGCCAGCTTCCCGCTGCACCCGGCCAGAGCCGGACCCAGCCCTACTCTACCTCCTGGCTCTCTGTCCTGACCAAGGGCACCACCTCCTACCTGGGCCTCTCGAGCCAGACTCTGGGGTCTCCTCCGTGACCTACTGTCCACCGCACAATCCTAGCCAACCCCAAAGTGGATATGATTGTTTCCGGTTTCTGAAGAGCCCGGAGCCCCTCTGGTCCCCTGCCCCTCACATCCTTACGGCCGTGGAGGGCAGGCCGCACCTTCGTAGTTGGGCTCTGGGTCCTCTGACTCGTCAGGACTGTCCAGGGGTTCCAAATAGGACGCCGGGACCCAACCTCGCTTTGTCTTCGTTTGGCAGAACCACCAGCCTGCGGGAGGGGGGAGGCCAGAAGGCGGGGGGGGGGGGGCGCGTGGCACCTCCCTCAGCCCCCAGGGTGGTAAGGACAGCAGGACACACACACACAGACATGCAACACTCAGATTCAGACCAGAGTCTGCTTCCCACCCAGCACGCCCGGAAGCTGGTCTGGCCACTTGGACCTAACCGCCCCCCCACCCGGGATGCACAGATGCCCAAATCCTCCCCCGGGAGGCTGAGGAGGCGCCCTTGGCGTGGGGAGGACAGTCGGGGCCCCCCCAAAGGAGCCACAAGCCCGTCAGTGGGGAAGGTCCCAGCAGGGCAGGGAGACAGACCACTCTCACTCTTCTCCACGACATCCACCACATCCCCCGTGGCCAGAGCCATCTGGGAGCCCGAAGTCTTCTCGAAGTCGGCGATGGCCCGGTACGTCTGCAGGATGATGGGGCCCGTGATGTCTGGACAGAAGGAGAGCGGGGTGAGCAGACAGGGGCGATGGGCTGCCTCCTCCAGGCAGTCCCCTGCACAGGCCACCAGAACCAGGCACGCAGCAATTGGACCCCCCCCGCCCCTGCCAACTGGAAAGCGGCCGACACCAGCCGGTCTTGGCAGCCCTGCATTGACCGAGCACCTGCTGTGTTCCTGACGCTAGTCACACACCCGACACACACTCTTTCTCACTCGAGTTAGTGAGCAGCCCCCCAGGGCCCTAATGTGCACGCCGATCGCCCCGGGGTCTTGCTGGAACGCGGGTTCTGATGCCATAGGTCTGCGGCGGGACCTGAGAGTCTGCATTTCTACCCTGCCCCCCCGGGGTCTTGCTCCTGCGCTATGTCATGGACTGAAATATGTCTCTTCCTCCCTCCCTAAAATTCACATGTTGAAGCCCTAAGCCCCAGGACCTTGGAATCTGTATCTGGAGTTAGAGCCTTTAAGGAAGAGATAGGGATGGGGCCCGGACCCCGCAGGACTGGTGTCCTACACCCCGATCTCAGACTCCCAGCCTCCAGAACGGTGAGAAAATTCATTTCTGTCGTTGAAGACCTTCCCGCCCTCCTCCCCCACGTCTGTGGCGCTTCACCCCGTGTAGACTAAGACCCTGCTGGGCCCCCAAGCAAACCCTGAATGGCCCATGGACCCCATCCAGGCATCCCACCGACTGGTTGGAATCCTGCTCCCCATTTCGTGGATGCCATGACCTGAGTCCCCAGTTAAATCAAGCCTCCACGTGTCTAGCTGTGAAATGGGGCTAGTAGCACTTTGACCCCCACTTCCTACTGTTACAGAAATGATTACAATGTGTTAATACGTGCGAGACATTTAAAATAGGGCCTGGGGCAGAGTGAGTCCTTAATCAACGTCAGGTTGTATTAGTAACAAGTATCGGCCATACAGATCGGACACCATGAGCCCTGACAGCCGCCTGCACCCCTGGACCTGGTCATTCATTCAGCCACGACATCGTGGGCTGTTGGGAGCCAGGGTCGGGCTGGGCTCTGCAGCCACAGATGGGAGCTCCAAAAGCTTCACTTGATGACCAGCGACCCCCAAAGACCCCCAGCCTTTAGCGCAAGCCACCGAGACACACACACACCCCCGCCACCCCAGCCCATTTCCCTGCAGAGCCTGTGCTCAGGATCCTATATCATATCCCCCCACCCCCGCCGTGGGGTGACCTACAGGTGGCCGTCCCCGCCACTCACCCGAAACGCTGTTGTTGTCTTTCGGCACCAGGTAGGTCTCTGGTTTTTTCGTCCTGCAGGAAAGAAGAGTCTGGGTGAGGTGTGCAGCTTCCCACAGCGGAGCAGACGCTCCAGGCGGACCCACAGAAGAACTGCCCAAGCGGAAAAGGCATGTAGGGGCTCTGGGGGCTGCTGCGGAGGGAAGGAAGCCACGGGATGGGCAAGGAGAGGCCCCCCACCCCCGCCTTCTGCAGACCCAAAGGAGGAGGCAACAGCTGAACGCAGGTGAGGCACCCTGGTCCGGGAAAGGCTCTTGTCACCTCGGGGGGGGGGGGGCAGCTCCCTTCTTCCGGGGCCTCAGGGCAGCGGCCAACGGGCGACGGGCATCTCCGCCACCCAGGCCCATGAGCGCTGCGCTGCCCTGCCCTGGGTCGGGGGGTTTGTTCAGTGGAGCTGTGTGTTCCCCAGGCCTCCCCCGTACTCAGCGAGCCGAGAGGGACCGAGAGAGGGACCTTCCCCAGCAGGACGGCACATGGGACCTCCCCCGGCTTCTCCGGTGCTTTCCACCAACAGTGGCCACCGCCCTCCCCGCGCCCCCTCCCTAGGAGCGCTTCACCCCTTGTAAATGCTCTCTCGACCCCCATTCCTCCCTCTGGCCCTTCCCACCCCCTACTGATGGGGAAACTGCTTTCAGAAGGCAAGCTGAGGCTGCGGACCTAGGATGCTGGACCCCCAGCCCAGAGAGCTCCCCCACCCCGGACCCAGCACCGGGAGGCTCAGCGGGCTCCAGGGGGAGACTCGGCAGGGATGCTGGGGGCGGGGGGCCGGGGGGGGTGTACAGTTTCCAGGTCACACAGGCCAGAGTGGAAACCCTTCCTCCTTCTCTTTTGGGCTGTGTGACTTTGGGCGAGTCGCCTGCCCTCTCTGAACTTGACTTAGCTGTCCTAGCAGAGGTCCCGCACCCCTTCCCAGGCAGAGCTCCCCACCGCCCCTCCCTCGTCCACTTCAGGGCCGGAACGAGGGGCCACTCACTGGCTGTCCGTAGGGAGCTTGAGGTCATCGGGGCGCACCTTGAAGAAGTCGAGGAGTTGGGGACAGCGGGAGATCTTGACCGGCAGGCTCATGAGGGCATTGCAGTACTCGGTGAGGGTGCCCTGGCGGCTCTCGGCGGCCCGCTGCCCGTCGAACCACCGTGGGGCTGGAGGGGCCCAGGAGGGACAGCAGAGGCCCCGTGAGCACACGCCCAGGTCGAGTCCCCGAGGGGGCGGGAGGAGGGGGGTGCGGCTGGGGTGCGGCAGGCCAGGGCGGCCGGGCCAGGGGACCCTGCTCCTCACCTGGCAGGTGGGGGATGATCCTGTTCTGTGGGTTGATGTCCCCCGCCTCGATAGGAAACATTTCCTTTAACAGTTTCTGGACACGAAAGAAGAGGTGAAGGCACCGACTCGGAATCGACTCTCCACCTGGCTCGGGCCGGACGCTCCGGCTGCCGTCCTGGGTCCGCTCTTTCTGGCCTACCTTCCGCTCACGCCACCAGCAGATCCTTCTGGTTCTACTCCTGAGATCTGTCCAGAATCTGACCCTCGTCGCTACCCACACAGCCGCCATCTCGATCTGAGCTTCCACCGAGCCCGGACCTATGCCCCCTTCCGTCTTTGTCTTCAATCCAGCTCCCTCGTCACACTTAAACTGGATCCCGTCTCCCCTCTGCCCAGAGCCCTCCCCGACTCTCAGCTCACTCAGACTGGAAGCCAGAGGCTTCACCTTGGTCTGCAAGGTCCCGCCGCAAACCTGTCCCCGCCCGCCTCACTTACCTCCCCGCCACTACCCACCCTTCCCTGGTTCCCTCTGCTCCAGGCATCTCTGAATATTGCACGCCCACTGCTGCCCCAGGGCCTTTGCACTTGCTCTTCCCATTCTTCCCCCAGCCCCCACTTGTCCGTAGCGCTTTCTCTTTCTCTTGTCCTTCTTTCTTTGCTCAGATGTCACCCCCTCAGTGAAACCTTCTCCCTGGCGGTTTCCCCTCCTAGCTCAGTGCTCCCATCCCCCACTAAGTCCGGACGACTGTCTAACATACTGTGCGAATTCCTTGTGTTCTGTCTGTTAACCTGACTCCTCCGCTAGGACTGAAGGTCCACAAGGGAGGGCAAGGACTTGTATCTTTTTTATGCCTTTGTCACCTTCAGAGCATCTCCTGCTCACCAAGTAGGACGCGCGGGCACTCTGGGTGCTCGGTAAATAGTTGTTGAACGAACGAACGAGTCCACCAGTCAGTAAAAAGGGGCTAATCCTACACTGGAACAACCCAGAACAGTTTAAAGAGGAGAGACGGCGTCACATACACATCAGTACAGACCGGTCTCAAAAACACGACCTAGTAATAGGAAAAAGGCAGAGAAGGAAACAGCCACGATGCTGACGGCTTCTGGAAAGCCTGCGGAAAACGCACGCTTAACACGACTCTGTCTTGTTCTTGGACTTGTGTGTGTCTGTGTGTGTCTGTGTGTCCATCCAGGGATGGAGCCGGGACAAGGGCAGGGGATATAGGGTGCTTTCCACTTCTTTTGTAATGTTTTATTTTCTTGATCTTAAAAAAGGCTTGTGGGTCGGGGCGCCTGGGTGGCTCACTGGGTTAAAGCCTCTGCCTTCGGCTCGGGTCATGATCCCCGGGTCCTGGGATCGAGCCCCGCATCGGGCTCTCTGCTCAGCGGGGAGCCTGCTTCTCCCTCTGCCTGTCACTCCCCCTGCTTGTGCTCACTCTCTCCCTCTTTCTCCCTCTCTCTCTGCCAAATACATAAATGAAATCTTTTTAAAAAATGCTAAGTTTATGTTCTGTGTATTTTATCCCATTAAAACATACTTTAAGGAAATCTTGCCACTTGGGACGACATGGATGGAACCGGAGGGTATTATGCTAATGAAGCAAAACAAGCCCATCAGAGAAAGTCAATTATCTTAGGATTTCACTCGTCTGTGGAATTTAAGAAACAGGACGGAGGACTCATAGGGGAAGGGAGGGAAAGATAGAACGGAAATCAGGGAGGGGACACACCGTAAGAGACTCTCAACTCTAGGACACACTGAGGGTGGCTGGAGCAGGGCTCGGGGGGCCGGGGCAGCCGACGAGCGACCCTGAGGAGGGCACGGGATGCGACCAGCACGGGGTGTTATTCCCAACGGCTGAACCACCGGCCTCTACCTCTGAAACTAATTATACGGTATATGTCAACTAATTGAGTTTACGTTAAAAAAAATAAACACGAAAACGTGCTCTAAGGGAAATGCTCTAAGTTAAGGAATAATGCCCCTCGCTGTGGGCCGGGGGTGCTCTGCGTTCCTCCCTTCCCGGCCAGCACTGGGGCCACCCTCCCCCTGGAAGGGCAGAGCTGGGACTGGGTGCGACGTCCCCTCCCTGATGTACACATGCGCACGCGCATGCACACGCATGTGCGCGCAGGGCACTCACGTGTAACTCGTAAATCTCCGTGAACTTCCGGTAGACCACCTTCTCAGACAGGTCCTGCCACTTCACCAGGAACATGTACACCTGGGCGGGGGGGGGGGGGCCCCCGTTCAGTTTGGGACTTGGGGGCAGGGGTGCGGTGGAGAGCAGGGTGACCCTCGGGTGACCCGGGTGACTGAGAGGGCACCGACTTCAGGGACCCCAGAGCTCCTGCTCTCCAGCTTTAGGACCCGGGGCGAGATGTTCAGCTCCTCCCAAATGAACTCAAATTCCTCATCTGTAAGTTGGAGACACAGGGGCTCCTGGGGTTAGCGGGAAAGTTATGGGCGGTGAGACAGAAGAGCCTGGGCTCAGACCGTTTGAGAACTCGGGGAGAGACTGTATGGTCCCGTTTTTGGTTTTGTTTTTTAAAGATTTTATTTATTTATTTGACAGACGGAGATCACAAGCAGGCAGAGAGGCAGGCGGGGGGCGGGGGAAGCAGGCTCCCCGCTGAGCAGAGAGCCCGATGCGGGGCTCAATCCCAGGACCCCGGGATCATGACCCGAGCCGAAGGCAGAGGCTCAACCCACTGAGCCACCCAGGCGCCCCATGTATGGTCCCAGAAGAGACAATCTACCCAGACAGAAGGTAGATGAGTGGTTGTGGGGGCTGGGCTGGGAATGGAGGTTCCTAACGGGGCTGGGGTTTCTTTGGGGTGTGACGAAAATCTAATATTGACTCTGTGAGGGGCACCTGGGTGGCACAATCGGTGAAGCTTCCGACTCTTGGGTGGGGCTCAGGTCGTGATCTCGGGGTTGTGCGATCGAACCCCACGTTGGGCTCCCTGCTCAGCTCCAAGTCTGCTTGGGATTCTCTCTCCCTGTCCCTCTGCCCCTCCTGCTCATGCTCTCTATCAAATAAATACATCAAATTAATAAATATATTTAAGGGACACCTGGGTGGCTCAGTGGGTTAAAGCCTCTGCCTTCAGCTCAGGTCATGATCCCAGGGTCCTGGGTTCGAGCCCCGCATCGGGCTCTCTGCTCAGAAGGGAGTCTGCTTCCTCCCCCCCTCTCTCTGCCTGTCTCTGCCTACTTGTGATCTCTGCCAAAAGAATAAATAAAATCTTTAAAAATATATATATTTTAAATATATATATATGTATATATATATATATATAAATTGAATAATGGCACAACTTTGTGACTATTAAAAACCACTGAGTTGTACAAGTTATCTAGGTGAATTTTAGCTCAATGAAGACATTATTAGAAAAAAAGGAAAGGAAACTTGGTGAGGAGAAACCAAAATAGAACTGGGAGAGTTCTACTGAGCCACAAAAAGGAACAAATCACTGACAGGTGCACCTACACGGTAGGTCTCGGAAGCATCCCGCTAAGTGAAAGGGACACAAAAGACCACCCACGTGGCAGGTAGGGTTCCCCTTCCACGACATTCTGGAACAAGCGCCACGCACGCAAGGCGGACAGCGATCAGAACGGTGGGGGCGCCTGGTGGCTCAGTGGGTTAAGCCGCTGCCTTCGGCTCAGGTCATGATCTCAGAGTCCTGGGATCGAGTCCCACATCAGGCTCTCTGCTCAGCAGGGAGCCTGCTTCTCTCTCTCTCTCTCTCTCTCTCTGCCTGCCTCTCCGTCTACTTGTGATTTCTCTCTGTCAAATTAATAAATAAAAAATCTTAAAAAAAAAAAAAAAGTTATATAATAAATAAAAAAGAAAAAAAAAAAGAACGGTGGTAGCGTCCGGGGGCTGGTGGAGGAGTAGGTGGGGAGTGAGAGAAACCGGGGGCTGATGGCGACAATCTCTACCTTGACCAGGGTCTGGGTTACGGTGGGACATCCTGCAAAAGTATCCCTACGATGGGTGGATTTCATTTTACATAAATTTTACATCAAGAGAGAAAAAAATAACAAAAACAAACAAAAAGCAGACTCGGAGGGGCCTGGCTGGCGGAGTGAGTGAAGGATGCCTCTCCTGATCTCAGGGTCATGAGTTGGAGCCCCGTGTTGGGTGTAGAGATGACGTAGAGAAATAAAAGTTAAACAAGGAGTGATGCAGATGAAGGGCGTCTGGAGAGTGGGGACGAGGACTGAAATGCAGCAGGTGGTCCTGGGCTGGATCCCAGACCCTGGCACACTCTTACTACAGGAGAAGCAGGGGAACGGGTGGAAGCCGAGTGAAGTCGGGGGGTCGGGGGGGACCGTGTTTCATCCACACCAACTTGCTGATGTTGACACATCTGCACGGCGGTGACGGAAGAGGATGCTTCTGATTTGAAGAAACACACAGTCGAGGGGCGCCCGGCTGGCGGGTGCAGTTGGGCAAGCATGGACTCTCGGTGTCCGCTCAGGTCATGATCTTGGGGTGGTGAGGCTGAACCCCGTGTTCAACGGGGAGTCGGCTTGAGTTCTCTCTCCCTCAAATAAATTGATTTTTTAAAAAGTATGCCTTTACTTAGGTTTACTCCGGAATGATTGGTGGAGAGAAAGGGGTGGGGGGGAAGAGAGGGAGCACAGGTGTGGGAGGTGGGGGGACACTGGAGCTATCTGCACTTCAGGGGCAAACTCTCTGCAAGTTTGAAGTTATTTCGGGGCGCCTGGGTGGCTCAGTGGGTTGAGTGTCTGCCTTTGGCTCAGGTCAGGATCCCCCTGGGATCGAGCCCCGCATCAGGCTCTCTGCTCAGCAGGGAGCCTGCTTCTCCCTCTCCCACTCCCCCTGCGTGTGTTCCCTCTCTCACTGTGTCTCTCTGTCAAATAAATAGATAAAATCTTTAAAAAATATATTTCAAAATTTAAAGTGAAGAAAGAGAAGAAAGGTCTTAGGCAGGATACGACAGGTGCCCTACAAAGCCAAGTTCCTCCCTGGCCTTCCTCCGGGCTTGGGGTCCCTGGGTGGGGTGGGGTGGGGTGGGGTGGGGCGGGGTGGACATGTCTGGGCAGATGCATCCCCGTCTCCCAGGACCGCGGATGAGGGGAGGGGACACTTCGGGCCCTTTGGTGGTGTCACCTCCTGGAGGGGATCCCACGGCAGTGTAACTGACCCCAGGGCCAGCGGAGGGAGACAGAGGGCTGCCGGCAGGCGTCCCTCCCGGAGGACCGCTCCCTGACACCGCGGATGGTCAGGGAGGGCTGCCCGGAGGAGCGCGCCCCGCAGTGGCGCGCTGCGCTGCCCGGACGCGAACCGGGAGCCTTCGGGGCCTCCCGGCTGGGGCGCGGCGGCACGGAGTGAGGTCGGCTGGCGGGGGCGGGGGCGCAAGGCCGCGCGTCCTCGAGGGCCCCGGGGTGCCGGGCGCGCGCGTTTCAGGGGCGCACAAGCAGGCGCACAACGACGGGCCGGGGCCCCGGGAGCGCGCGGGGACAGCGCCGTGTGGCACCTGCGCTTCCGCGACGCCCCCCCCGCCCCCCGCCAGGCCCCCCGGACCCCCCGCAGGGCCCCCCGCAGGGCGCCGCGGGCTACTCACGTAGTGCTGGCTGGGGACGAAGCGCTTCTCGAAGCCCAGAAGGGCGATGTGGCGGATGAAGGTGTCCCCCATGGCTGGGCTGCGGGGCCTCCCCTCGGCGGGGCGCTCCCCGGCTGGGCCTTAAATGCGGGAGAAAGAGGAAGTCGCTCCGGCCTCGCCAGGGCTGGGGGCGGGAGGGGGCGGGAGGGGGCGGGAGGGGGCGGGAGGGGGCAGGGAGGGCGCCGCTTCTTCTTTCGGTTTCTGGGATTCCTCGGACGCCGACGGCGCGGACGTGGGCGGCCTCAGACGGCCCGGTGGGTGCGAGCGCTTGCGGGGCGCTCCCCGCCGTCTGCGCGCCCCGAGCCCCGCGGCCTGGGGACGCCCATCCCTCCCTTGCGGGCCGCCTGGACCTGGTCCCTAACTCCCTCCCTCCTGGCCTTCAGGTTTCTGCTCAGATGCCACCTCCTCCGAGAAGCCTTTCTGGGTAACTTCGTGCAAAGGAGCAAAACTTCATGCTTCCCCCGCCCCGTCCCCCCACCTTTCCTGTTTCGATTCAGAGCACTTACTACACTGACACACTGCCGGTTTCCATCTTTTTTTAACAACGTGTCTCCTTACCAGAACATGAGCCCCATGAGGGCAAGGGCTTGGCCTGTTGCGACAGGGCTCTGGCCCCAAGCCCTAGCCTGGCACCTGGCTTGCAGAGGGTCCTCCAGTCCCTGCCATGGGAGCGTGTGTGAGCCAGTGAACGTCAAGTGCATAGTCAAGTGCATATCTGCAGGGGTGCGTGACTGAGAGCCAGGAGCGGAGAGGACAGGCTTTGGGTAAGAACTGCGTTCAAATCCTGAGCAAGTGGACCCTCGGTCCTGACTCAGTTTCCTCCTGAGTGAGATGGGACCACAGGCTCTACTGAGAGGGGATGTCGGGCCGGAGGCTCAGAGGTTACAGAGCGGGTCCGAGGTCACAGGGCAGGTGGCCTCCAACCCAGGCTGCAGGCTCTGGTTGGCGGGGCCAGTTGGTGGCCCAGATGCACAGATTCCAAGACCCAGAGGCCATGGCAAAGGCCACCAGCACTCAGAGCCACGAGTCCCCCTGGACTCCTGCGGGTGAGGTGGCCAAAGCATGCCGATGTGTGACCGTTACCATGACCGGTAACGTGGGTGGTTGTTCCTGGTTCTAAGGGCAGGGGGCACGTCCGCTATGTTGAGAGATTTGCTCGGCCCATCGCTTGTGGTCACTGGGAGGTCACCAGTCCTGGGTGTGGCCAGCCTTGCAAGGCCCTTCTCTGGTCATCTCCGTGACGCATCTAGAATCTTCCTGCAGGGAGCCTGGCTGGCTCAGTTAAGCATCTGCCTTTAGATCAGGTCAGGATCCCAGGCTCCTGGGATCGAGTCCCGCTCCCTGCTCAGCGGGGCATCAGCTTCTCCCTCGGTCCCTCCCCCCACTGGTGCTCTCTCTCAAATAATAAAATCCTCAAAAAATAAAATAAAATCTTCCCACGCAGGAGGATACAGTGCTCAGCATCACACAACATAGGGAAACTTCTAGAAACAAGGTGGAGGGACAGAAGGCAGACAAGAGAGCACACCTTCGGCAGGACGCCATGTAGACCAAGCTGAGAAACCCCCATCGCCCGTCTACACTGTGGGCAGGCAGGGTGACCTCCGGGGTGGGGACAGCGGTGACCGGAAGGGAGCAGGTGGGTGGCAGCTGGGGTGTCCTGTCCTCTTGAGGCTGCCACTTCTGCAAGTGGGCTCTTGGGAAATCTGCCCAGCCCCGGCACGCAGGGTCTGGGTTATGTTTGTGCTTCGATGGCTGCTCTCTGGTTGTCCCCTGGTCCCACACGGTGCTGCCCTGAGGTCCCCGCCCAGCCCCGGGCCTGGCTCACCTGGGCGCAGCGAGGGGGTGGGCAGGGGAAGTCAGCGGGGCTGGCGGCCAGCGGGACCTCCTAGGCGCCGGGTCTCGGCACTTCCTTCCCTTCCTCCCGTGGTCTTTCCACTCTTGTGTAACAGGCCCTGGGCCAGGGCAGCCAGGGTCCCCAGCAGACTCCAGCGGTCAGCTGCCACCTTGCCACTTCCCTCCCGTGGCCTTCCCGTACCTCGTCCCGTGGCACCGGCAGCCGGGGCATCCGTGGCGCGAGACAAAGCGACGTCCCGTTGTGGCGGGCAGTGACCTCTGTCGCCGTGCAGGTGCAAAGCCTCTGTGAGGCTAGGACGGACCGACTTGAATGCATGCTTGAGACAAGCAAGTGATCAAAGGGTTAAAAAAAAGGCGGGGGGGAGGGGACGAGCTAGGTGAAGGAATGAGATAACAGATAGCAGGTTCTTTTTGGGGGGGGGGCGACTTAAACTTTTAAAAAAGTTTTAAGACTTTATTGTGAAGCATACAGAAAACTGCAGAAAAACGTACGGTTTGGTGACGATCAGATCACAGCGATGAGGAAGTTGCTGTCTGGGGCCTGGTTAGCTGTGCACCGGAACAGCCGCCCAGGGTCCCCCCCAACTGCCCCTTGACGGCCCGATGGAGGGACTGGCCCGGGGTCAGGAGAGCTTTGTATTTATGAACACCTTGTCCTCACGAGGACGCTCTCAGGGACGGGCCCCTATTCCTCCCACTTTACAGATGCGGAAACTGAGGCACAGAGCGGGAAACAGCCTGTACGGGAAGAGCTGGGATTTGAACCCAGGAAGTCCGGACCCCAGGCCCAGGCTCTCAGCCACTGGGCTCCTCTGCTCTGGCCTTGGTCATGAGAATGGACAATGAGCACGACTGGGAGGAGTCTGCCGGCGCCAACACCCCAGAGAAGGAGCTTCTCAAACCGGGCCTGCTGGGAAGGAGGCAGGGCTGTCCCTCCGGGCCCTGTGGTGCTTCGCGACTTTCCAGATGCCACCGTCTCCAGCCAGGCCTTCCCCACTGGGGCCGGGCTGGCCAGTTCCTCAACCAGGAAATCCCCAGGGCTGGGCCACGCAGACAGGCCGAGTGGAGACGGGTCTGACAGCGGAGCCTGAGGCCCGGGCACGGCCCCCTGGGAGCTTGTGTCAAGAGAGCAAGTCTAGGGCTTTTCCAGGATGGGACAAATCAGCCATTGTTCTGAGGCTGTTCTGGGTCCTTTCCCAACTGCTGTTCCTCCTGGGGTGGGGTCAGCCGCCGGGGGACGCCCTGGGCGAGCCCTTAGCACCACTTCTCTCCTGGTGCCCACACTGGCAGGATCGGGGTCCCCGAGTTGCCACGGACTGGCAGGCAGCGGAACCCCGTGGAGGGGACGCTGGCCGGGAAGGGTCAAGGCTCTTGACTGCGAGCGGGGGTCTGCACGCAGAAACGCGGGGTGCCCGAGATCTGCGTCCCAAGGGACCACGAGTCTTATTTCTCAGGAAACTGGACCCGAAATGGGCTCTGGGCCGGTCGGGAATGACCCCTGGAGCCTCATCAGAAGGGAACCGGGTGCCTGAACTCGGAGAGGGCTCGGGACACACCTGAGTCCCACCCTTGGGAATTTCTTCTCGCCTGGACCCGAGGCCTGGGGAGTGTGGGCTCCGACCCGCCTTTGGGCTGCAGGAGGCAGCGCCCTGGGGGAGGACACGTCCATGCCGTCCACTGGACACACACACACACACCCGCCCCTGCTCTGGATATGGGACTGCTCCGTTTCTAGCTGGGAGCCCCCTTGGCAAGTTGACTCGGAGCCTTAGTGCTTTCCCTGCAAGGACAGGGGACAGCTCCGTTCGCGGGCTGCTGTGAGCTGGGCGGGGGCCCGACCAGCTGCAGACTGTGCACAGGACAGCCCGAGGTCAGCAGAACGGAGGGGACACGGGGTCCACACCGCCAGCCCGAGTCGGGGCGCTTTCTTGCTGTTGAACCTGGGCCGCAAGCGAGGGAAATGTCCCATGAATGACAGCAGGCCCTCGGGGCTCCCAGGGTCAGTCACCTGCGGCTGGGAGGGAGGCTTTCCTGACCAGGTCAGGGCAGAGGACAGAAACCAAGGTCACGGGCGCAGCCTCAAGGCGCTGCACCAGCGGGTCTGGCCGATGCCCAGCTGAGGGGTGGAATTTCGCAAGCCCACCTCCTCCCCCGCTCGAGCCTGGCCCCTGCCCCCCACTCCACACCCACGGCCGGGCGGACACTCCCTTGCTGGCGGGGCCCAGATGTGTCACACAGCGACAGCTATTTGAAGCCCAGATGTGTCACACAGCGACAGCTATTTGAAGCTCATCGGCTAACCATGGAGGATGAACCCAGGGGTTCCCACTGCAGGGGATTTTGTGGTAATCTTTGAACTTGACGCTAACTTCAGTAATGAAGGAAATCGTGCCCCAGATGGGAGTCGCCGGGGCTGGGCGGCCACCCACGGATCTGCCCAGCCCCGGGACAGCCAGAGGGGTGGTGGAGACGGCGACTCAAGGACTCGGTTCCTTGGGCGCTACCAAGGGGATACAGCACGCGGCGGGGCACAGCGAGGGGACGGGTCACCTGCAGACCGGTGACGTACGCAGGTGTGACACAGCCCCTGTGGCCCTTGCAACAAGCTCGGGGCCCGCTGGTCCCTTCGCAGGGCCAACAGGCCAACACTTGCTCTGGCTTCTGTGACCGCACCCCCTAGGCTCCTCACTCTGACCCCCCATTTTTGGAAACCCTTGCCTCCTGTGTTTTGTGAAGGATTTTCCCAAAAAGGTCCTAGACCGGTCACCACAAGGGAGAGGCCAATTTTGGTCTGAACTCGACAGATCCTTCCAGGAAGCAGCTATGCTTCCGGCGTGTGGTCCTGCTTTCTCCGCCTCTGGCTGGATCTACCCGAAAGCTTCTATGGAAATGAGGGGGGATGTCCCCCGCGGTCCCGCCCTGACTCCTGGATGGGAGTCGTTACTGCCTTGGGGAACTTGAGATCTTAGAAGAGCAGAGGCTGTGCGTGAGGCTCGTGCTGCTGCAAAACGCTTCGCAGACCCCTGATCTTGCTTCTGAGAAGGAAATCCGGCAGGAAGCACCTTTACTAACCGGTGTTGTATCATAACTGGCCTCAACTTGACAGTTCCTTAAAATAAAACCACAAGATGTGTGTGCCTTGGGGGTGGGGTGGGGCTGAAGGGGGTCGGTCCCGCGACGCACTGACGCACTGACCACCGCTGGGCTGATCTGACCACCGCGGGGCTGATCTGATCGGAGTTCATGAGGCTGGGCAGAACCACCGGCCAATCCAACCTCCCTTGCTTTGTTATTTAACCCAGGACCTGGAGTGAGGAGCCCCACTACTGGAGGGGCCAAGCTAGGCCCACCCACCATACTTGTCTCCAGGCCACCAGACCCCTAGGGACCTGGATTTTCTACAACCAGCTGCGAGCTTTCAAATCTGATCCTTGAGCCAAGGCGGCTGGCGGCTGCGCGGGGAGGCCCGGGAAGCCGCGCACCGATCCCATGTGGGAGCAGGGGTCCAGCTGCGGAGCCTGCGGCGCCTAAGCGGAAGGACGGACAGCCCTGTTTGTGCTCACCCCACTGGACCCCAGGTCGGAGAGGCCCAGACAGCAGCCCCCAGGCCCTCTCGATTTCTGGAACCCTGTTCTCCTCTTGGTCCCCACCCCAGGGAAACCGAGTCATCCCTGGGAGAACGTTACCTTCCAAATACATCCATGTCCAGAAACTGGGGCTTCCGCTTGGCAGGGACCGTTCAGTGTGTGACAACTGTCTACCCACTACGGGTTAGGCCAGCCAACAATCCTGAACTTATTCAGACCGGGGCTTGTGATGCTCGGTGTCCTCTGGTCTTTCTAACACTATTTTTCTTCCTGACACATCTTTTTGGTCCTCAGTGGGGCAGTAAGGAGGCTGTACGGGCGCTCAGGCCGTACGGGCGCTCAGGCCGTACGGACGCTCAGGGTAACCGAGAGCACCAGCCGCCGGCCGCGGGGAGCAGCGGTGAGTGACACTGAGGGCTTCAGACCGCTGCCCCCGGCCAGTCTCCGGCAGACCGGGGAGGGGGGTGTGACCACCACTCGCAGCCGTGACTTCCTCATCTGTGGAGCCTCGAAGGGACGCCGGCCTGGGACGAGCGCACCGAACACCCCTCGCCTCACACACCGGAGGGCGGGAACCTGCGGGAGCTCCGGTCGGATGTGCTCCCCGCCAGGAAGGGCAGGCGGACGTGCGCTCGGAGGGCACATGTGGGCAGGGCAGGCCCACGCCAAGGTCTCTCAGGACAGACCCCCCCCTCTCCGCCCCAGCACCCGCCCTTCCCGAGGTCCTCCCTGCCAAAGACTCCAGGAACCGGAAGGTGGCGGCCGGGGGGCGGTCAGCACTTGGTCGGACTCTGCGTGGGGGTCCCGAGTCCCAGTCCCGGGTGTCCACTTGCTTGTACTGTTTTCCTGATGGAAATTTCCTCAAGCTGAACAGCTGCCCCGAAGCAGAGCCTGGACGTGGTCAACAAACTGTTGCTCCTCATCACCAGGGTCCCTGATAAGATCCGTCTAACAGAAACGTGCGGAATAAGGAGACCGCTTCAGAAACACGAAGCCTGTGGGAATTACTGACCAGACCTATTTGCGCTGTTGCGTCCTGCTCAGTCCTCAGTGACCTGACAAAGATCTCGGCGGGGAAGTGGGGTTCTCCCCCACTGCCTGTGAGGGTCCCGCCATCTGTCTGTGGTCCCGTTGATGTGCCCACTGCCCGCTCGTGGACCCCCGGGAGGAGCCGAGGGCTTCAGCCTTTGGGCCACCGGGGCTGGGATCCCCCCATCCCCTTCCCTCAACAAAGCCAGGGCGGCCCTCAGGGCAGGGCGGCCATCTGGAAAGGCAGACCCTCACAGGGGCCTGGAGCTGCCAGGCGGGAAGGTTCTGGAGACCCGCGGGGAGTTGGTAAGAACCACGCGTTTCACCGGCGGCTCCTGCAGGAGGGGCCGGGCCGGCGGACCCCCAGCGGGAGAGGCAGCATTTCTGGAAACGAGGCTTGTTGAGGGGAAGGCGGGACCGGCCAGGAGAGCGTTCCCTGGACCTTTCCGAAGTGACGACGGGGCCGTCGCGCTGACTCTGGGCTGTCCGTCCAGGGAACACGAACGACGCGCTCGGCAGGTGCAACACCCACACGGAAAAGCAGAGGCGGACGACACAAGGGACCGGGAACCGCGCGCGCCCTCGGCAGCATCCCGCGGGGCGCGCTCCGGCCGGACAGGGCAGCTCGGCTCCCTGCTGCGTCTGCACACCCGGGGTCCGCACTCCCGGGGTCCGGTAAGTGTGAGGCGCAGCTGCTCAATTCCCTTCGAGCGCGGCCGCTGGACGCAGCTTTCGGAAGCGGCGGGGCTGGGCAGCTGTGGACAAGGCAGGGAGGCCGAGCTCGGGCCGTGCCCAGCGCAGGAAGGCCTTGAAGGAAGCAGGAGACCTGGCGGAGCGGCTGTGGACCCCATCGGCTAGCGGCTGGGGGGCCCCGCCTTCCCTGCGCACACGCGGGTCGGGGAGAGGCAGAGGCCACACTGGGGGGACAGAAAAACATGTGTGGTCCCCACGGAGTGTGCGCGCGCAGGTGCTCATGCAGGGGGGAAGCTGAGGCACGAGCTCAACGGGGAGGGAGCCGGCGCGGGGGCGTGCTCGGGCCCACTCGGACCGACGCCCGCCCCGCACACTCTGCGACCCTGAGCCCCCGCCGTCCCCACGCGTGACCACGAAAACACCTTTGCAAGAAATGAGTTAGTGTGTGAAAGGCATGGATGGATTTTATTTATTACCCTATATCTACAATTTAATTTGAGGTAAAATATAAGCAACACATAAAAACGCCTATTTCTGCTACCATGTAATATAATTCTCTGTCGTGAATATTGTGATAAAGCTAATGGACACTCTATGCCATCATGTACTCTAGCATCTCGTCGCTGGTATTGTACAACTCTCTGTCTGCAAAGTCCAACCGCGGAAGACCTCCCACTGCGGGCGCCGGGCACCGGGCGCGGGGCACCGGGGCGCGTCCTGGGCTCATGGCCCCGCTCCCCGCACCGAGACGAGGAAAATCCCTGCAGGCGGATCCGAGCTGGCGGCGATCCAGAAACCCACAGCGCGACGGGGTCCGGGACAGCGAGGCTTGAACGTCTGTCCCCGGGCTGGGCCCAACCCTCGCACCTGACCCGACGCCGCTGGGCCACCCCGCGTGTCACTTGGATGTGACGTCCCGTGGAAGAGACTCCCGGTACCGCGTCTGTAGGCCACACGCTGACACACTAACCTCTCACCGGCTTGTTAGGGATCCAGATGGTGGTTTTGTAATTATGATTAAAAAAAAAAAAAACAAACCCAAAAAACAAAAAACATAGGAACCATGATAGATGGCTTAAGAAAAGGTTTAGTCAAATATACAGATACTAACTGTTCACTCCGTGGTCAAGGAGAGCCGTGAACAAAAGGGTCACTTAAATGATTTTCCAAATAGAAAAACTGAAAGGACTGAATGATCGCAGGTGTTTCTTCACTGCAGGAGCTGAGATGTTCCAGGAGGAGAGATCTTCGCTTGATCGGAAAATAGACCCCGTCAGCTGAAGGCTCTGCTGATGCGTAAAAAACCGGAGGAGATTCCCCCGTCCTTTTCCCTGACGCTTTCCAGCACTGCCGCAGACCCTTCTAAGACACCCCGGCGTAAGCCGGCCGCTCCAGATCCACAGTCACTCTGCTCTTTAATTCAATTCACAGAACTGCTGAAAAAGTAGACATTTCTATCTAAAAGTAGAAAAAAAGGTTTGTATAGAAGGTATTTCTGTTATACAAGTATATTACACGGCTTGGGGCAGTAACAGGTCCGAAAAGCTCTTCTCACCCATTGGCACTTCAGGCTACAATAGGAGACAAAACAGACAAGCGAGAAACCAGGTTATTCCGGACCCAGGACGTCAACAGTGGCCAACAGCAAAACTCAATCAGCACTAAGCCCATGAACGGACGGTAAACGGCACATTCCCAGACGAGAAAAGGTCTCTGTGTAAAAAGGTGCGCCAGCAGGTGCACATCGGAGCACCTGCTGTGAAGTACGACCCTGACCCTAGAGCCACCGTCACTATTCAACAGCTCGGCCTTAGCGAGGTTCAAGCGAGCAAACTCCTGGTGCAGAGCTGCCTCTCTTTTTAACAACCCGGCCAAGTTCAAGGTTGCACGTTCATTATGCAAGATGCCCAATGGACTGTGCATCTCAGCCAGCCTCTGCAATGCTATTATTGTCAGTGTAGTGACACAGACTCGGAGTGTATTCCAATGGAGGGGACGAGATTTACCCTATAGATTAGAAACAAAGCATTTTCCTTTTAGGACAAAGAGCTTTTACATTTTTGACTCACAAATACTGATCTAAGGAACATTTCTCTGCTTGATCCTCTAATCAAAGCACCCAGTAGGGCTTACACTTGACCTCCTATGACCTGAAGGTGGGGGACACCATTCATGGCTGAAGCAGGGAAAACACACTAGCTTCTGAATGCACAGGCGGGTTCAGACGAACACGAGATGGCATCCCGGACACAGAAGCTGATTTACCCTAGGAGGGGAAGAGGTCTACCACGTAGGGTCTGGTTCTTGCTTGATCTGAGAGTTTCCATCAGCCTCCTTTATTTCTATCAAGAAAAACAAAGGGGAACTGGTAAATTGCACTATGAATGCGAATCTGTAGAATTATAAACCTACTCCTACCAAGCTCTGCACTGAAATGATTCAATAGGAATCGTAAGACACTGAAGATAACATTTTCAGAGACAACGGTCCTCCAGCTATCAGTTCTAAATTGTGTTACTGAAAAATCTCAAAACCTTACTACTTATCTGTTTAAAAATCTGAGTCAGAAAGCAGTCATTGCACTGGTTCAGGATTCATTAAGAGTCACGTGGGGAAAACAGAGCGGAAGAACCACAAGTCCCTGCTAACACGACCGTTTCCGGATGTAAACGACAGAGACAAAAGAACACGCAACCACAGGGACTTAGGGAGACGGTGTGGAAATCACACTCGAGCTTTCGCCCTGAGGACACTGTTAAGGGACTTCAGTGTCTGGCAGCTGGACTAACCCTTTTTACCTTCTGTCGCAGGAACCTCCAACTGGCTGGGCTCAGCGGATTCTGAAGAAAAACACAGGAAGATTTAATCTAACACTGTTCTAAAGTCGCTCTCCCTTACTTGAAGGGCCTAGAGGAAGCAATGACAAAGTCCTCCAGACAACGTACACAAACCAGTCCAGATCCAACAGCAGCCACAGTGTCTTGTGCTTAAGCGTGATGACCCACCAGACTCCCCCGGATCTCCTTACGGACACAGTTAAGTTACCTCGCGTACCCCGAGTGGTAAATCACAGCCGTCATTAACACAGCTCTGACAAGAGAGACGCTCCTTGTTAGATCTCCCCCACCGTCCCGTGGGTTCCCTTTTGATAAAATAAAAGCCTTTCATTGCTTTCAACTGGATCACAGTGGCCGGCCTCCAGGCTGGTTTCTAAGGAATGTTTCAAGTCACAATTTCCACCCCACCCAACTAGGCTGGTAACCAGGCCTCAGACATGAATGGCGTAAAGGGGTAAAGTCAGAAAGACACATCGTGGCTAAAAAACATCACACTCCACAACACTGGCCTCCTAGGGCTGCGGACCTCCTTTGCCTGGGTGGGAGAATGGGGCCCGATGACGTGTGGCCCACAGCTCTCAGTTAGCACGTACAGGCCTCTGGACGCAGGACTCAAACGCACGCAGTCTGAGTGCGTAATGACTTTCCCCGAAGTCAGCACACGGGAGCAAGTGAGGAGCCCTCATTTCACGCAACCCACTGCACCGTGAAAGTAGGAATATTTCTGTTTTATCCTGCTTGATTTACCTTGTATCACTGGGCCTTCTGACTCATTCTGATCAACCAACTCTGAAAACAAAAGCAGATTCATTTTAACATTAACACGACGACATGCGGTCACAACGGAAAAGCACGTTTATAGATGTTCTCTATGCGGATGCTTCGACCTTGCCACAAAGGCAAGATTTTCCTTATGACAAGAAGGGAACATGGATGAAGAGCTCTGGTCCCGTCAGTCACTAACTCCCGAAGTTCTATCACACACTACCACGCGGCTCTCTGGCGTGGCGAAAGCGGACAGTCACGAAGCGCAGTGAAAATCTGCGAAGCAAGGTCTAGGTTCTCTTTCATTACCGAAACTGCTGGGGACCAACATACTGGCCAGGACAGAGACGATAATAAAAACAGATCCTTTAAAAAGAGAGTGCAGGGTTTAGGGGTACAACCAAATGAGTATGCTTTATGACAAAGTGAAACCCCAGAAGCAGAAGATAACGAAACCTATGGCTCTGAAGCACGAAGGCCCCAAACAGAGCCAACGGGGGCGGGGGCACCTACAGTGACAGCCGGACTGCCCAGGGGGGCCCTCTGCTGCTCCAGGGACCCCGAAAACTCCAGAACATGCTCTCCCAGTGCACACCCAGAACCGAGTCCTCGGCGCAGACGGGTGTCAGAGTCATGATACCAACCGGAAAAGAGCCTGACGCTCTGACGGTTCTGGGGGAACGAGAATTCTCACTTCTGAAAAACTTTAACAAAGTACTTGCTGAAAATACGATGCTAAATGTGACGAACATCAGGGAACTGGAAAACCACGTGCACTGTCAGGGCAACAGCACATGGGGCCCAACCTGCACCAGACACTGGCTCAGACCGAGAGCAGCAAGCGGCAGTCACCCCGAGTCCACACTGTCCCTCCGGAGCGCGCCGAGCAGGCTCCAGTTGGGCTCAGCACGCTTTCTCCCGAAGCGCTAGTCAGCGTGGGTCTCAGGCCCTGCAGGTCCTGGCGGTCTCTCGCGGCCAGCCAGCCCCGCCCGAAGCCAGGAATGTTCTAATAAAACTTTATTTACAAACAAGCAGGTGCTGGCGGATCCCCGTGTAAGGTGTCTGACGCCACATGAGTCATTTAGCTGCTTGGAGACTCTCAAGGGGGGCTAGTGTCAGCATCTTATGACGAACAACCTGGGATGTAACGGCCAAGCACCTAACCCCATTTTACGTGTAGAAAAGCGCCTGGTGCGCTGGCACTGGGGCGGAAACACCAGAATGTCATGTGACATAAAACACCACACTCTGTGGGCAAAGAGCCCGTGCACACCGTCTCTCACACCCCAGAAAAGAAGAAAGGAAAAGATTTCATGAAATCTACTCACGGTTATTAATCACAAGTCCTGGAAATGGTCTAAAAAGAGAAACAAATTATGCAACAGTTAATTTTTGCTCTACAAGAATTTACACGTATATTCGGTTTATTGAACTAATATTTAACTCACTCACGTCACTTACGTGTTAGAATGAGCAATGTTATCCAACTACGTTTCAATCTTATACTTTTTAATCTATGAACAGACAGACATATGAATAACTACTACAGACCATCATCAGAAAAGGCCACGCTAAAGATGGTGAACACGACAGGAGCCAAGAAAAAAGAATACAGGAATTTCAGTGACATGGTCTACTGGAAGCGCGCTTTTACCCCGACCCCTGGAGAAGAGTACGGGCCCTGGGCACGGGTTAAGTGGGACAAAAACGGGGTTTTTAGGGAAAGGGCATTGGGAGAAGGTAAGCACAGGACGGAAAGCCGCGGGAGGTTACCGCATGAGCTGTTCTGAGAGCCAGTCCGAAGTGACCGGTACTAAAAGCAGCGGAACACAACAGTGGATGGACTGGGAAGATGGAGCGACAGGGGCGGTGTGGGGAGCTGTGGGAGCTGTAAGGGTGAACACTACAAGGACTCTTGCTCGGGCAGATGGAAAAGAGGACGCCTGCTGGACACCTCCTGGGACGCACGGTATCAACGAACGTAACCTCGCAATGCTGGCGAGAGCACGGGAACAATCATCATTCCCGTTCCGTGATCAGGAGCCCATTCTCAAAGGTGACGAGCATAGCTCTACAGTACGGGCAAGGGGACAGAATGACCTGGCTGACTTGGGATCCGAGCCCTATCTGACCTGAGGCTGGGCTGACGCTCCGAGGGCACGGGCTAGCCACCGTGTTCTGTCCTGGGTGAGCCGGTAAGCACGTCCGGCTTTACGGACCATCCTGTCTCTGCCCCAGCCGCTCCGCTGCGGCCCTGGAAGCTGAAAGCAGCGGCAGACGCAGTGTGCCGCCAACTGCACTGCCGTGTTTTCGAAAGGCTTTATAAAAACAGGCAGCAGCCTGGCTCTGGTCCATGGGCAAAGGTTCGCTAACCCCTTGCCTTCAAAACCGGACAACTAGGAGTCAGCCTAGGGAAAAGAGAATCTCACAGTAGAAGAACTCAAGGGTGTTATGTGTTTCCTTCACTACGTGGAAAACTTGGTTCTATTAATACCCAGGACTACACTCTGGAGGACTTAGCCTCACCATCCACAGATTCGTTCTTACGATCAAGCAGGGAAGACTCGCTTACCTAATGACTGTGAACTTAATGAACTCGGCCGAATCTAAGATCCTTCTCATGGAGCTGATTTCTAGGTAACTGGGGGCTTTGAATGACACTCCGGGCGGCATGCCGTCCACCACCACGCAGCCGGGGTTAATGGTGATTTTCCTGTAGGGAACCTTCACAGGGAAACCCATACCAATAGCTTCACCTAGGACAGACAAACAGCATAAAAGCACAGATCAGCCTGTCACCTCCGGAGTGAGGAGAACACGCAGGCAGCATTAAGGACAGTCCCACAGCTGGTGACAGTCACGGTATACGTCAAACCCTACCTCCGAACCTCACTCTACTCACTTGGATGGCGACCATCATTGAGAGTAACACAGCTAAGGTCTCCTTAGGAAAAAACTTTAGAAAACCCCTTGCAGGAACACTTGCATTTCAACTTCACTTCCTTTTACACAGGAAGACGACAGTGCAATCTGCTGCCCAGTGCTCGCTGGGAGGAAATGTCCGAGCTCACTGCAAAGGCCAAACTACTCACCAAATTTCCGACTGAAGAGGTCGTTCACTTGCTCTCTGAGCTGTCTCGCTTTCTCCACTTTTGACAGCCTTTCGTTGTCATCATCTGGAAAAGGCAAGCAGACGGCCGTAGCTCAATAATGCAATTTTAATTCCAAGTCCATTTTTTGGTGCTCCGAGTGAACTCGTTTCATGTTTTGGGACAATTTTAAGTATCTTACACTAATTAAGATTGAAATGACGTATCTGATTTGACTCTAACAAACTGAAAATGCTATGCCTTTGTTCCTGTTAGAAGGAGCTTTGCCGGCCTTCCTGTCCAGATTTCCTAAACAAGATACCAGGTACTGGCTCATGCTGTGTCTGGTAACTGCGTAGAGCTTTCTGGAAAGAACGCGTCAGGGGATGTGTTTGGTGAGTACTCCCGGCAGGGTGGGCAGGGGCACAACACGGCACGGAGCGAGCCCCAGGAACCCGAGTCAGTCAAGTGAAAACCCAAACTCGGAAAACTCCACCAACAAGAGAAAGGCAGAGAAACCATACCTGGAATCGTCACCTGAATGATGTTAAGATCTTCCACACCTGATGCAGTAGTATTAACGTTCGGGGATGAATTTATTTTTCCTTAAAAGAGAAAGTTCGGATTAGAACACACATAAACTGTAATTAAACCAGCTCTACTGGGGTGCCTGGATGACTCAGTGGGATAAGCCTCTGCCTTTGGCTCAGGTCATGATCCCAGGATCCTGGGATCGAGCCCCGCATCAGATCAGGCTCTCTGCTCAGCAGGGAGCCTGCTTCCTCCTCTCTCTCTCTGCTTGCTTGTGGTATCTCTCTCTGTCAAATAAATAAATGAAATATCAAAAAAAAAAAAAATCCGATGACACAAGATAGTATTTAACCCAATTTTGTGAGAAGTTGATCCTTTTTTTGAAGATTTTATTTATTTGGCAGAGAGAGACACAGCAAAAGAGGGAACACAAGCAGGGGGAGTGGGAGATGAGCAGGGAGCCCAACGTGGGGCTGGATGCCAGGACGCCGGGATCATGACCTGAGCCGAAGGCAGATGCCCAAAGACTGAGCCCCCCAGGCGCCCCGGCGCTGCTCCTTTTGATGGTGTATTTTGTCACTCTGAGGGATTAAGTTTCCTGAAAGACTGCCCCCTCCTACTCTTTTTCTCTCTTTGTCTCTGTGCTCAGTACAGCGGCAGACACGTAAACATTCTCATAAACAAACTCAAAATTGTAAAGCAGTCAAAACACAACTTTTAATGAACTTTCCTGGTTTTAACTCAGTAGCTGTTCTTTCAATGATTTAAAAAAAAAAAAATCATTGCTGCAACATCATTTCCCACCACACTCTGCAGCGAGGACACTCACTCGGAGGGCTCTTCGAGGAGGACGTGCTCTCCTTAATTGCGGTCTCAAACATCTCAGGCCTGAAAAACAGGAAGGAGAAAAAAACATGTGCTAATAATCCCAGAGTAAAACATTAGAAGTTAAACAAAGATTTTACAAAACCATTTATTTTCTGTATATATACATTCAATTCGTAGTAACGTAAGAACAGAAAGAACATGTCCCTTGTCTAAAGAAACACCCAGGGAAAACCCCGCTCTGATCATGGTCACAGCTTCAACGAGCTTCCCTTGCCCGTGGTTTCCACCGTATCCTGGAAGAATCGAGCGCTAGACCTGAGAATGGAAACAGGGAACATGCTGCGTGGGGACAGCATGGAAACAGAAAACAAACTGGTGGAAACTGGAGCACGAGTCTTTCTCTAGGAAGACACAGAAGCAGAGGGCTTAGCTACTGCCAGACCTCTCCAGACCTGGTCAGAAGTACAAGAGGTGGCCACCCTGGTTGGCGGTGTTGGCTTTGAGCATTTGACAATTCTGCTGTGGGACTCAGAAGCGAATGTTAATAGCCTAAAATTCACTTCCGTTAATTTCCTATAATTCTTGGGCATCAACACATATTTTTAATTTCTGATTATTCCCATCCATTTCAACTGTATTGGCCTAACTTATAGACCTCCAAAGCCAACTGAAATTTAAAATATTCTGGGGGCGCCTGCTGGGCTCGGTTGGAAGAACTTCCGACTCTTGATCTCGTGGTTGTGAGTTCAAGTCCCAGCTTGGGTGTAGAGATTACTAAAAAAAATAAATAAACTTAAAGACAGAAAGAGAAAATATTCTGTAAGCTTGAGAAATCACGGGGCTTCACAAAACCGAACGACTGCTTAGACCCAGCAGCACCGTTAACGGTAAGACAGGGGTCTATCAGCAAAGTCAAGGGGTTATCCCTCTGACAAGCTCCAGCACCCCCTGCCCTCTTATAACCAGTCATGAAAAACTTAAAAGACCCACAGAAGCACAGCTCCAAGAGCTTTCCCCTTTGACTCTTAGAGCTAACCAGGTCTCGGCACAAAGGGGAAGCCCAGTCCCCATGTGCCTCTGTCTGGGCGCCACTACCTCACGGCCAGGCTCCTTCCAGCTCACTGCGCTTACTTTTTTTTTTTTTTTTTTTTTTTAAAGATTTTATTTATTTATTTGACAGACAGAGATGACAAGTAGGCAGAGAGGCAGGCAGAGAGAGAGAGAAAGGGAAGCAGGCTCCCTGTGGAGCAGAGAGCCCGATGCGGGGCTCGATCCCAGGACGCTGAGATCATGACCTGAGCCGAAGGCAGCGGCTTAACCCACTGAGCCACCCAGGCGCCCCACTGCGCTTACTTTTTGATGATGAACTTAATCTTGGCCTTGTTTCTGAGTATCTTCTCCAGCCTCGGAATGCCGAAGGTCGACGGCCGCCGGAAGGGCACCCCCTCAGGCAGGCCCTCCACGTAGAAGTCCTCCGGGAAAGACTCGAATAGCGCAAAGGGCACCTTCACGGCTTGCTTGAGGCCCAGAGCCTCGCCTGTAAGACACACACGCTCCCTTTCTCTCTCACAGTCCCATCTCAAACTCAGCCTTTTTAAAAAAGTCCTTTTAAAATTACATTTTGCAAGCACTAAAATTATATATATATATATATATATATATATATATATATATATATATATATTTTAAATGGTATTATTTTCAATTTTAGAAAAATGTGTTCAATGTTGCAGTGCTCAGAAAAGTGGGAGAAAAGGCGGAATCCACACCCACAGAACACAGGTATCTTCCATGACAGTAACGCTCCACATTGTATTCTGCACACATTCTCCTACTGGGAAAAGGCTACCATATATTTTAGTCCTAACATTTAAAAATAAACTTACCGCATTTTTCATTAAAGAGATTTTCAACTTTCTGTTTTAGGTCCGTGATTTTGGCATTCCAGGCCTCTGCAAGTGAAAAACAAGACAGTTACTAGCATTACTTCGCAAAATACATCTCTGCTCAACAATTTATTTCACTGTGCATTTTTAAGAAAAAAGACATAGGTTTTTAGCACAGTCGTGTCTTGGCAACTACTCTAATTCTACATTAAACCGTTTCACTGTATTACTAAAACACTGGCAACAAATAAATGACATAAACTCAAATAAAAAACTCCCAAAAAACAGTGACAGCCTGCTCAGTGTGCCAGGTACGGTCCTACCCTTGAACTAACTTAGTACTCCTACTCCTCATAATAACCCAGGAGGCAGGAAGGAATAGTAACCCCATTTCACCAATCCAGAAACTGAGGCACAGAGGGGCTGAGTAGCTATTATAGTACCTTTCCTAGCGCATATACTCTAACTAACCAAAGAAAGAACCGTTCACCTAGAAAAATACAGCGTTTGTATTGGTTCCTTTTACGTAAAATGATGAAATTAAGAAAAATAAAATTCTTATTTACCAAAGGAAAACTCTCTCCCTCGAGGCTTGAAGGGAACATTAGAACCATTAGTCTGGGTAGGGGTTCGAACCGCGGAGGTTTGAGGGTTGTTGTTATTAGGGCCTAAAGAAGAATTAGAAAGAAAAAATCATATCAATACACGTACCCCATCACGTGTCAGTATCGCTCGTGTCTCCCTGAACAACCGTGTTAGGTTCAGACTGTACACAAACTCTGCAGTGCAGTGGGCGCCGAGGCCCCCACCACAGCCTCCGTCCACTTTTCCACTTCCGCCCCTGCATTCAGCCACTTTCGCCTTAAACAGAATCAGCTTTCTGGAAGATCTGACGAATTTTCAATTCGCTTAATGCTCCGACAAGCCCTTCTGGAGCCATCTAATTTGGGGATAGCTACGTTTGCTTGTGTGTTTTCCTCTCAACCCTTGAACAACAGCAGCTTCGGGTATGGTTGTGCTCTCTCCACGAGAAGGCTTCCTTTGGATTCTGCAGCTGACTCTGCACCCCCACCCCGCATTCTTAGTACGAATCAGAAACAATGTCGTGGGAAACCGGTTGCTCTTCCACTGAATGAAAAGAACTATTAGTTTAAGTTATTCTTATAAATCCCAAGCCCTGACTCCTCTTTATGTAGAGGTCACCTAATGCTTAAATAGTAAGTTTATTTTAATCTGAAGAATTTTTAAAAACATAATAGCCAAAGTAATGGGAAAATAAGAAGAAATTAAGTTTCTTCAAATCTGTTAAGAAAATAACCAACATCCTAAAGATAGGTCTTTCAACTCCAAATTTCCCACTTTGCAGAATATCTGTATAGACTCTGGGCTTTCAGGGGGCCTCAGGTGGTTAAGCCTCTGAGTCTTGACTTTGGCTCAGGTCATGATCTCAGGGTCCTAGGATGGAGCCCTGCACTGGGCCCTGAGCTCAGCGGGGACTGCTGGAGATTCCCAGCCCCCCTCCCCCCAGCACAGCATGCTCTCTCAAATGAAACAAAATCTTTAAAAAAATAAAAAACACCCTCTGGGCTTTCACCTGAACCGCCTTGCTACTGAGCTACCTACTTCCTATGCTGTCCCCCGTGGAGAACAACATCTGTAGTGACACGACCAACAGCTATGGCTTGGTCACTGCCTCGAGCGCACCCTGTTTTCACAGGACACACGTGCCCGCCATACGTGTGGGGACCCTGAGCCCTGGGGGCTACGCAGCCTGCAGCCAAGCACACAGCACGCGGTGGGGCTGGGGTCCCAACTGCGGGGTCTGGCTCCTCGGTCCTCACCACTAGTCTCTGATGCGCCTGCGGGCCAGAACCTGACTCAAGCAACACAAGCCCCTGACGTGCGCGCGGCCGCCACTTTCCATCTTGTGAACTCGGCGTAGACATGGCCTCGGCATCCTCGGGCGTGTGGGAGGGGAGGATGGCAGCGGGGGACTCAAGGCGACTGCATCTGTCATGCTCTAGAACACGTCGAGGGGTGCCTGGGCGGCTCCGTCGGTTAAGCACCAGACTCTTGACTTCAGCTCAGGTCGCGATGCCAGCGTTCTGAGATCGGGCCCTCACTGGGCTCCACCGCACCTCCGCACCTCCCCACTCACAAGCGCGCTCTCTCTCTACAACAAATACGAGAGCCAAGTGCGCAAAGGCGAGCGGTCTCTCGCAGCCTGGACTCGCCAGGAGGGACAACCACGACGAGGCCATCAGTCCGCCCATGCCCACAGCCCTGCAAAGGGCTACTAAGGCCAGCCGGCTCACCCCTCTGCTTGGGCTCGGCACTGGTGAAGCGAGCCTGGAGTAACAACGGGGTGACACGGGAAGGCTCTTGGGAGCAGCAGGCGGAACGGACCTGCCTGAAGTATCTAGATCTCAGTCTACATTAGTAAGGCAGGATTTAGGTTTACAGTGAAGTGAAAAAGCACCACGCCCCCACCGGGAAAGCTACATTTAAAACAATGACAGTGCCGAGGACCTGGAGGACCGGTGGCAAGCGGCACGAGGCAGCTCCTGGCGGAAGTGTGAAGCGACAAAAGCGCCCCCAAGAGCTGCCGGGCGGCCCCGAGGCCCCCGAGCAGCTCCACGATTCTGCTCCCCGAGAGGACACAGGCCGCGCTTTGCTCTCCAGCGTCCGCAGTCTCGATCTCAGCCAAGGCTGGAAACAGACCCGACGTCCGCTGACGACCACGTAAACAAACACGGGGAAGCCACACCATGGAGGGTGCTCGCCGTGACAAGGGGGCACGGCGCTATGCCACGAGTGTAGACCAAAAAGCCTTACGCTGTGAAAACGCAGCCAGTCGCAAAGAGCAGAGCCGACAGGACTGCATTCACACGGAATTCCGAACAGGCCAAAGCATTCCGTGGGCCGAAAGCAGACGGGGCGAGGCTGCGCCTGGGCCCAGCCGGGAGAACTGGCTGCTGAGGTGCCCGGGGGGCAGGGCAGGGAGCTGGCGACGATCCAAAAACCGAATCAAATGCTAACACTAACGTTTTCAAAAATCACACCGCAGGACTGCAAAGGGTACATCTGACCGTGTATAAATTATATGTGATACATTTATCTTTTAAAGTAAAACAATTCCCAACAAGCCTGATGTACAAAACAGTATTAGTACGGTGCAGGCAAAATACTTCTCCCCTCACCGCTAAACTGCCAAAAAACTCCCGGACCGGGACACAGCTTTTACGACATACATCAAGGGAAAATACTAGCAATGACTTTATGGTATTTTAACAAATACTACTTAAATTCAGAGTCCATTTACAGACCTGGTGAAGGAACAGAAAGCTACCATGGCACAGGAAATCTACGGCAGGGGGAACGTAACATAAACTCATTCTCTGTTAATCTGAAGGCAGCTCAAAACCAGTTTTCACCAACCCATCGCTGACCTTAGTCCACTCCTTTTCAATTAGAAATCAAAAATACAAAGTGTGCGAATTGAGGGTCTAACACTTAAATGGTATTTCTTTCATTTCAGAAACAATGGTTTGGTGGTGGGTTTTTTTTTTTTTAAAAAAAGGTATTATTTATTTATTTGTCAGAGAGACAGACACACACACAAGCAGGGGAAGCAGCAGGCAGAGGGAGAGGGCAGATCGCCGCTGAGCAGGGAGCCTGATACGCAACTTGATCCCAGGACCCCGAGATCATAACCTGAGCTGAAGGCAGACGCTTAACTAACTGAGCCACCCAGGTAAACCCCCCCAAAATGGGTTTCTACGCTGGTATGTATGATAAATGGGTTTATTACCAACCTAAACAGCATCCCATTCCTATCTCGTCTCCCTTGCTAATTCTACTGCAAAGCAAGAAAAGTTACCACCTTTTACACGAGATCATTTTAGTTAATACATGAATTTGTATTTAATAATCAGACCCTCTAAATATAAATCGACATTAAAAACTTATATCCAGGGGCGCCTGGGTGGCTCAGAGGGTTAAAGCCTCTGCCTTCAGCTCAGGTCATGATCCCAGGGTCCTGGGATCGAGCCCCGCATCAGGCTCTCTGCTCAGCAGGAAGCCTCTTTCTCTCTCTCTCTCTGCCTGCCTCTCTGCCTACTTATGATTTGTCTGTCAAATAAATAAAATCTTTAAAAAAAACAAAAAACAAAAAAACTTATGTCCATACAAGAACTTCCATACCAATGCTCCTAGTAACGTAATTCCTAATACCCCAAGCCAGAAGCGTTCCCAATGTCCACCTGATGGATGGATAAACAAAATGTGGCGTATCCACCTGATGTTACTAGTTACCAAGAAAAAGAAATGCACACCTATTAGGAAGGATAGCATACAAAAAATCAGAGACAGAAGGGGCGCCTGGGTGGCTCAGTTGACTAAGCGTCTGACTTCGGCTCAGGTCACGATCTTGGGGGTCTGAGGTCAAGTCCCAGCACCAGCGGGGAGTCTGCTTGTCCCTCTTTCTCTGCCCCCCTTCCGCCTGCTCATGCGCAGTCGATCTCTTATCTTTAAAACAATAAAAATCAGAAAAGAAACAGTGGTGGCCAACACGTAGGTGCTGCTGACGGAATGTCGTGCAGCTGGGGGAACGGCAGGGCGGTTACTGGAATGAGAGGACCCAGCGCTGACTGCAGTTTTGACGGGAAGAGGAATCTCTCTCATCCCTGTCACGTGTATTTAAGCACAAATCTTCAAAAGCAGACGGAGGGGAAGGACTGTAGTACTGGGTCAAGGTACAACAGAGGTGAACCTGGAAAACATTCCGCCAAATGACAGAAACCATTCCCGAAGGGTCACCCACTGTCATTCCGCTTCCGTGAGACGTCGAGAATAGGCTTAGCCAGAGACGAAAAAGTAGGTGGCTCCCAGGGGCTGCAGAGATGGGGAGATGCGGCACAACTGCTGTTAGGTAAGGGTGGGGTCCTCTTCCGGGTGATGAAAACGTTCTGGAGTTTGGTCTGATGGCTGCACCACCGTATGAATATGCTGAATTATGTATTTTAAGGAGTGAATTAAGAAAAATAAAATGGCGAATTTTATATGTGAATTTTATCTCAATTTTAAAAACAGCACATGAGCAGCGCCTGGGTGGCTTGGTCATTAAGTGTCTGCCTTTGGCTCCGGTCATGACCTCAGGGTCCTGGGATGGAGCCCCACATAGGGCTCTCCCTGCTTGGTAGGAAGCCTGCTTCTCCCTCTCCCAGTAACCTTGCTTCCGTTCCCTTTCTTGCTGTGTCTCTCTGTGTAGAACAAATAAATAAAATCTTTAAAAAAGATTTAAAAATTTAAAAAACAGCATATGAGCTAAGTACCATTCTTATGACCATTTTACAGATGTATTAACTGAAGCAGAGATTTTAAGTACTTTGCCTAAATGACGGAGTCCAGACTTGAAAACCCAAAACCTCTTAGCACTCGAGCCTGTGCATCATTTTGTTTCAAATTCTCCCTGCCCAACCAAGAGAGCTGACACATACACTGTATTTGCACACAGTGGGTCCAGGCCGGTCTGGAACACCATCTCCTGTACGTCCTGCCCTGTATGTATGTACACCTGAACCGCGAGCTCAGTCTTCTTGTATCCATGAACAAAGGACAAGAGGAAACCCAAAAGCCAGCCTCATAATGTGTGTTCTTTTGTTTTTTACGCTCCATGTGTAAGCCCAGTTTTGTAAAAATTCATCTACATAAAAGCAGACAGTAAACTGAAGAATTAATGGATAGAATTAGTGAACTGGAGAATCACCAGAAACCTGCCCCGAGTGGCCTTACCTTCCACAGTGACCTCAATTTCAGGAACTTTTGAATTGCTCCCAGGGCTCCGTGGTCTTTTCGGCGACTGCAAGGCTACAAAATAAGCACACGATCACTTTTGCATATTGGAGGGGGGAAAAAACCACCCAGAAGGGGATGCTTTATTAAGGCAGAATATTCATACAGTTTGGATCTTTTCAAAGAAAACTGAAGAATTCAAGTGGTGATCCTCCACCAGAGTCTCAACAACACGGTGGAAGCGTGAATGACAGAGGATGGCAAATAGGAATTGTCAATGGAATGGGTTTTTTTTTGGGGGGGGTGGCGCCCACTATATAAAGTACCTTTAAAAGCAGAGAAACAAACCAAAAGCCCCGGAAAGACACTAGGCGCGCGACTCGGTGGAATTCAGGTAACATCAGTAAGGAATGTTTCACTGCACAGACGTGAACACACAGAGCATGTGATCTCTTACCTTTAGTGTTTATTTTACTAGCCATTCCAGGAGGCAGGTAGGAGATCACTAGTTCAGGTCTAGAGAGAAAACCAAGAAATATTAGAACTCCCAGCATACCACTGGTCTTCACAGCTAGTGAACGTTACCAGGACCAGTAATTTTCTCTTCTGAGGACCCTCGTGCTGTCATGGGACAACGCATTTTGTCACTATGGACAAGAACCACCCTCACTTTTCCCTCCCACCATGACCTGCTACATGATTTCGTGAAGAGTAAATGACTTCTTCCGTGAAGTGAAAATTACCGGACACTAGTTTAGTCTGGGCAAGTATGGAAACCCTGCAGAAAGGTGCGTAAGAGACACAAGCACGGAAACCCAGGCTGCCCCCGGAGCACTGGGGCAGCTACAAATCCGTCCTCAACCTCCATTCACGTACGAGGAAGGCAAAGCATCAGCACCGTGTCTTTGACCCCGTCGAACACCACCCCCGCGAAGCAGGTGTCACCCTCCTTGTATGAAGAAGAGAATCTATGCGGGTTCAAGGACGAGCCAAGGCAAGGGCCTGTGCCAAGGCGGCAGCTCAGAGCTGAGCTCTCCCATCGCGACGAGGCCACCCACAGCCAGAAAACACTTCAGATGGAAACAGAACATTACTGTTTTGATGCCAGAAATGACTATATGGTCAAACTGAACTTACTTTTTAACAACAAACTTGATTTTATTACTCCCACGGACAATCCTTTCAAGTCGCGGGATCCCAAACCAGGTAGGGCTTCGGAAGGGAATTCCTTCTGGCAAGCCTTCTACATAAAGGAACTCGGGGTTTGATTCAAACACAGGGTATGGAACTTTGACGGCCTCTGTGAGTCCAAGAGCTTGAGCTGCAAGATAAGAGAACGTAACACACGGAAGGTAAAATGTTACGGGCATTCTTTTATTTTTGTCTGTATTCTTTTAAAAAATGTTTCCTTTTATCAAGGTATAGTTGACATGTAACATTACACTCGTTTCAGGCATCCCAAATACCACGATTTGGTATTTGTCCAGATTGCAAAGTGATCACGACGTTAGTGGAGCCAACACCCGGGCGTTCTCAAGCGTGTTACGCAGACCCCCACCGGCTAGCGATCACCCGGGCGTTCTCAAGCGTGTTACGCAGACCCCCACCGGCTAGCGATCTCCACTCAGTAGTTTTCTTTTCTTAAGGGGAGCCTCCACTCGATTATTGGAAGCATTTTGCATAGGATAGCATGCAAAACGCAAGAAGGGGCCTAAAAAATAGTATCTTGAAAAAGAACATTTAGCACTTCAGCGAACCACAAGGGAAGTTCCATCATTAGTCAGAACGATCTCTGTGCTCTGGGCAGAATCAATTGGGAACTATGGGCCACGGCCCCGAAAGCCTGTTTGCCGGTGACAGATACGGGCTGCACCTGCTGCCCCCGCGCGCAGCTCATGCGGAGAGCAGAGGCAGAGGTGGAAGGTTCGGGATCCGGGACACAGAACAGGAACACCCTGCAGTAAGGGCGGACGGGAAGGCCCCGGCGGGACTGCTATCACTCCCCCTCCTGCCCTCCTTCTCCATGAGCGACACGCGCCATCCACGGACACACACGCCCGCCGGGTCCCCTCAGAAGCCCCCTCAAGACCGCGCTGCCAGAAACCGCGGCCAACAGGCGGCGCCGGGACAAGCGGGACACGTATCCGCTGCAAGTGCGGTGTCAGCCCAGTTGGAAGCGCGCGCGGCCGAGCCGAGCCTTCCCCCGCCGCCTCCCTTGCTCTCCGGCTGGGACGCACCAGAACACCGCGTCTGGGAGAAGCACGGTCCCGTGCTCGGGTTCAGCCGCGGATTCAGCAGCAGAGAGCAACGAAAACCCCGTTTCTGGGGCTTCCTTCCTTCCGCCCCGCGGCTGTGGGACACGCGGAACACCGCCTTCCGTTCAGATTTCTAAACTAAGACACAATCACTGGGTTTCACTTACCGAATTTCAAATTAAAAATCTCTTCCACTTGCTTCCGTAGCTTGGTAATTCTGACATTCCAGTCTTCTTTGACTAGAAAGCACAAGTAAATGCGGTTAACAACGTTCCTTCTCGGTGTGGACACAGGAGGAGGCTGGGTGTGGCTCCTCCGGGTGACGGTCCTTTTCAGAACATTCCGCTCTACCTAACATACAACACTGTCAGTTTTCGGTGTTGAATCCAGCGACGCTCTGAACTTGATTTTGTTTAGAAACAAAACCTCTGGGTCTTTAACCCACTGAGCCACCCAGGCGCCCCCAAACCTCTGGGTCTCGAGGAGACCCCCTGCACCTGGCCAACACCGGAGCTTCAGGAGGACAGAAATCAAATTTCGGTCCACACTGTAAATAAAGAACGAGTTTGTAAGAATGCTCTAAACAGTGTTTTTTGAGGGTTCCTCCTTGGAGGAGCGCCACAGGACCGTGTTGGGGCAGGGAGCAGCGGCCGCGTCAGGTTCACAGAACAGTTCCGACTGTATCTACTTTCTGTCAGCTGTTCGTTGCGTTATCAAGCTGGCGTGTGGCTAGAAATCCACAGAAAGGGAAACTTCACTAATCACAGAAAATCACAGAAATACACGGGAGAGATGCACGTTAAAGGGATTCAGAGATCTGACCTGCCGCTACTCACGTCTACAGCCGGGCTTCTTTCCTTCCTCTTATGCACAAGAAAACAAACCCCTCGTAAATAAAGGGAAAATGAGCCACCGCAGAAGACATGGAGGATATCACTAACTTAAAAGACACTCGAGGCTTGTTTGGTGGCGCTTCAGATGGGGGGGGGGGTTGACAGAGAGAGGAGCGAGCGAGCGAGAGAAAGAGTAAGAGGGAAAGGAGCGCAGAGCACGAGGATCACGTTCAGGGCGGAAGTCATCTGTGTCTGTGGACAGAGGCAGTCTAGAAATGCTGGGAAAGTTCTGGAAATACTGCTAAAGGTCAGTGGCTTGGAAAAATCTCATAATACACTTTTACTTTGGGGAAGTACCTTAAAAGCTCTTACTTTTAAAAGAAAACCTACCATCTCAAGTGTTTCATGTGGTGTGGCTCAACCTTTCAGCCAGAGGAAGGAAGTCAGGTACAAACCAAAAACTGGTATTAAGAAACATCGAGACTCCACTTCTCCAAGGTCAAGAGCTTCTGTTCCCTCGTCCACTTTCTGCCTCACCCAACACCTCCTCTGCTGGTGAAGGTCTCTGTACTACTCCTCCCAGGAAGCGGGTGCCCCTTCCTGTTCTGCCCCTTCAAAGCTCAACCACCTGGTTGTTACAACTCCAGGACTCTCTCCCACGGGACCTGTGTGTGTCTGTTCTAGAACTGAGGGCAAAGTGCCCCCATGCGTTGAAGCACACAAGTTTTATGACATCTCATGTCATGCCAACGCTTAGGCAGACCTTCCTAATGGGGTAACTAACTTGTGGTACGCAGTCGGACCCGAATTAGCCCGGCGAGAAACGGATGCCTGGCTTAGCGGCAGACCAGATGACCGGTCCCGCGGGAACGAAGAACGACAACGTTACCTCCCGCCACGGTCTCCGGAGAAAGGTGGGAGCCAAGTACCATTAACGATTCAGAGCATCGAGACTCATCTCGGACGACAGATCCCAAGGATCTCGGCCAGAGGACGACAGGTAAGTACAGCCGACCCCGGGCTCCCTCAATATACTGTCAGGTTTGCCGTCGCTACCAGAATGATCAACCAGCGATCCCGTAAGCACAACCTTGAATTTGGTGCTTCTCTTGAGAAAGACTGGACAGAGCCTCTCGTCAAGGTCACACTAATCCAGGTGACCCCAGTCATACCTTCAAAAATACTGCTCCTTCTATCACTTCCCTCAGCAAAGCCTGGCTCCTCCCCGACCTTCCCTGTGTCGCCAATACTTCCTTTGTCTAAATCAAAAGCAGGCCGAGGAGGCGGCTGGGTGGATTCTGCCGCTCACTGATCACACCGTCTCCCCAGCAAGGTTCCTGGCACAGGGGAATTCGGCTTCCCCTGCACACGGTACATCTCAACCATTTCGCATGCCACCAGAAACACAAATGACTCTGCCGTCTCTCCGGGATCCTGGCTCGCCTTTGCTGGCTGCCTGCAGGGACCCCCAGGGCCTAGTACAGACCTCTTGGGTATCGTTTTTTTTTTTTTTTTTTTTAATTGACAGAGAGAAAGAGAGACAGCGAGAGAGGGAACACAAGCAGGGGGAGTGGGAGAGGGAGAAGGAGAAGCAGGCCTCTCGCCGAGCAGGGAGCCCGACGCAGGGCTCTGGTCCCAGGATCCTGGGATCACGACCTGAGCGGAAGGCAGACACGCAGCGACTGAGCCACGAAGGCATCCCTCTTGCATGCCATTGTGTATGAACAATTAACTGCGTGAATTCCGAATCGCCCCCTAGCTCTTGGCAACAGAAGTCCGTGAGTCTGTAGAAGACACACGAGCTGCGGTCACTTTTTCTGACACTATGCCTGCTGAACAAAAAGATGGCAAAGGAATAAAGGCACACTTATAGTTCAGATGGAGAAAATAAAACCATTCATTCACACAACGGAGACTGAGACCTCCCAGTTCCACTGGGTTATGAGGTCAGCGCAGCTGCTGCAACTGCACTGTTTGTCACTGAGAAGACGGGGGCCGAGTGACCACAGGTTAAGGTCCGCGTCTGCAGACCGCCACATGAGCCAAAGGCCGCGACCCAAGACTCAGAATGTGCTTCCCCGGTGTGAGATGTGCTCTGAGTGTAAAAACTCACACCGCAGTCATAGCTATCGTGTTTGCTGATGTTGATTAGAGCACGGAACACAGATCGGGCTGCCGGAATGACACATGCTGAATAGTAGTGATGCTTACTGAACACCATGGACCTAAACTTGAAGGCTGAGCTTTCCCAGAACTACCTGGGTGTGCGCTGATAACCGAGGGAGGCTGTACTAAGCGTCCACATACGGTTTCTGGGGGAAAGGGAGAAAGAGGAGTTCCATCACTTTACAAGACTGAAGAACACCGATCTGAGCTTTAAAAAGGAACCCATAGCTATCTTACCTGGTGTGTTGGTTCTCGGCTGAGTGACTTCGGTAGTGCTGTGGGTCAGAAGTTCTGGTCTGCAAAAACACGGGCGGGGTGAGTAACAGCGCGCGGAACGCCCGACAGGCCACCCCACACAGCCGGGCGCTGTCCGTGACTTCATTACGCTTCAGTCGCACTTCACTTCCAGTGCGGGGGAAGTCAGCTGGAGGACTCGATTATTTTGAAAATAGCAATTTTCACAGATTCAGGTTCCGACCGAATGTCCTCAAAGGCACGTGAAGCTCAACAGTGCGAAAGCAGTCGCCGTCTCCCCAAAACCGTTCAAGTGCTTCTGAAACCGCACGAGCTCCACCATAATACGGTCAAAAATATCTAGCTGTGCCGAACTGGAGAGTCCTCTCCCTTACACGGTGAGACCCAGTGACCATACACATGCACAAGGCCCAACGAATAAGCCAGAGCTATGCATTCTACCACCACAGCAGCCTTCTGTAGTCAAGACAGGCCTTCGCCACCCTCTCCCTCCCCACAAATCACTCATTCCACCACCCTTCAAACTCAAGCCAGAAGAATCCTTTTAAAATGCAAATCCAGGCTGGCTGGATTTAAAATGCACCTGGCTGGCTCAGTGAGTTAAAGCCTCTGCCTTCTGCTCAGGTCATGATCTCAGGGTCCTGGGATGGAGCCCCGCATTGGGCTCTCTGCTCAGCAGGGAGCCTGCTTCTCTCTCTCTGCCTACTTGTGATCTTTCTCTCCATCAAATAAAATCCAAATCCAAATTATTATTATTTTTATTTTTAAAGTAAGTTCTTAGCCCAATGTGGGACTTGAACTCGCAAACCCCAAATCAAGAGTCGCACACCACACCAACTGAGCCAGTCAGGGGTCTCACCAACTGCTCTTACTTACTTGTTTGTCAGAGAGAGCGAGTACGAGCAAGCACACAAGCAGGCAGTGAGGCAGCAGAGGCAGAGAGAGAAGCAGGCTCCCCACTGAGCAAGGAGCCTGAAGGGGGACTCGATCCTGTGACCCTGGGATCATGACCTGCTTAACTGACTGAGCCACCCAGACGTCCCCCACCAACTTCTTTTAAAAAGAACTGGCTTTAGGGGCGCCTGGGTGGCTCCGTCAGTTAAGTGACTGCCTTCGGCTCAGGTCATGATCTCAGGGTCCTGGGATCGAGCCCCAGGTCGGGCTCCCTGCTCAGCCGGGTGTCGGCTTCTCCTCCTCCCTCTGCGTCTTCCCCCCTTCATGCTCTGTCTCTCTCTCTAATAAATAAATAAAATATTAAAAAAAAAGAACTGGCTTTAAAACCTTTTCATTACCCCACTGACAGTACAGGACCAAAGGCTTCCTCCACAGGCCCGCAATCTGCCTGGCTTCCCACACCCGCACAGAACGCTGCGGTTACGGGACCCGCCCTCTCTCCTCTACTTCTACTAGAGCCTGTACTCGAAGCTCTTTTCCACTACTCGATGCACCCATCTACTGGCCCATCTACTGGCCACCCTCACCTTCTCCCCCAAAGCAAAAAAAAAACAAAACACCTTTTTGCATTTATCTTTGTAACAAGCCTCCCAAGACAGGGTTCCTGTTGGACCCAGCTTTGTCCATCTGGTGCCTGATACTAAACAAACATTCCCTCGATAAACAAATCTAACTATAATACAACTTTATTTTAAATATGGACAGTAAGTCCAACAGGAGGGGGAATAAAAGACCCCACCTGCATGAAATTAATCTTTTTTTTTTTTTTTTTAAGATTTATTTAATTGCGAGAGAGTGAGAGCTAGAGAGACAGAGGAAGAGGGAGAAGCAGGCTCCCCCACCAGGCACGGAGCCTGATGCGGGGCTCAATCCCTGGGATCATGACCTGAGCTGAAAGCAGGTGCTTAACCGACTGAGCCACCCAGGCGTCCCGATATTAATCTTTTCTTAAGGACAGCATTACATTTGCTTCCGGAGATCATCATCTTACCTTTTAATAACAAATTTAATTCGATTGCCCACTTGTATGATCTTCTCCAGCCGTGGGATGCCGTACCATGAGGGACTTCTAAAAGGAATGTTTTCGGGCAGTCCTTCCACGTAGAGGTCATTGGGATGTGCCTCAAACTTCTGGTAAGGAACAGCCTTGGCCTCCGTGCTCCCCAAGGCTTCAGCTTCACAAAGGAAACACAATTCAGGAGATTAAGCTCCTGCTGAAATCACAGTTTAGTAGAATCCAAAGCAAAATAGTGGTCAACTTTTTGAAAAGCAAAGTAAATTCTGGAAACATACACACTAACTACGGAAACAGCAAAGGCAAGTATGAATGGCCCGTGATCAAGAGGTAACTTCTGGTGGAGGGAAGCTTCTAGATTCGAAGACCATCTTAACAGCTGTACGATCCTGTAAGAGCTTTTTCAGTATCTTTGAGAAGAAATAAACAGGATAAGAGAACTACCATAGAGAATAAAGATAAATAAATTAAATACTACATTGTCAAATCATCTGGAGACTGACTTTGGCTGCTACCTGTGCTCTGAGTGTGAGAATTCTTTTAGTGGCTCCTACTAGTTACTACTTTTTACTTATACTGCAACGGTAAGATGAATGTTCTTTATCCCAACTACATGAATGTGGTTTTGTTTTGTTTTTTTTTAAGATTTTATTTATTTGACAGACAGATTACAAGTAGGCAGAGAAGCAGGCAGAGAGAGAGAGAGAGGGAAGCAGGCTCCCTGCTGAGCAGAGAGCCCAATGCGTGGCTCGATCCCAGGACCCCGGGGGATCATGACCTGAGCTGAAGGCAGAGACATTAAACCACTGAGCCACCCAGGCGCCCCTATGAATGTGGTATTTTAAAAGTAGCTTCTGCAAAGAATGCATGGAATGGAAATAAAAACCGCAGGCCGAGACTGGCTTAGGTTAAAAGCAGCTATCAACCAAAGCTCCTGCTTGAGTTTTGTTTAGACCCAGATTCAAAGCAAAACCTTTATATATATATTTTTTTAGGATTTTTTTTTTTTAATTTATTTTACAGGCAGAGATCACAAGCAGGTGGTGGGTCGGGGAGGGGGAGGGAAGCAGGCTCCCCACTGAGCGGAGAGCCCGCTGCGGGGCTGGATCCCAGGACCCTGAGATCATGATCTGAGCTGAAGGCAGAGGCTCAACCCACTGAGCCACCCAGGCACCCCTCAAAGCAAACCCTTTTTTAAAGGGACTTTTCAGATGAACGAGGAAACTCGCAGACGGAGTGTCCAAGAGTGGGTACAAAGAACGGTTAATTGTGTCAAGTGTGCTGACGGCGCGGTGCTCGTGTAAGAAATGAAAGCTCTATTCAGAGGCACGTGAACACAACATAAATGATGCAGTGCCTGTGATGTGCTGCGTCTTCCTCCCGAGGGGAAAAAAAAACGGGAAAAGATGAACAGTGTGGACAATCCTCATGATCACTGATTCTGAAAAGGGTACACGGGATGGGGCGCCTGAGGGGCTCAGTGGGTTGAGCCTCTGCCTTCGGCTCAGGTCATGATCTCAGGGTCCTGGGATCGAGCCCCGCATCGGGCTCTCTGCTCAGCAGGGAGCCTGCTTCCCTTCCTCTCTATCTGCCTGCCTCTCTGCCTACTTGTGATCTCTCTCTGTCAAATAAATAAATAAAATCGTAAAAAAAAAAAAAGGGTACATGGGAACGCATTGCACTGCCTTTCCGGTTTTGAGCAGGTGGAGAATTAGAATTTTGAAGTGTGAATGTGGCATCTGTAATCCGTGTTCTGAAGCCGCTCCGGGACAGAGCTCTAGGAAGGAAGGTCAAGGCCTTCCAGTTAGCTTCCTCCTTGTGTCATGAGCTCTGAATCCGAAGGGCCCAAGTACAAGATCCCTCTCTTGCTCGTCTGCTTTCTAAAAAAGATTTTATTTATTTACTTGTCAGAGAGAGAAAGAGCGCACAAGCAGGGGAGCAGCAGGCAGAGGGGGAAGCAGGCCCCCCACTGAGCAGAGAGCCTGACGCACGGGCTCAGTTCAGGACCCTGGGATTGTGACCCGAGCCGAAGGCAGATGCTGAACGGCTGAGCCACCCGGACGCCCAGGTCCTCTCCGCTCCGAGTGAAGACTGTGTATCTGGAACCGCACACAGTGTGATGAAGACCATGACTGTTGAAAGGAACACTCCCTCAAGAAATACGGCAGAGCCTTTCACACCCGGGAGAAACCCACAACACAACTGGATGCGTAACAGAGTAACAATTACAGGGGAAATACGGCCAGAAAGAACACAGTCATGATTCGAATGGGATTCCTATGAAATAAAAAGGAATCAAGCGCTGGAGTGGAGATACGAAGAAAGAAGTCGCGGGGCAAGGGAAGGTCAGCTGCGCAAGCTGGTCGCCGGGGAGGCTTCCTCTAGAGAAAACAAGCCCCCTCGCTCCCCCGTGCCCTCCTGTCCACAGACCCCACGCAACCCTCGGACACTTCGTACTCACCGCAGCTCTGCCCTGTACCTCTCCCCTGGTGTCTGGGGGCGCCCCACTGCCTTCTGCTCTACCACGTTCTCAGCACCTGGCAACCAGGTGTCCGCGGGTGCAGAAGGCCTACAACGGACTATTTTGACGAAGCAGTGGAAGGAACCTTCTAGACTTATGATGTTTGACACTTACAGAAATGTAAGCTTTCCCCCCTTTCCTTTTAGGAACCTTAGAGGAAGCAGCAACCCTCTCTATGGTACTTACAGTCCTAGACTCACCCAAGGCCAAGAGCAGAAACAAAGAACCAGACTTTTACTGTTTATAATGTAGCGACAGGTAAGCTCTTACTTATTTTCTTAGCTCCGACACGAGGCCAGAACATTTTCCATTGGCTCCCTCTTATGGGAATGAGTACATGGGCTTGTCCACAGCCTCTCCTTTCCACAAGGCCAACGTCAGCTCGCATGGCAAGCATCAGAGGTGCCGACAGGTTGGGCCGACTCTTTTCCCAAGTTCAACTTCTGGAACCACACGGAAGGGCAAAGTTTAAACCTGTTCATGAAGATCCCGGTGGGCTCTGATGACACTACGGCGGCGGCCTCCAACAGACTCGTTTCACTAAACGCCTCGGAAGTACAATGCCCTTTTTCAAGTGGGGAAGACACTTTGGTTTCTCGCTCATTAGCTGATCTCTGACCAAACAAACTAGGAGGACGGAACTTGTCACTAAGGCCCTGCACTCACACTGGGTAGTCGAGGCCAGGGATGAGGAGAAAATACTTAAAATCCAGACTTCCCCCCACTGCCTTCCACTGCCAGGTCCAGAGCACAGCCAACATCAAGTGCACGGATTCTGCAAACACACCAGCCATGACCTAAGCTCGCAGCTGCCATCCGAGAGGTACCCCAGAGCTGGTTTATTACGTCTAACACCCAGTGCCATGCACCCCTCTTGGAAACCACGGGCCAAGTAAGAATCATCAGCCAGGAGACTTGGCTTTTTGGGCGGTAAAACTCAAATGGCTTCTCCCGCAGAGCAGGAAGAACCGCTGCGGTCCTCGGGACAGTCCGCGCCGGCTGCCACAGTGCCCTCCACGCAGCCTCCCCCGCGCGGGGCAGCCGGGGTGCTCAGGACGGCCTCTGGTCTTCTCCGCGACATAACGGCCCGAGGCCACACGCCCACACGTCCGTGACACAGGCCTGTTCCCCAAGTATCCGGGCAGCACCTGCTCTAGCATGAAGCGCAATTCTAGCAGCGGCAAGATGTGCAAGATCTCGGCCGGCGCTGTAGGGGGAGGCAGAAGACCCCCATCTGTGCTTCGAAGAGCGAAAACGGGCTGACACAGGATGTGCTCCGAGGCGTGCGGCTGACGGGCCGCCCAGGGAAGACCGGGCCCCTGTGGCCGCACCGGAACGGAGAAAGAAATGACAAGGAGAGGCACAAAAACACGAGGTCCCAGCAGGACGGCACTCCCCAGGACGGCAGGACCTCCAAAAACTAAAGGGCAAAGGGGTGCCTCGGTGGCTCAGTGGGTTGAGCCGCTGCCTTCGGCTCAGGTCATGATCTCAGGGTCCTGGGATCGAGTCCCGCATCGGGCTCTCTGCTCAGCAGGGAGCCTGCTTCCTTCTCTCTCTGCCTGCCTCTCTGACTACTTGTCATCTCTCTCTGTCAAATAAATAAATAACATCTTAAAAAAAAAAAAAAAAATTAAAGGACAAGGAGACAGTCATAGAGCCAGTCCGGAGTGAGCCGGGGGACAGTCTACGAGGTGACATTAGAAGACAGGGTGGCCACGAGCAGGGACTGTGGGGTTCATTCCAAGAACAAATGGAGGCCGTGGAGTAGAAAACAGAAAAGGGACTTACGGTTCTAATGATATTAAAACCTATCGGCTCTGTAGCACCAGCTCGGACGTGTAAGAGACGGCAGCAAAGAAGAAAAGGGTAGGGCTCTGGGCTGAGCTCGAAGTCCGGTCAGCAGGAGGCTTTGTGAGAATCAAGATATCCAGGGTGACTCCCAGGGCTCTGGCCAGGACAACAGGGGAGAGGGTGGTGTCCCCAGATGGTCGGGGAAAGGAACATGGTTACAGAGGGAGATAAAGATCCTCATTCAGGGACACCTGGGTGGCTCAGTGGGTTAAAGCCTCTGCCTTCGGCTCAGGTCATGATCTCAGTGTCCTGGGATCGAGCCCCGCATCGGGCTCTCTGCTCAGCGGGGAGCCTGCTTCCCTCTCTCTCTCTGCCTGCCTCTCTGTCTACTTATGATCTCTGTCTGTCAAATAATAAAATCTTAAAAAAAGATCCTAATTCAGACACGTGAAGTTGGCAGAGGTACCAAACAGGCGGGGAGAAAATAAAGTTCTGAAGTCAAATGAGTGTCCAGGGCTAGCAGCTTAAATGCAAAAGCCATCAGGAAATAGAGAATCACGGTACTAAGTTCGCGCCAAGAGACGGGAGGGAACAGCTGCCAAGGGAGCGCGGCAGGGAAGGCGGCATCCGACTCAGGACGGAGCCGCCAGGCCGCACTCCAAGTGCAGACTGACTAGAGGGAGGTGCCATCAAGAACGAAAAAGACAACCAGTGACATGGGAAGAAACCCAGAGTCAGCCAGATTCGAAACTGCCCGTATAAATGGTTTTAACTGTGAAAACAAGCAGCAGCAGCAGCACAGCCCAGACTGCACAGACTGCTGAGAAGCACGACATAGCAGGGTGGAGTGGCCCAGGGTGACAAGAGATCCCACGGCGACAAACCAAACCCAAGTACAGTGACATGTATGGGGACGCGAGCCAGCAAGGCCAGGGAACAAGAGAAGAACGGGGGGCACGCCCCGTTTTTGGACAACCAGCCCTCAGGGACAGGCTGTGACCCAGGCCTGCTGCTACAGAAAGCCACACCAAGTGCTACAGAAGGGGCCAAAGACAAGGGACTCCTGGGCCGCAAGGGGCCTGGCGCTGGACCAGCAACACTGGATCAGAGTCACTCGGGAAAGGAGTTCATGCTTCTGCCGTACGGCCCCCTCCCCTCGGCACGGGTCCACAATTCTGCATGATTAACACATGTACATTCACCGATGAAAGAAAAGTCAGAATGGCTGCAAAGAAACAGTCCAGAAAGACAGATGCTGGCAAGGCTGTGGGGAAAGGGGAGCCTCCCGCGCTGCTGCTGGGAACGGACACAGGTACAGCCGCTGCGGACAACAGTATGGAGGCTCCTTAAGAGCTACCCTACGACCCAGTAATTTCACTACTAGGGATTTACCCATACAAATGTAGGAATCCAAAGGGGCACGTGCACCCCAATGTTTATAGCAGCAACATCACAACAGCCAAACTGTGGAAAGAACCCAGGTGTCCATCGACAGAGGAGTGGATAAAGAAGATGTGGTGTGTACAAACACACACACACACACAAAATGGGATAGTACTCAAGCCATCAAAAAACTGAAATCTTGCCATTTGCGACGACGTGGATGAACTAGAGGGTATTACGCTAAGCGAAATCAATCAATCAAAAACAATTTTCGTAGCATCTCACGCGTATGTGGGATTTAAGAAACAAAACAGGATCACAGGGGAAGGGAGGGAGGAATCAGAGTCAGACAAACCATAGAAGAGTCTTAATCACAGGAAACAAACTGAGGGCGGCTGGAGCACATGGGTGGGGGATGGGGTCACTGTGCCGAGCAGGAAGGCAGGCATGTGATGGAAAGAGCCCTGGGTATTATGTAAGACCAATGAATCACTGACCTTTTTTTCTGAAACTAATAAATACATTTTATGTTATAAAGGGGAAAAAGGAAACGAGGTGTATCATTTCACTGTATTTACTTTCTTAAAAGCAAAATTTGGAAAACTTACTCTGTAATATACTTTAGTCGTGGGGAAAATCAGACTCACCAAATTTCTTGCAGAAGAGCTGATCTACCATTTTTCGCAATTTAGTGATTCTGGCATACCACTCTTCCTTCACTGTAAGAAGAACAAACACAAAATGTCCTCAAACTGGTCGCCTTACTAAACCAGGTCAAATAAGCAGTACGATTTTTTTCCAAGTTTATTTAAGCAATCTCTACACCCAACGTGGTGCCTGAACTCACGACCCTGAGTGAACAGGAGTCGCCCCTCCACTGCCTGAGCCAGCCGGGCTCTCCTGTTCTTTTTAAGATTTCAGAAGGGGTTTCTTAAAATCAGTGCTGACACCGACTAGAAAGAAGAACGGCGGATAAAACGATGACAAAATGGAAAATAAGCAACGAGGCGCGATTTCACAGCTCGAGTGTCAGGACCACAGCTCAGAGAGAGCAGAGCTCTGGCCCCTGAGCAGCCGCGGCGGGTGAGCTCCACGATGGTACACGGAGGGACGGAGGACGCTGGCAAGCTCTCCATCACGCCACCCTAAGTGACAGGCTTCCCGTGCTCCACCTACACCCCCCGGCCTCCAGAGCCGACAGAAGTAAGAGAACAAGTCACAAGTGTGTCTCTCCAAAACGCGTCTCACAGACAAGTGATGATACCCACGGCTCTGTGTTCTAAGTTAGCCCTCTTATGTCCTGTGGACAAGGACGAGGGGGGATTCAGGGGACTCATGCAGACGTGGGTGACACTGATTCACCGTGCCGAGTAATAGACTCTGTGTCTCAGAAGTGGATGAGCTTAGCTCTCTCAGACGGCCCAGCGGTGTGATGTCTGCACTTACTCAAAATGGATTATTAGGAAGAACCTGAGTTTATCCTTCTAGAGAACAGAAAATACTATTTCAATACTGTGTATTTCTTGTATATGATGTTGTGATTTTATGTATTTTTTTTTTTTTAAAGTAACTTCTATGGCCAACGAGGGGCTCGAACTGGCGACCCCGAGATCAAGGGCTGCGCACTCTACCAATTGAGCCGGTTAGGGACTCCACTATGACACACAGTCTGAAACAAGACTGGAGACCTACCTCCGGAGGCTGGTTTATCGAGCTGTAAGTCCTCCCGTGTGGAATTCAGAAGTTCATGTCTGCAAGGTGAGAAAAAGTACCAAGTGTTTATCAGGTAAGATTCAGCGAAAGTAGCAACTACTAGTACTTATGTGACACTCAGTAGTGAGGGCCGGCTTTAAAAAGACCAGACCATCTGAACTGCTGCGCACAATTAAACTCTCATCTCCGGAGATTTCTAGAGAGTAATCAAACCAAACGGTAATTGCAAATAGTTTCATAAGGTGCATCTTGGAACATGCATCCCTCACGGAAAGAGTTCCCTTTGCAACTAACCAAAAGATGCCCGATCGCAGCGGAACACCAATGAAGGGACCACGGAACTCTATGATGACATCCTTTCATTTTACTTTATACTCAAGACTACCTCACTTCAACACATCTATAAATTGGTTAAAAAATCCTAACTATATTTCAATACTATCACATCTGTGAGACAGATTACATGTTTTTTTATTTAAAAACTGCCCAGAAGACCTACTTTCTAGATCACAGCATTTTCACCAGCTAACTTGTACAGCCCATCACTCCTTTCTGGGTGTAGTGACCAGTGGTCAGGTGCGGGCAGGGGTGGAGACTGAGTCAGAAACAAGAATGACCCTGGCAAGAGCCATCTCAGAAATGCCGGAAACCAGCACAGGACCGACTCAATGCTTACAGAGAGTGCTTAAATAGTAGTAGTGAGCTATAAATAAAACATTTGTTCAACTCTGTAGAATCATCCTTCTAAAACAAAATATATCCATCAAGATGAAGCACCTTCACCGTTAGAGAAGGGCTTACAAGTCCCTCTCAAGGGGCGCCTGGGTGCGCTAGTCAGTTAAGAGTCTGTCCTCGGCTCAGGTCATGGGCCCAGGGTCCTGGCACAGAGTCTGGGATAGAGCCACCTTCTCCCTCTCCCTCTGCTGTCACCCCACCCTCTCCAATAAATAATCTTTGAAAAAAAAAAAGTCTCTCTCAGTGAAGAAGAGGGCTTTCATAACTATAACTAAGTGTACTGAAAGGATTTGAAACAGGACGTGCGGCACGAAGCATCCTACGGCAGGCTTGCGTTAACACTTCAACATCCAAACAGTTTTATCTACTTTAAGGTTAGCAAATACTGGCAGTGATATGTACGTTAAAAAATATATATAATACATTCTATATAAATATAATTCTATATATAAAAATTCTATATAAATATAACAAAACTATAAATTCTGTATTTTACTTTGCTATTTAAAAAATGAATTTAAAACCTCTAATATTAAAAGTACAACTGAATAAAATGACAGTGTAAGAGAGTTTTCTTAAACTTATTCATGTAGTAATGTGTAGGGGGGAGGGGAATCCTTACTGATGGTCCTTGGCAAGTGACAGTTGTAGAGCAAGCCCATTTAGCTGACAATTCAATTTCAAGAGTCCATTAGATCTCACAATTAAAAATTTATTTGCAACAAGGTCCTCTTTGGGGAGGACAGCTCACTCATTATCTTGAGGTACCTCCTGGGTCTCTTTCATGCTTAGTTAAATCTTAAAAGCTGTCATTCCCTTACTGAATACCAACACAGATAGAAGCATGCTTGGCTGTAATCTTTGACAGAAGTGGTTGTTAAATTCCCTTTTTTTTTTTTTAAGCAGTTCCACAGTGTTCCCAAAGTAAGGAAGCTGAATACTTCTGCAAATGATAAATACTGTTATTCAACTACTTTTTTTTTTTTTTTTTAGAGATAGATTTATTTATTTTTTGGTCAGGAGAGAGAGCGAGCACAGGCAGGCAGAGCGGCAGGCAGAGGCAGAGGGAGAAGCAGGCTCTCTGGTCAGCAGGGAGCAGGCTTCTCCCTCTATCACTGTGTCTTGCTCTGTCAAATAAATAAATAAAGTCTTAAAAAAAAGAAAGAAAAAAAAAAAGCCCTGTTTTTCAGCAGAAGCAAACGCATCGCCGCTCCTGGGGGCCTGAGAACTGCTTGGTCTAGACCCCTACTGGCTTCTCTTTCTCAAGCCTGTACCCGGCTGAGGAACGAGCACTCGACAGAATTCTGACCAGAGAAGGGTAAGGCCACCTCCCAAGAGAAACAAAGGCAGCTGCGGTCCCTCCTGTACACCCCGCCTGGCTGCGGAGCCCGTGTTGACGGCATCCAGCACGGTGCTGGTCTAAGGAAACCAGGAGCACAAGGAAGAATCTGGAGGAGAGAAGGAGAGCCCCACACACCGGTTTGTTTGTTTGTTTGTTTTTAATTTTATTTATTTATTTGACAGAGAGAGAGAGAGAGAGAGAGAACACAAGTAGGCAGAGAGGCAGGCAGAAAGGGGTTGGAGGGAGGCAGGCTCCCTGCTCAGCACAGAGCCGGACGTGGGGCTCAATCCCAGCACCCTGGGATCATGACCTGAGCCGAAGGCAGAGGCTTAACCCACTGAGCCACTCAGCACCCCCCGCCCCCCCCAACACCAGTTTTAAGCGTCCCACCTCTGACCTCCTCGAGAGGGAAGCATTCTACTGCGTGAAGTCCACTCTCGAGGGCTTCTGTCCCTTTCGGCTGGCCACAGATCCTAACTGCTCCCCAACCCTTTCCATGTCAGAAAGTCTCCATCTGGGGCGCTGCAGGGGCTCAGGCTGTTGAGGGTCTGACTCTTGGTTTTGGCTCAGGTCATGACCTCAGGGTCATGAGACCTGAGCCCCAGGTCGGGCTCCCCGCTCAGTGCAGAGTCTGCTTGAGATCCTCTCTCTCTCTCTCTCAAACAAGTAAATACATCTTTAAAAAAAGAAAAAAAGCAGACCTAAAAACAAGACACTGTTTATGGGTACCGACTGGTACTGTACTGCTTTTTAAAAATATTTTACTGATACATTGATCCTCTATTCCTTTCTTCAGGAGACTCAGCAGAGAACTGGAGAACAAAACTGACAGTTCTATGTCAATCACACATGGGCAAATATTCATGTTCCAGAAGCCAAGTCTGGACATGACTAAGAAAATCCTGTCCACAGAAACACATTAAAAGGTGGAAAATAAAATAATATATAACTCAAATTTAATTAAAATACAGCCCTGGAGGTTAATGAACATTTGACAACAGTATAAAAAAATGCACTAAATGAGAACAAAGACGAGTCCAAAGAGAGTCTTACTTCTTTATCACAAAACGAATCCTTTCCTTGGCCAGTAATATCCTCTCAAGGCGAGGAATTCCGTAAGTCGATGGCCTTCTAAAAGGAATTCCTTCCGGAAGTCCTTCTACATAAAGATCTTCAACGTGCGACTGGAAAAGAGGGTATGGGATCGTCACAGGACCTTTGGCTTTTATAGCTTGAGCTTTAAGGATAAAAAGAGAAAGGAAAAAATCATTAATCAAGACAGGGATTAGCAGCACAGTCTGTACAACAGAGTAATTCAATACGTCTGCTCTGTAACTTTTATGACTCTACTTTTGCTTCTGTTTTAACTGAATCAGAAGAAAAGCAATAGAAGGGAACTAAAAGAAAAAGAACGCCAACGATGCAGGTGCTCCAACCGAATCTGTAATTAAATAATGCGTTATTTGGGGGTAATGCCAGATGCAGCCGGACGTTCTGCTGAAATTTAAAGAACATACACGATCCAGAAAAACATACCGGTTCACATCAGCTAAAGAGGAAGACAAGTGGTATTTTTCAATGATAAACACTGGTGTAAAAAGGGATTTTTTAAAGTGAAATTAACAGAAACAGAAGATTTTCCTGAACTGTAAAGACTCTGCTATAGTTTATTTGTCCAAAGGTAAAATAATGCAGTAGCTGCAAAAGGTCAAAAGCCTGGGGAGTCTCCAGATTCCAAAATAAGGAGAAGACCTCAGCAATCTGATCAAACAACTTACAAAGGGTCAGATTCTCTAAACAACAGGGCACCATGAGAACCACTGGGCACTCTAGGCCATGTTTTCAGGGGTGATGGTGGAACTGATGTCAAGACGATTCTCTCCCTTCACCCAACTCCCGATGTTGCATTGTTTTCAAGTAAGCCTTAAAGATGATGTGGGGCCTGAACCCACGACCCCGAGAGCAAGAGTCGCCGGCTCTCCTGCCTGAGCCAGCTCCCCCTTCTGAAATGTGGGCTTCTTAGAGCTGAAGTGACAGGACGGCTGGGACACTGCAGTTTTAAAGGTTTAAAGAAAAAAAGCATCGGCTAAGTTCGTCCCCAACAGAGGCACCTTGGCAGACACCATCAAAATCCCGCAGTTAAACCTTCTGAGCGGAGTCAATGACCGCAGATGTTCTAGCACCGCAGGGCAGGTACCTACCACATCCTTCCAGACTTCTCCTTCACGAGCACAGCCCCGCCGAGGAAGCAGCCTTCCAGCGGGTGTGCCGCAAGGACAGCAGATGAGCTACTGACCCGGCCATGGCCCCTTTTAGCCCCAAAGCAGGACGGACTCCGATGGCCTCCCCTGGCTCCCTCCTTCTCCCACAGGATCGCCCTCCATCAGAACAGCCGCCCCTTCTCACTAGTACTTGATGTTAAAGTCTGTTTGCTAAACAGGAGTGCGGGTGCTGACATTTCAGGGGACCACGATACTCATTAATACCGGCTACCTTAACATCCTCTGTTAGACACCCTGCCACGTAACAAAGAAAACATCTTCCCCTAAGGCTATCACCATTAACATTGTTTCCATTGGGGCGCCTGGGTGGCTCCCGCTTCCCCCCTCTCTCTCTCTGCCTGCCTCTCTGCCTACTTGTGATCTCTGTCAAATAAATAAATAAAATCTTAAAAAAAAATTGTTTCCATTTGTGAAATGTGAGTATTGTTCTTATACTCACAATAGTCGGAAAACAGTTTTCTTATATGCAAAATAATGCGATAAACAACCATCACAACAACAGCAAAAACATGATTTTTGTTTTCCTTTTTGAGAAGCACTGAAATTTGTAAAATTGTTCTAACAGTAAATTACTTTTACTCTAAACACTACTACAGGAACTATATAATAAAGTATGAACAACAAGCACCATGCACTTACGTCCACCTAATACAGACACTAACTGCACCGTCTCTTATCCAATCTCCCTAACACAGCCTCAGGGAGGATGAAGACAAAGCCCCACATTCTGTCCCCCGGCCTGCAGCCGTACCAGCGCGGAGCAGCGCCGAACACAGAACAAGTCCTGGAATTTTCTGCTTTAAAATGGACCAAGTAAGATCACAGGAAAATGCCAGGGCTACTGGCGAGGCAAGGCCACTAGGAGAGCCTTAAGGAGAAGTTACTGAATCTGTTACTGAGTTTATTCTCCTTCCGAATCTTCACAGAGGGGTCGGCTGTCATCCACGGAAAATGCTACAGGAACTACCTCTTCCAGCTGAGGAAATAATGCCAGTGGTGCTATCACTTAAGAACTTCACCCACAGAAACTCCGTGAGTGGGAGAGCACTACAAAAAAACGACTTTCAAGTGAAAATTCAGTATAATCAGCCCATTTTCTAGACTGTTAGTCCACTACAAAGTTAAGAATCCTCCAAATAATGGGGTGCCTGGGTGGCTCAGTCATTAGGTGTCTGCCTTCGGCTCAGGGCATGGTCCCAGGGTCCTGGGATTGAGCCCTGCCTCTGGCTCCCTCTCTCACTCCCTCTGCTTGTGTTCCCTCTCTGGCTGGGTCTGTCAAATAAATAAATAAAATCTTTTTTTTTTTTTTTAAGATTTTATTTATTTATTTGACACACAGAGAAAGATCACAAGGAGGCAGAGGCAGACAGAGAGAGAGGAGGAAGCAGGCTTCCCGCTGAGCAGAGAGACCTACACCGGACTTGATCCTGGGACCCTGAGATCATGACCCAAGCTGAAGGCAGAGGCTTTAACCCCCTGAGCCATCCAGGTGCCCTAAATAAATCTTTAAAAAAAAAAAAAAAGAATCCTCCAAATAAAAACACAGTTCAAAGAAGGTTGCTATTTTTAGGCATTACCTACTTTAGGTAATACATACCAACTGGTAGTAACATGGTGCTTGTTTTTTGATCACTATTTAAAGGCAGATTTAGGACAGAATAATAAAAGGAGACAAGAATTAACTTTGATCAGTAGTCCAGAAAATAAGGACACAAGATGAATGATGGACTCAACCGAGCAGATGACAAAATGACTCATGAAAAAGCTCATCTTCAATTCGAGAGCCAAGATCTGGGACTTTGCAAAACACTTGTAAATAAACTCCCAGAGGAGCTCGGTGAAGGGTTATAAGAAATGCTAACTGGTAATCCGAGAAGAAAACTTTCCCGAAGCTTCAGAGTCATCTAGGCGACAAGGTTTCTAATACCCGAACAGGCGCTCTCCACGGGCTTCTGAGGGAGCGGTAACTTCAGTGAGAGAAATGAACTTTCTCACACTGCATGAACAGTAACCCCACTGTCGAGAGGCTTATCGACCAGCGACTGCAAGAATGTCTGAGTTTAGACCTACCGTATTTTCTCTCAAACAACTCTTCCACTTGCTTCCGTAGATCAGTAATTCGAGCATTCCACTTCTCTGAAAAATTGAGAGTTCCAGTTACATCTGATCACTAAACCCCAGTCTGGGGGCACTATTCTATTACAGTGACCCAACGTCTAGTGCTTATTTTCTACATAATACATCCTAATTGCTCTTATGTGAAGTCATCTCTACGCCCAAGATGAGTCTTGAACTCATGACCCCAACCAAGAGCAAAAGTCGCACATCCTAATTTTTAATAATCCAAATCCACCTATATAATTTCACTGCTTTCTTGAGCATTTCTTAAGAATTGTGCTGCTCAGAATTGGTCCAATGAGAGATTGTAAGAGGCGTTTCGAAAGTTTATTTTCGAGGTACACCTGGTGGCTCAGTCAGAAGAATGTCCAACTCTTGATCTTGGGGTTGTGAGTTCAAGCCCCACACGGAGGTACGGATTACCACAATAAGTAAAAAATTTTGAGAAAAATAAAGTTTATTTTCAGAACACTGAGTACCTTCTTTTTAGCCTGAGAATGTCTAAGAAGGTCAGAAAAGACTAGTCTAACTGAACAGTAAAAATGGAGGTGTCGTCCAAGGTCATTCAGGAACCCTTCTAAAACCTAAGTTGTGGAAATCAGTATTTACATATCGTTGAGTGCTGAGGAATAGAAATACATATAGAAATACATGTAAACGTACTAAAAAATCCAACTTATAACCAGCATTTATGACTATGACAAATTAAAATACCAAAAAGCTATTTAGAAAGTGTAGCCGTTAAATGTTCTACCTATTCAAAATATGGATTGCACATAATCTGCCCCACTGACGTTCTATTTAGTCCGTTCAAAAAGATACACCATCTACTGGGGCTTGGGTTAGAGTAACTGCTGGCAGTTACACAGCATAAGAAAAATCAAAGTGTAAAATAGATCTTAAATTAGGAAGGTTTTAAAGCTAAGAAAAACGACTTAATTACAGAGTCATCAAAACTGATTCGTAGTCTATTCACTGTACTTAACATCGGAAGACGGGCCGGCTGGTGCTTCCGGCAGCGCACCCTCCGCTTCGAGAGCGTCCGTGGGCGCCCTTCAACCTGCCCTGGTCCTCCTCACATTAGAATGAATCTACGGCAGTAACGGATTTTAAAGCATCTCCCCTGCCTCGACCCCAGACACACTCACAGGTGAGCGGCTCTAAGTCCTAGGGGAAACAGACAATGTCTGGAAGGCAAGAAAGGAAAGGGGTGTGTGTCTGCGGGGAACCTACCGAAGTTGAACTCCCGCACCTTCCGCTTCCCGGCATTGGCAGGCTCCGCGACGGGCGGCTGTGGGGGCTCGCTGCTCTTTGGTCTCTTGGTAGGTGGAGAATAATCATCATCTTGAAAAAGAGAATTGTCATCACTGGAGGAACAGTCTGCGTGAGCTCCGGCTACTTTCTGTTCGATTCTCAACGTTCAAAGGTGGGGAGCCTTTCTGCCCGCTGGCGGCCGCAGTCGGCACTTGTGTGCGGTCATTCTGGCCCACTCCTTCCCGGTGACACCTGCAGCTCTCCTACTCTCGGGGACGTGCTCAGCTGAATGGCCCTCATTTTCCTCTGCCTGGCATCCTCTTCTTTAGTTTGTTTGATTTGCGTTACAGCCTCCTAAATTTCCCTTCTCCCCAAACCCCTCTCGGATCCTAAGACTACAGTTTCTTTCAAGAAAAAGGTTTGAAGAGAGACAGTTACCTAAAATTATACAAATATATACAAAAAGGGGAAGGAAATACAGCTCGAACAGAGGAACATGTCAGCTCATACCAAATCCAAGCATGCATAAACACGGGAGGGGGTAACTGGGTGTCGACCACTTTTAACAAACACAGAACTTACAGAATTAATGGAACAGGGCTACGTTGTTTGTGACACAGATAATGCTAGAGTCAACACAAAACCCAGGAGAAATGAGCAAGCAGATACTGAAGTAGAACACAGATTTCAGACGTCTCTAGTGTGAGTTCATGCTATGTCTTCACAGATATGTCCTGCAGCTCAACCCTGCTAGGAAACTTCATCTAAGGCCAGAATTAAGGACATCTGGATAAGAAAAGCAATCAAGAGCATCTTTTTCTAGAACCCTGATAATGTCCCATGGCACACTCCTAACTTTGCTGCTCAAACATCACCCATAATTTACTAAAAATATCACTTTAAGAAATCTCTACTTGAAACTCAATGTGGGGATAGAAAAAAAATAATCACTGTGTTAAAGAATCACCAAAAAATGCCATTCAAATACTACAGGTTACTCCTTGAGGCAACCTTCACTGTCCTCTCAACAGCTCAAGAAACCGGCTCCACGGACGCTGTGTGGCTTGACCTTGTCACCCCGCTCGACAGTGCAGCTGAGATCAGACTCAGTGCAGCTCCTAGGGCTGAACTAGCACGGTACTCTCCAAGAGCTAACAAGATATTCAAATCCACCCAAACACGTGATGTAGCCCGGAACAACCACACAGGACTTCTGAGCTCTTCGTATGTCAATCGCGGGAAAATCAGACCAGAGCCTGAAGCGCCCGCCATTCTCTCGAGGCATCAGAGATCACAATGAGACGCTGTCCACGAGGCTCGTGACTTTGGGCTCTTCCCCTAATGCCAGCAGATGCTCGAGCGGCCTGAATCATCTGCTCGTTATTCTACTCTCTAGTGAGAGAAAGTTACCGATGCAACCAATAACGGATTAAGTCACATCAGGATCCACTTATGAGCTGGGAAGACCACGACGCCACATTTAGGGGATCCTGGGAGATGGGATCATACGACCGACTTAACAACACTCCGGCTTTCACGTGTGGACTGTCACTGCACACACCCTTCCTCAAACCCAGAAAAAAAGGAATCTATCATAAAAGATCTTAAAACTAGAAACTACTAGTAAAATAAAAGTTAACCATGTCCTCTGGGCTTATTAAATTACGACAAGCATTAGTGGCCAAATGGTTACAAAAATGGTCCAAACACTATAAAAGATTATTAAGTAATTAAATTCAACCTAAAAATTTGGCACAGTTGCAAAAACATACGCACTATCATTAATACACTTGCCCTTCCATTCTGAAAATGTACTGGAAAAAAAACCCAAAATGTCTTTCTCCAATTCCAGATTTTTAGAAGCCTACAAGCATGTTTATGCTAGTTTGCATAATGAAATGAAAGACACTCGCTTCACCTATGAACACTGTCAAACCATTTTGTTCTATTTCAACTAATCTCTACCCCCAACTGGAACCGGCTGGAACTCACGACCCTGAGATCAAGAGGAGCACACTGTGGTGGCCGAGCCAGCCGGGGGCCCTGCGTCAAAGCCTTTTAAAGTGCTTAATGTTAAAACTTCTTTACAAACATTAAGCACTGATGTTGAAAACAGAAGTACTCTCCCTGTGGGCTAATGTAGCCTATTTCTATAGGTCACCGTTTAAGCTGTTAACTGAAATTACATAAAACGAAAACCAAAAGAGCATAAAATTAAGAAGACAAGAGAGCTGGAGGGTAGTAATGAAGAATCCCAGCAATTCTATTAGGCTGACCTCAACTATACACTCGAAAACCCAGGCCCAAGGGAAAGGGCACGAGGGCTTGTCTCCGGTGTCAAGTCGGCTTCGAGCAGTCCGGCCTTGTTTCACAAGGTAAAGGATTTAGTGGGATAAACATATTTTACAAAAGCAACCTCACTAATCATAAACAGAAAGAAAAGGACAAAAACAAACCTAGGAGAGTGTGTGCAAACGAGACAAGCTATGGAGCAGACTGGGTATTATTAAAAAGTGGTTCCCGTTTCTCTCCAGCGACAAGTCTAATCTGTACATGTGAACCAAGAGATGAATTTCATTATTGGTGATGATAAGAGAGCACACCACACATTCAAGTAAAAGACTAACCCACTTCATATATTTACTCATCGACCTTTGGGTGCTTTAGATCCTGTGACACATGGAATGAAACCCCAGCCACAGCTATGAACTTCCACAGTCTCTTCCACTCTCTGCTGCAAAAAACTCCGATTTCTTTCGTGAAAGTAAGAGAAAATGTTGTTCTTTTTTTTTTTTTTAAACTTTTTTTTATTCTCTTTATTTTTTTTTTTAAGATTTTATTCATTTATTTGACAGACAGAGATCACAAGCAGGCAGAGAGGCAGGCAGAGAGAGAGGAAGGGAAGCAGGCTCCCTGCAGAGCAGAGAGCCCGATGCGGGGCTCGATCCCAGGACCCTGGGACCATGACCTGAGCCGAAGGCAGGGGCTTTAACCCGCTGAGCCACCCAGGCGCCCCGAAAATGTTATTCTTGACCTCGAAAACCTTTCCCCAAGGGGCCAAAATTACTTACTGCTCTGTTGCAAGACTATCAAACAAAGCTCTAAGCATTTGCCTCCTCTGACAGTCAGGTCTCGCAGACCGACCAGTCGTCCTAATGATCAGGGCATTTCCACACTTCTAGAAGCAACCACTTTTGTGTTAAAAGACACACATTTCAGGAAGCTTCAAATTCAAGCCCAAACTAAAAATGTTTACATCATCAAGGGTAAACGCTTTTAAGATAAATTTCAAAATATTTTAACGTGGGGAAGCTGTTATGTGGGAACAATAAGTATCACGCTACCAGGACTAACCAAAGCTCCTATCCCACCTTGAAAAAAGGCAGCTACTGTCCCTACTTCAAATCCACACTTTAACAAGCCTGTTCTCCTTTTTGCAACATACTTACAAATATACCCACAGGACACCCCAGGCTTCAGAGCTAAAATGTATTATGGCATCCTGAATGCTGAATACATTAGCAAAATATGCAACAAATTTTCTGGTACTTTTATTTGCAACACAATCCAACAGTAATATTTTCATCATACAATCTGACACCGATCATTTAAAAATCAACATAAACTAGATACTATCCCTTTTGAAAAGTACACAGAATTACCCTCCACATGTCAAATTCATGGACAGTAAATTTTCATCCATGGATCCAGGTCCCAATTCCTCTAAAACTCTAATTTCTACACGAACAGTTGGAAGTTCATTACGTGACTCTTCAGCAGCTCTAATATTCAAAACACAAAAATCTCAAATACGAATGTACTCCATCATCCAGAGCCTGTGAACAGGCCAGTAACATTTCTAAGCCAAGCAAAATAACTAAACAATGACAAACAGCAAAGCCTACTGACTGACTCTCTTTTCAGAACACACCCAAACTTCACCACTTTTATCGCCACGGCCTCCACCCGGTTCTAGAACCCCCAGCTTTGCGCCCCGGGGAGCCCGACGCAGCAGCAGCCTTCTGCTCTGGTGGTCTCGCTCCGCTCCCGGTCTGCTCTCGGTCTTTCAGAAAAGAGCCCCGTTTCCTCAAAGGGAAGGACAGAACCTGTTGCTCCCCTTGATCAAAACCCTCCAAGAGACCTGCCTATCTTGTTTGTGCACAGGCCCAAGGCGCACACACACAGCTGGGGACCCGCAGTGACTGAATGGGCACCTGCAAACCACAGTCCTCGAGGACAATCGGCAGCCAGACATTTACGAGGCTCCTATGCACGAAAGTCACGGAAAAGGATTCCAACAGAGGATGACGGCGTCCTCCACTGCCCGTCCACCTGCCAACTGTGTGCGGAACCGCACGCCCGTGTTGAAGTATTTCCATGTGTCCACGGACAGGGGAGAGAACATCTACTTCAAACATAGTTTTACTTAAAAAGATGACGTATTGAGTTCTAAAGGATTAATCTCTTCACTGTCAACGTAAAGAAAAACTGGGGTGAGGAAACAGACAGGAGGTCAGGCCCCAGCACAACGGGCATGCGCGAATGGCTCAGGTTGGGGGACCGAGGCCCTAAAAAAGTCATGATCAGGGAACTTCTTCTGAAGCAGAGCAGATTGCCAGATTACCAGCCTGTGACAGCACCAACAATTCTGTAGGAAGGTTCTCTCTGCATGCCTCGGACACCAGGCGGCTGTCTGATTTTACCCCCAAATGTGGGCACGGTGTTTACCAAATTCAGGCAGGCGTGGTCCCCTTATTCCAGAGGCAATATCCCACACCTAAGTCACACAAGGCGGGGGGAATGTGTACCACTGACTTCAAGGACAAGTGAATCCCCACGAATGGGACAGCACAACTCCAAGCACGCCGCCAGCTGCCTTAAGGACTAGGACCCTAGATGACGCGCCTGCACCGAGGCCAAATGAGCCTCTTTGCATCTCCGCGGTCCCAGACACAGAGATCGATGAAAAAGCGCTATGCGAAACACTAACAAACTTATCTGATGACAAGTTTTTTTTTTCTTCTTTCCTATATACTATTTGGGAGACCCAAAAAGACAGGGAGAAATTAAAAGCCATCCCAAGCAAGTAAGATTATCTTCATTTATCTTTTTTCTTTGAAGATTTTATTTATTTGTGTGTGTGTAAGAGAGAGAGCACAAGCAAGGGGAGCAGCAGAGGGAGAGAGAAGCAGGCTCCCCGCTAGGGAGCCCTACATGGGACTCCATCCCAGGACCCAGGACACTGGGAGCGCGACCCGAGCCACAGGCAGGGGACTCATCCAACGGAGCACCCAGGCGTCCCTGTCTTCTATTAAGCACAGCGTTTTCCTAAACAAATCTAACATCGTTATCTAGACACACTGCTCATTTTTAACCTGCTTTGTTCACGAAAGGCAGGGATTTTTCAATCTAGAAATCTCAAAATTTCTTTTTTTCAGGCCACTTACTTAAAACCAAAGTGAACAAAAAACCACCCCCGTTTCAATGCCTGTGTACTTCTTTCTATTATGAGGAAATACCACATTTTATTTTTCTCACTATCGATATTTAACTAGTTCCCACCATTTTTGCAATCATCTTTCCAGAGAAAATATACAACATACACTTGTCCCACAGACGTGCATGTTGGTTCTCATCGGACCTTCCTTGTGATGCTCACAGCTGACCCCCTTCCCCCGAGCCTGGCATTTCGCCGCTCTTCTGAGCAGAAGACATTCTCCCGCTTGTGGATGAATTCAGCTGAGCCGAGTAAACTGCCGGCGCGGTCTTCAGATTCAAAGACACAACACTCACAGCTCTCCTCCGCAGTGTCAAAACCGAAAAGACTGACACGCTTTAGGCTCATGATCCACTTCTTTCATGATTATCTTTAAAGGTGCTGTGCTATAAAAGCAAGTATTGATTTTCAAAGCAATTTTAACAGCTTGCATCTGCTTTAAGCATTCATAAATCCACCAGGTTACCAGTCTTATTGAAAAGTCTTCTTCTAGGGGCGCCTGGGTGGCGGAGTGGGTTTAGCGCCCCTCTTGGATCTGCCTCAGGTCATGAGACTGAGTCCCACATCGGGCTCGTGCTGCGCGGGGAGCCTGCTTAAGACTCTCTCTCCCTCTCCCTCTGGTCCCTCCCTGACTCCTGCCCTCCTGCTCTCTCATAAAAAAGTTCTATTTGGGCGCCTGGGTGGCTCACTGGGCTAAGCCTCTGCCTTCGGCTCAGGTCATGATCTCCGGATCCTGGGATCAAGCCCCGCGTCGGGCTCTCTGCTTGGCTGGAAATCTGCTTCCCCCCTTCTCTCTGCTGGCCTCTCTGCCTATTTGTGATCTCTATCTCTGCCAAATAAATAAATAAAAGACCTTTTTAAAAAAGTTCTATTCTAATTATTTAAATAATCATCTATTTTTCCTATCTCTACAGAAAGGACAAAGTTCTGAGTGTGTATAGTATTTACATGCTCTTCAGACTTCCTTCTCTGATACCTGAGGTTTGTAACTAAAAAGCAATTAAATTTGAGCACTTAATGCTGACTACAAACAATTCAAAACTGCTTTTAGGTTAGTAAAACTATATTAACGATACAAGAACTATGTAAGTGATACTGAGATCCGAACACATGAAGTATGAAATCAATTTTCATGAGAATCATCAACTTCTATTTCAGAAGCAATGAAGACAAACATGTCAAGTAGTATGAAACAGCCAAACATGATAAATGACTAAATGACAAAGGAGACAGGTTATTAAAGGAGAGAGAGATACAATTAAGAAATGTGAGGCTGCAGGAAAAAAACAAAAAACAAAAAACAACAAAACAAAACCAAACCACAACCCTCCCCCCAAAACTCAAGTACCCAGGTGTGTGGTTATCTGGGGCGGGGGAGGGAACCTCTGGAAATGGGATATTTGTGCATTTTAAATGCCTGTCATAATGCTGGATGCTGAAAACGTCTAATTTTGCACGACTACATGTACACATATATACACGTGTGTATTTATTATATATAAAATCACGTTGACGTGTACAGACAATGAACAGACCTCCAGCGCGGAGTTTAGGGGCCTTACAACAGGGTGGGGAGGGCGGTAAAGGAAACCTCAGGCAGCGCGGTCCCTGCAGTGCTTCAGTGTTTTACCTCAGGAGAGAAGTACGGGGCGGGCGTGGGGCAGTGACCGAAATGAAAGGCAGCCGCGGGCACTCAGCGCTCCCTAACCGTGGGGGGCGATCCTGCTGATGACCCTGTACCCGCTGGCGTTCTACGTGCTTCTGGCTCCTCTGCATTCCCGCAGAACCTTGGAAGATGACACTGCGTTCGAAGCCACTTTAGCTGAAGATACTACTTCACGATCTACTGGTCACGACTGCTTCGGGAGCGGTTTGGGAAGCCAGAGTCCGCACGAGCCTCCCGCCGTTTCCTAGGGCCGAGGGACCGCGACCTAACCCGCCTCCTGCCCTCCCCGTCACGGAGGCCGCGCGGGCTGTCCTCCGCCACGACCCAACCACAGCTTCTAACATCTGGTCTCGCGTGCGTCCCCACTGCTCCTACGCTCGCACTTATTTTCGGTTCCCGGTGACGGGGAGGGACAGCTCCGTCCACCCGCCGGCCGCGGCTCGTGCTCACGGCCCGCGCGGCCGTCTCGAACCCCCACGGCCCGGGCTGCGTGGCCCGGACCTGCGCTGCGTCGGTCACAGACACATACAAGCTTCGGTTCTTTCCCCGGGTTCCCGCTGAGAATGAACGAGATACAGACTTAGCGACGTGAGTGTGACAAGGACTTTTCGGACCGGAAGTACACTTGTGGAATCCAGGCTTTTAGGTAACTAACCTTCAATAGTCACCTCAACTTCGGGGTCCTCACTTGTTTCTGAAGGGACATGCTGAGTAGAATCTTGAAAAAAATAAAATTCTAAAATGACATTCATTATAAAGCACTTTCCGTATGTTCCAACATTGCACTGATTTGTTACTCCAAAAGCAGCCTACAAGAAAATTTTTACTGGCATCTGAATTCAGCTCACAGTTGTCCGGTGACAGTATCTGACCCTTTTCACGGCAAACAGGGATGAGAGAAAACAAAAGGACAAGCGCCGGGCACCCGGGATCATACCAAATTACTGGCACTAAGCACTAATGGACTCAAAACCCTCGGATTTTAGAAGAAGGCGATTATAATGCTGTCACTATTCTTTTCCTGCTAGAACTAAAAAATGCTAGGACAGGCACAAAGGCTTTTCTCTCTTGCTTACTATTTCCCCTCTTTTTTTCAGAAACCCCAGGAGTGGTTTACATCATTAAATAAAACCACAATCCACACTTCACTTCGGGGACCTTCATATCAAGACAATGACCGGGACGGAGGCACACAGGATTCTATCCCCGAACTTGATGTGGGACTTAGAGATTTTATTTCTATCTGCGTTACTACACAAAACCGATGTACATCAGAACGTTAGTGCTGGAAAGCTCAGCTAGAGAGTATTCCCATCGACTCTCTTCTCATTTTGCAAAGGTTGAGAGAGTCGTTGATCTGCCAAAGATCATGTTCACTTGTTAGTAAAGGGAAAAAAGACCAGAACCCAGGTTCGACTCAACTCTGTTCATAATGCACTGTGACCAAAAAAATCTCAAACATCAAGTATGTCAAAGCCTAGTTATCTGGTGACAGCACTGGGGACTGCGGAGCAACGCAGACTGCCCGAGGACTGCCTGGGCCGGGCGTGGCCTGCACACAGGTAGCCCCCTGTGGCACACGGACCGCCTAGCTAAAACGGAGATGTTACAGATGTTATGGAGGAAACATCTAATTACCTGTACAGAGTAAGACATCAAAAAAAAAAAAAAAAATTCATCATAGAATTTTCTGTAAAAAGATCTCAAAAAGAAACGTAACTGAATTTGGAAAGCTTAGTCAACATTCCAGGGTCCTTAAGACCTCTCTCTCCTCAAAAGAGGGTAGAAATCAAATTATTTATTTTAAAAAGTTAAATAAAAAGCACATAAAAGAAATAAAAATTTATCGTATAGATTCCTGTTTTATTCCGGGGGGGAAAAGGCACAACATGACCAGTTTATGAGAGAAATCGTAATTCTAAAACGAGAGTCAGGTACCTTATGCCAGTCATGCTGGAGCTACAGAAACTGCTGAGAAAAAGGAAGCCATTTGGCAAGGTAACAGTTTCACTTAGGATTGAGAGAATTTCAAGAGCCGCACCACAATTCAGTATTTCCTCAGTGCCACAACCAGAGGAGGACTGGCTGGGAAACAGACAGTGAGTTCCACACAGGGCAGTCGTGGGGGTGAAAATAAGCAGAAAGAAAACCCCTCCTTTATTTATCTTATATGGAAATACTACTCTCTTCTAAAAAACGGCACCGTTAAATAAAATGTCTGAGGATGAAGTATGAGCAGAGCCCATCATACTTGTCGGTCTGCGATACTGGAGCCATCCTTTCTCAAGGGACCCCTAACATGGCACAAGACGCTCAGGATGAGAGGGCAGCACTCTGTGCCGTGAAGTTTTACCAACCACTTCCGTTTCTGTGCCCACATGTTTTATCACTCAGTAGAGTAAAATGTGTATGTAACACCTTAGGACTAAAAAAATAAACCTGTTGGCTAAAAAGGCATATTGTAACAATCACCTTTTGGGTTCCAAATAAGGTATTTTAAGGGTAATATTTCATAGAGAACAAACGTAATACAGATACTGCAAATTAAAAACCCTTGTATCTAACCTTCTGCAGGTGCTTCCATTTCTGTTCCTTCGTTGCCTTCTGAAGAACGGTGGCTTCCTAAAGAGAAAATAAACCACATGTACTAAACCAGTAAAAACTTACACTGAAAGAAGAGAAACTAGGCAACAGCGCAAATCATTTAACACTTAACCATACGACACATACAAACTGATTAATTCTTTCGCAGTTAATTCCAACAATGTGATCTAATTCAGAAAAGACATGTAACACTTCTATTTGAAAGTACAAAGAATTATTTTAAAATGTAAATAGATAAAGTAAACCTAAGTAGGTTTGGGGATTTAATAGTATTTACTATAACTATACAATAAAATTACTGATAGATGTTGGAATGTGAGATACAGAACAATTATGGTTCAAGGTACCATGCTCATCTGTCAATGACGCACACACAGAAACACAATCAGAGTGAATGCTATCTTTGCTCACAGACTCTATTAAAGTCTACACAAACAAGTTCAGGTTTTGCTGTGAAATGTTTCCTGCTTTCCATTTTTACAATGGCGGAAGCTATGGAAACTCAATCCCCATTATTTAATCAAAGTTGTACTAAAAGGAAACTCGTAAGTTAAAATTTAAGATACTACCTTTAGTCTCAAAAGCATTTTAATTCAGGTAATATAATCTGCCTGCTTCTAAAAACTGGAACATAAAGCAATGTATCAGGTTAGGCAGTCACAAGGTAAACAGGCTCACCCTACCAGAGCAGAAGCTTACTCATAAATAGGAAAGAAGGAACCTACAACAGAGAGCCACTTAGGATTAATTGCCCAAACTGCCCCAGAATATTCATCCTCTGTCCTTAATGTCTGAGCTGCAAACATGGAAAAAGCTGGAAATCACTGCATTCGTGGATCAATGAATATATGTCCTAGGAGTAAGAGTAAGTCACACAGGGGAAGCAAAATCCAATCTGCCTGGCCATCCCCTGGGTACGTGAACTCCAAACGTACTAAAGGTGTGACCCCCTCGGACATAGGTTTTAAGTATATTTTATTTTAATTTTTTAAAGAGCATCAGTTATGGTTTCAAAAACTCCCATTCAATACCTAGTACCTTTTAACTTAAAAAGCCACGCTAAAGTCAAATACTTTGGGTTTCTGAATGTCTAGCTTTATGAAGCCATAATAATCTTGGGGTTCTCTTCCACTTACTCCATATTATAAAAACTCACCTGAGCTCAAATGCTAGGTAAATCTATAAATCTAGAGCCACGGTTTATTCTTTAAGTAACTTTTAAACTATGCTTTCTCAACACACAGTGACCACCCTCCCCCAACACCTTTAACGTTAAGATCTGAATTCATGGAGCCTCTTGACTTTTGACTGTAAAGTCAAAGAAAACAAAAGATGTGAGGTCAAAGGAGATCATGAGGCAGAGAACAGGGCTTCACAGGAAAGGGGGGGGGTCAAGTTACGAGACTCTTCCACCCTGATATCGCAGAGTGCGTGTCAGCAAGGATTGTGTCCTTTCTGTTCTTTTTTTAAATCTGAAATAAGCAATTGCATTTACAGTCAAAGTAAACTTAAAAAAAAAAAAAAAATTCTACTTGACCACAGCCAGAATAGACGTAAAAGTAAAAGCCATCACAAACAGCCTACCATCCTCAAGTTAGGGCACACCATCCAAAAATTCCCAGAAAAGGATTCAATTAATAAATGCAGGGATTTATTTACAAAGTGGTCATTTCACAGATCTTTCTAAAAACTAAATATCAACATGACCTTATCAAATTTACAGTACTAGCTATACAATAAACACCGTATTTCTGGCTATTCTGATATAAGGTATAAATGTGTACTTTACCTTAAATATGAAAGTGTGTCATGTACCCATTTCGAGATTCATTACTAGATTCACAAAAGGGAAAATTGGTTTTGAAAAATTGTTGCTTGTGAAGTTCATTTATGTTTAAAAAAAAGGCCAATACATTTTCTTTTTCCTTTTCCATTTAGAAAAGTAACAATACAGATATTAATACTAAAACACAGTCTGTGCGATATAAAGAACATCACATCAGAACAGTTATGTGCGAAAACGGAAGCAAAAAGGTTATACCTTGCAAAGACTTCGAAAGGGGAAGTTTGTCATCAACATCATCAGTTTCGGAAGGGCCTGCTTTGGAATACAAAGATAATACTTCAAAAGTAATCCCAAAAATATATTTTGGGTCACTTCAGTAAACAGATTTGGGTGAGAGATATGGAGTAATAACAGCCTTTTCATGAACCAAAAAAAAAGGCAAAATGAAAAAAAAATGTATGACAAAATGAATGGTGTCGATGCATGGTCTTAGTGAATGGAAAAGGTGTACTCAGATAAATTCGTTTATAGACAGTCTATTTTGAAATTTTGAAAATGACCAGACATATATGAATTGAATGGGAATGACATGTCTAAAACGGTGGACATGGGTCTTTCTACCCAGTAGATGGCTGGTTTCTAACAGCAAAACTCTAACTTTCCACTTCACACAGACTGTAACTGCAGATCTATCACACGAGGTGTATTTCTTCCTTCCTTTGCAAATATTTAGTGCTCGCTTCGGCAGCACATATACTTTACAAATATTTATTTTTATTTTTTTTTTTATAAAGATTTTATTTATTTATCAGAGAGAGAGAGGGAGAGAGTGAGCACAGGCAGACAGAGAGGCAGGCAGAGGCAGAGGGAGAAGCAGGCTCCCTGCGGAGCAAGGAGCCCGATGTGGGACTCGATCCCAGGACGCTGGGATCATGACCTGAGCCGAAGGCAGCTGCTTAACCAACTGAGCCACCCAGGCGCCCCTATACTTTACAAATATTTAAATTTCTTTTTGTAATGCTGAAGAAAACTGCTGAATCAATTGTTATACCTTCCTTGGAATCTCTAAATTCATGTAATTAAACTGTCAGTAAGCCTGAATCTCCACTGAAACAGAGAACAAGACAAACTAACAGTTATTAGTTCATAATTCCCTCTTTCCTGCAGATCCATTGGACTCCTTAATAACCTCACACTCTCCTTCCTAGTTACTAATACATAAAGCATTTTGAGTCAACTAAACCTTCATAGAAGGCTATAAAAATTTTGACAACACATTACACGCAATATCAAGCTTGTTAGTGATGAGAGTGATCAATCTGAAACAGACAAATCTAATGGCTACTTAAAAGAAACAATGTTCCCGAGGCTGTGACCTCAAGTCCTGTGATGACTACAAGGAAGAAAAAAAAAAAAACCAAACCAATGTTCTTGTACTAAAATGAATACAAGACACTTCACTAACTCTGAATCCAGCCAGGACCGTATTTTAAGACTTTTGAAAAGTACCAACTCATGAGAAATACCACAAAGACCCAAACTACACCTTATAAGTAAAGAATATGTTGTAGAAGAAAAGTTCAGAGAAAATGTACAAACTGCATTTGAAATTTCAATTAAGAGCAAGACACGGTATGAAAGAGACTTGATACTACACTTGATCTTAGCCAAAAGGCCGAGAAGCGATGATGAAAGAGACTTGAATTAAATGCCAAATTCACTGCTTCCTAGTCCTCTGCTCCTGGGTAAACAAAACACAGAAAACAATTAAATGACAGCCAAGGGTGTTACTTGACCTCTAAGTTCGGCTTTAGCTGCTTTTTCTGAAGTCTGGCTCCACAGTATTCTCAGCATGGTTCTAGTCTCATCTTTTAAAAAGAAGGTCCTCCTTAACATCAAGTACATTCTTGTACAATGTTCAATGTATAGGATTTCTATTTGTTTGTTTGTTTGTTTTTTTTGATTATTTATTTATTTGACAGAGAGAGATTACAAGTAGGCAGAGAGGCAGGCAGAGAGAGAGAGGAGGAAGCAGGCTCCCTGCTGAGCAGAGAGCCTGATGCGGGACTCGATCCCAGGATGGTGAGATCATGACCTGAGCCGAAGGCAGCGGCTTAACCCACTGAGCCACCCAGGCGCCCTAGGATTTCTGTTTTAAATAGCCTGTTTACTTCTGAATTCTAATTACACTAATTATATTACATTCAGAGAACTTAAGATTGTCTGTGAACAATGATAAAGTCCATTTTTGTAAAAGAGTCTTGCTCTGTAAATTGATGTGCTTGGTGCTCAGGTCTACATGCGCCATCACTTAGCTTCCATTTCTAAACCAGAGAATGCGCATTTCCTACTTACAATCTGCAGGTGTTCATCAGCGTGATGGTTTAGTAACTGACTGTCACTTGTTAGAATCTCCCACATGACTGGGGTGCCTGGGCGGCTCAGCAGTTATCTGCCTTTGGCTCAGGTCATGATCCCAGGGTCCTGGGATTGAGACCTGCACCGGGCCCCTGGCTCACAAGGGAGCCTGTTTCTCCCTCTGCCTGCCACTTCCCCAGCTTCTGCTTGCACTCTCTGTCAAATAAGTAAATCTTAAAACCTTTTAAATAATGCTTAAAAACCTTAAAAAAAAATCTCCCATGACTGAGATCTACAAATTTTAACAACTGTGTCAAGTCTTTTTTCCATTTTAATCTTGAGACTATACTGTAAGGTATATACAAAGGTGTATGTTTGTGTGTCTGTGTATATACTATACAGTACACATTAATAACCACTGTATCAACCACTATAACAACCCATGTAGTTTAACTTTCTATACCTATTACTTTTTCCTTCTTTGGCCTCAAATTAATATTGTTAAGCTTGACTTCTAGTAGTTATATGTGCCCAGGAGACCTTCACAGATCACTATCCTCTCAAACTATCTATGTTTAATTTTAGCTATGTATGCTTTAACACACACACATACATTTTATTCATTCTAAGGACACTCAAAATGCAAGTGTTATCTACACAGTCACGAAATCAAACAGTCCTAATGCCCCCATGTGACGACCACTACCCTAGAAAGCACTGGCAAGTGCACAGAGGTATTTAGGAGGCTATTTTATTTTATTTTATTTTATTTTATTTTTAAAGATTTTATTTATTTATTTGACAGAGAGAGATCACAAGTAGGCAGAGAGGCAGGCAGAGAGAGAGGAGGAAGCAGGCTCC